>NC_091246.1:2444090-2758636 GCF_042477335.2 Ovis canadensis | reverse complement strand
GATATGCAGATGACACCACCCTTAGGGCAGAAAGTGAAGAGGAACTAATAAGTCTCATGATAAAAGTGAAAGTGGAGAGCGAAAAAGTTGGCTTAAAGCTCAACATTCGGAAAACAAAGATCATGGCATCTGGTCCCATTACTTCACGGGAAATAGATGGGGAAACAGTGGAAACAGTGTCAGACTTTATTTTTGGGGGCTCCAAAATCACTGCAGATGGTGATTGCAGCCATGAAATTCAAAGACGCTTACTCCTTGCAAGAAAAGTTATGACCAACCTAGATAGTATATTCAAAAGCAGAGACATTACTTTGCCGACTAAGGTCCGTCTAGTCAAGGCTATGGTTTTTCCTGTGGTCATGTATGGATGTGAGAGTTGGACTGTGAAGAAGGCTGAGCGCCAAAGAATTGATACTTTTGAACTGTGGTGTTGGAGAAGACTCGAGAGTCCCTTGGACTGCAAGGAGATCCAACCAGTCCATTCTGAAGGAGATCAACCCTGGGATTTCTTTGGAAGGAATGATGCTAAAGATGAAACTCCAGTACTTTGGCCACCTCATGTGAAGAGTTGACTCATTGGAAAAGACTCTGATGCTGGGAGGGATTAGGGGCAGGAGGAGAAGGGGACGACAGAGGATGAGATGGCTGGATGGCATCACCAACTCGATGGACATGAGTTTGAGTGAACTCCGGGAGTTGGTGATGGACAGGGAGGCCTGGCGTGCTGCAATTCATGGGGTTGCAGAGCCAGAGCAATTAAACTGCACTGAACTGAACCGATGGGACCAGATGCCATGATCTTAGTTTTCTGAATGTTGAGCTTTAAGCCAACTTTCTCACTGTCCTCTCACTTTCATCAAAAGGCTCTTTTAGTTCCTCTTCACTTTCTGCCATAAGGGTGGTGTCATCTGCATATCTGAGGTTATTGATATTTCTCCCGGCAATCTTGATTTCAGCTTGTGCTTCATCAGGCCCAGCGTTTCTCATGATGTACTCTGCATAGAAGTTAAATAAGCAGGGTGACAATATACAGCCTTGATGTACTCCTTTTCCTATTTGGAACCAGTCGATTGTTCCATGTCCAGTTCTAACTGTTGCTTCCTGACCTGCATATAGGTTTTTCAAAAGGCAGGTAGGGGATGGCTAAATTTCTCCTGTCCCCTCCGTATAATGGAATACAACACCGTCATGATAATAATTTTTCATAGATCTTTAATGGTATGGAAAAATGTTAATAATAATAATAATATGAAATGGAAAATGAAAGATCAAGATTGGTATACACATATAATACCAATTTGAAGATTGTGTGCGTGTGCGTGTGTGTATTTGATATATATTTATCTATCTGTATCTGGCAAGAAATGCACCACTAATAGT
Source organism: Ovis canadensis (assembly GCF_042477335.2). NCBI lineage: Eukaryota > Metazoa > Chordata > Mammalia > Artiodactyla > Bovidae > Ovis > Ovis canadensis. The sequence goes on along the minus strand of NC_091246.1, from coordinate 2,757,256 downwards.
ATTTATCTCTGAGTAGTGAGACACTTTTCTCTATTTCTCTCTCCCATTTAAAAATAGTGAGTGAAAAAGAAAAGAATAAAAATAATGAGCAGCTATCACTTTTGTATTATTATTTTAAATAGCTTTATTGAAGTATGACTTACTTCTCATAAAATGCACCCTGCCTTTGTATTATTTTAAATGATCATGTATTTTGTCCATTTAAAAACAAATTTATGTTTAGAGAATAGAATATTATTTAAAACTAAAAACACGTCTTCTAGACTGTAACTGTATCAGTTAGGGTTCCACCAAAGAAGAGAAAAAATATCTATAAATGCCATTGCGTTGCACATTTAAATGGGTGACCTGTATGCTATGTGAGTTATATCTTAATTATACCTTCCTAAGACTGTTACCCAGAACTTCCTAGTTCTACCCCTCACTAGCAGTGACTCTGAAGACTGACCTCACCTCCCTCAGCCTCGGTCTCTTCCGCTGTTGGACTGTGATGATGAGCGCAGTGACCTCACGAGTTGAGGGATGTTTTGATAAGAGGACAGTGAGCCCTCGGGAAATACTAACAATAGCAAGTGTTTACTGAGGAGGCCTCCCAGGTGCCTGACCCAGGGCTGGGCACTTGCGCCCAGGACCTCACCGTGCCCTCTAACTCCCCCTGTTGCCGATGATGTAGTGGAGGTGGGGAGGAGGGCCCAACAGACTGGCAGCAGGGGAGCCCAGCTGTCCCGGGGGCGGGCCTGAGTTCTAAACACAAGGCAGCCCTGGGTCTCCAGTGGCACTGTCTTTCCCGGCAGGCTGGTCCTTTCACGCTCAGGACCGGCTGCGTCAGGAGAGGTCAGTTGCACACCCTGGAGCTAAGCTTTATCCGCCTTCTTCCCATCTTCCCTCCCTCTCCTTTTCGTTGGCTTAAAATACTTTCCAAGGTAGAAAATGCTCCAGAGAAAGGCTCCCTGAGAGCTGGTGACTGCCCGCCTCCCTGGGCAGGTCTGGCCTTGGAGAGGAACACTCAGAATTACCCTGCCCACTCCCAGCCTGGAGAGCCTCTGAGCCTGGCCTCATAAGACAGTCTTCACTTGCCAGAGATGCTGCAAGGCCAGCTTCTGCGCTCTGAGAGGCCCCCGTGCCAGGGAGTTAGTTTCTCCTGAGACCCCCGTTGGCGGGGAGAGGGCAGGCCTGGGGCTGGCCCCCACCCAGCAAGCCTTGGAGCCAGCTGTGCAGAGGCAGTGAGTCCAGCTGCTAAAAACAGAAGTCACGTCCAGCAGGGACATGGGCTGGCTCAGAGGCAAGGCTCAGCCCAGGCAATGGAGTAGGGAGGGGGAGCCAGGACTCTCGCCCACCACCAAGGTCCCCAGTCTGCAGTGTGTGTGTGTGTGTGTGTGCGCGCACACGCGCGCGCGCCTTGATTTCCTTACCCAGCGTAAGGCCCCATCCCCAGCTGCTACAGTGGGGCAGCGCCTGCTTCTTCACCAGGGCAATGAGAAGAGTCTTCTAGGGATGTTCAGTAGATGTATCATGTGAGCTGCACGTATAATTTCTTAATATCCACACTAAACAAAGAACAGGATAAATTAATTTTAATAAACTTTATTTAATCTAATGAAATGTTGATTGTTTCTGTCATCAACGTAAAAAATATTAAGGAGATCAATGAAACCCTCTTCATCGTACCAAGTCTTCGAAATATGGTGTGTATTTGAGACTCATGGCTCGTCTCAATGTGGGATTGTCATTTGTCAAGTGCCATATTAGCTTTCAACTGCTGTTGTAACACATTGACACTTAATACTTTGAAACAGCACCAAGTCATTATCTTACAGTTTAGGAGGTTAGAAAAGTTTGGAAATAAGTCTCATGGGACTAAAGTTAAGATGTCATTGAGGGCTGTATTTCTTCCTGAGACTCCAGGGGAGAATTGGTTCCTTGTTTTCTCCAGACTGCCTTTCATCCATCCATCCACTCATTCACCCACCCACCCATCCATCCACCCACCCATCCTTCCACCCACCCACCCATCCATCCATCCACCCTCCCACCCACCCACCCACCCACCCACCCATCCACCCACCCACCCATCCACCCACCCACCCATTCTTCCTTACTTCCATCCATCCACCCTCCCAGCCATCTCTCCCTTCCTCCATCCTCAAAGTGCATGATCCGAACTCTGGATCTGTCGTCACGTCTTCTTTCTCTTTGCTTCAGTGGCCTCTTTGCCTTCTCCGACTCTAAACCTCTCAACTCTCTCTTATGAGGACTTTTGGGATGATATTGAGTCCACTCAAAAGTCCAGGATGACCTCCCCTATCTCAAGATCCTTAATCACACCTGCAAAGTCCCTTTTGCCATGTAAAGTGGTATACTCACAGATCCGAGGATAGGATGTGAGCACCTTGGGAGGGCGTTATTCAGCCAGGCACACACACTCTACAGCCACGTGTGTCAGAGGCTGCCGGACTGGACAGCACTGTTCTAGGGAAGTTGGGGGGAAATCTAGTTAGATCGCTTAGCTTCACACTCCATTTTAGCCACCAACTCCTGGTGGGATCTCAGGCACATCTCCTCCCGTCCCTGATTGCCTGTACTTTCCTTGTTTGTGAAATGGGGTTGATAATTACCTATGCTTGGGAAAATGCAACAAGCTGGGAGGGACATAGGTGCTTATTAAACTGTAAAAGGTGTGGGGGGCAGTTCAATCGACAGGTTGTTGAGGGTTGTTGCCCTGTGGTGGGAGAACTGAATACTAGAAGGGTCCTCAGAGGCCATTGGGTTCAGCTGTCTCATTTTGCAGATGGGAAAACTGAGGCCCAGAGTGGAGAGGAGGCTTGCCAGAGCACCCCATGAGTTGGCAGCTGAGCCAGGGAGGGGATCCAGTGGGACACCCCTACCTGGGGACTGCCCACCCCCATCTGAGTTTCCTCAGCTATAAAATGCAAATAATAATGACATGTTTTCAGGCTTTGTGGAGATGAAAAGAACTCTCAGGTGTGAATATGCTTGAGGAGCAGCTAGAGGGTTGTGTAAAGGAAGGTCACGATGACACCTGAGAACAGGTGATTATGGTCTCCCTCTGGGGCGGCTGGCTGCTCCCTCTACCTACCCGGCCTGCAAGGCTTTGGGCACCTCGGAGGGTGTCAGTCCTGTTTATCCATCCTGGTTCCCACTTCTAGAAGCCAGCCTCAGAGGGAGGAGGCAGGCTTTCCACTGGCTGACTAGGGCCCACAGCCCTCTCCTGAAAAGTGCCCGCCTGCGGGCATGGCCCTCCCTAAGCTCTGCTCCTCTGGGAGGGGCAGTGGTGGCGCTGTGCTCTGGTTGGGGCAGGGGACCAGGTGAGCACTCTCCCAGGCCTGGATGGAGGAGCTCCTCTCCCCTGCTGGCTGAGCAGCCTTTGCACATTCCTGGCCTCCCTGTGTCCTTTGCACAGAGGATGGGAGGGGGCAGAGATGCCCATAGTCCCCTGAGCTTAGGATTCTGGAGCTCCCGTCACTGTCTTCACAGGAGCCAAAAGACAATCTATTCCTGATTCCAACTCGCAGCTGCACAGGTGGGCAGGGCTGGCGGGATGGCAGGGGCCCCGGGGAGAGGCAGGGTGAAGCAGGAATGCAGGGGGGCCTCCATCTGCGTCAGGCTCTCTCCTCCCACCATCCTTCCGGCTCCAGCCTGAACCAGGGCCAGGGGGCAGCGGCATCAGTGGGGAGGTCTGAAAAAGCCTGACTAATGAATAGAGTGCTAGATTGCTATTCTACGAAAATAGATTTGCACCAAGCAACAAAGGTTTACTGCGCAGCACAGGGAACTACAGTCACCATCTTGTAATGACCTATAATGGGAAATAATTTCAAAAATAATATACGTGTATACGCACATCTGAATCACACAAAATGAGAGTTCTGCTTTTTGAAATTTAGTAACGTTTATCTTTTTGCCAGTTTTCCTAACTGTCCTATGGAAATCTAAAAACAACATGAGCTACAAAATTTTTAATATATTTGTGTCGAATATAAGATTAATATAAATTACTATAATTATAAATATTATATTTAAATTATCAGAGAAATGTTAATATGTCTCACTATGACTATATATTTTTTCTTTTCCCTTATATTTCTTCTGATTTTTGCTTTATGTATCTTTGTTTCTTTGTTGTTTGGTGTCTAATGGTTTATGATGTCTATCTTCTTTGTGAATTGTACCTTCTGTCATTAAGAATATTCATCTTTGTTTCATTTAGAAATAAAGAAAAGAGAACACCTGACTGCAGCCGAGACCGGGCCTCTCTGGGTCCCAACAGCCCATTTCGCTGTTCAGCGAAGTTCCACGCTGGAGGGAGTAGCGGGCGGACATTCCCCGCACCTCTGGGGCGCTGGAGACCTGGGACTTTGCAGACACAGCGCCCGAGGGGCAGGGGCGCCTGGCCGGCGGGTCTGTCCACTGCCATCTCAGTGCCAGCTCGGCTCTGCGTCTTGGGACCCAGAGTGAAGACACTGTGGTTCCCGCCCTCTTACAGTCCGAGCATCATTTTCTAGGCGGGGTCACCCAGGCCCCACGAGGGGAAGGGGCTGGCCCCAGGTCCGTCAGTGATCCGAGACAGCCAGGGATGGTGGGAGGAGAGCTACACGGCCTTGACTCCTGGGGCCCGCGGGTCAGGACCCTGACGATGGCTGTAGCAGGCACGCTAGGTACTCCTCACCCTCGGGGCTCGGTCCAAGTTCCTACTGTGTGTTGGTTTGCTTCATCCCCACCATGCCCCCATAGGTAGGAATTTTGCATCTCCTCTTCACCCTTGGGGGAATGGGGGCACAGAGAAGCTGAATGCCTTGCCCAAGGACATGCAGCTACTGACTGACAGAGCCAGGACTCGAACTCACTGCTGGGCTCCAGCATCTGCTCCCGCCCGAGCGCACACAGGTGTGAGGCTGGGGGATGCGGTCTGAAGCGCCCTGCACGGCCTGACCAGTGCATGGGCACGCTTCTCCTGTGCCGGGGGAAGAGGACCTCCATTGGTCTCTATCCCAGAATCCCACATGGTCAGCCTTGTATCTTTCCCCAACCACCCACGCACTGTGCGGATGGGAACGTGAGCTCAGAGACGGCAAGTGACTGGCCCAAGGTCCCACCGCCAGAGTCTGGAGTCCCCGGCAGGCGGGACACTGGGCACTCGATGGTCTAGGGGGTTGGGAGTATCCTCAGACCCCCACCCAGGCCCCCGGAGATGACCATGGGGCAGGCAACCCTCCAGGGGGCACAGCAGCAGCAGAGAAGAGCTCTTCTCACCCGGCCCAGTCCCAGACACCTGTGCCCAAATCCCGTGGATTCCCCTCCAATGCTGGTCCCGGGCTTCCCGCCCCGATGGGGCTGTGCTTGTGAGGGACACAACAAGCCGTCCCCATAAAGAGACTCTGCAGCCTCGATACCACCATGTTAGCGGGTGCAGCCGAGGTGTGTGTGGCAGAAGACGCCGGGGCTGGGCGGCTCTGCCTCTAGGCGCCTGCTGCCCCAAGGGAGTCTCTCTTTTCTGAGCGCCTTCTTTTCATCTGCACAAAGGTAGCTGGGGCCCTACTGCCAAAAGAATGGATCCGGCTGCCCAGAAGTTGGCAGGAAGGAGAGAGCAATGGATGGGGAGGGATGATGGCTCAGCTGACCTCCTCCCACCAGAGAGGAATCGCAGGCCACCGCAGCTGAGCCCCTGACCCACTGGGTAACCTTCCTCCCGGCCTTACCAAGATCAGCTGGGGCGGCGATGATGCCTTTAGCACCTGACATCCGAGGTTTTCTAAGGAGGAAAATGTCTTGAAGTGGGTAGGGCTTGAGGAAAGGACCAGGAAAGGGAGAGCTGTCATCACCCCAGGTGACTATAACTCCCCGGCCCCTCTGGCATGGTCCCCTAACTCTGTGCCACCTAAATGTGCCTTGGTTACAATGAACACTCAGGTCCCAGATGCCGAGGCAGCAAAGGAGATCCAGCTACTGGCAAAGGTTCACTGGCCCAGCAGTGGCGCCCCCAGCTTCGTCCTTCATCCCCGTGGCCGGGGTCAATCCCACCTGAAGGGGTCCCGCCAGGCTGAGCGCTCCAGGCAGGGGCATCTCCCCCGGAGGAGAAGGGCTGACAGTTGGTCCAGAAGGGACATCACATTCATTTGACCTCCTGCTCGCAAGGCACTGGAGAGGACCCCGCCATGGGTAAAACCTCTGACTGTCGTGGATAAAACAGAGGTCTGCCTGTGAGCTGTGTGACCTTGGGGAAGTGGCCTGACCTCTCTCAGCTTGTATCTTCATCTATAAAGTGGGGAAAACATGCCTGGCTCCCAGGTCCGTCACCAACATAAGGGTGCTGCTCACAAGCGAAGCAAGTGTGGTGGGCGCTCAGTAAACGGGAGTTCTCATCCTTTCACGGTAGCTTAAAAATGGACCCGCAGTCTGTGCAGAATCGAGAGCCATCTCATCCTCCTGTACCGTTGCCACAATGTCACGCTGCTGACACCAGGGTACACGGGTCTGAATCTGGCATTTCGGTCCAAGTCCTGGCTTCCGGCCCTCGCGTGGCCTTGGGTGAGTGGTTTTTACCCCTCAGAGCCTGGGTTTCCTCTGTAAAAGAGGGATGATCCTAATCCCACCTCCTCGTGGGGTTTTCTACGCAAGTTTCACGCCTGTGAGGGCTCAGTCAGTCAGCCAGGCACTCCGTCACTGTCTGGGATTCTTGTTCCTGTTATTACTAGACTGGGACCCCACAGGATACAAAGTGAGTGGTTTCCCGGACGCTGGCACCCTCAGAGCAGCCCTGCGGAGTTTCACCTCCACGCAGAAGAGGAAACTGAGGCTCAGCAGGCCTCTGGTCTGGAGGTCAGTAGGGAGCAGGGGCCTGTGAGGGGTGGTGCGGGGCCTGTCTGCTCTCCTGGGGTACAGCTTCGGGAAGGCAGAGGACGTCTCTCTCTCCCGCTGCCCGGGCGGGCCCAGCATCCCACCCTCTGGCTCCTGCACACACCATCTCCTCCAGACCCAGAGGGCAGATCCTCTCCTGAGACTTCCCAGGCAGGCAGAGAAGGGTCCAGGAGCCCCACAGTCACGTGGCCTTGCGTGACCTCCTCTTCTTGGGGCCTTGGTTTCTCCATCTGAGTGTGACTCACACCGGAAGAGTGAATCCTGACCCCACCACTGACCCGGATGGGGCTTGAACATATCACTTCCCTCTTCTTAGCTTCCGGGTCTCTGCCTACAAACAGGAGGCAACGGATGGGTGTGATAGGGGGTGTTAAGTGAAAAAACGAGAGTAAAGCTGTAATTAGTATGATTTATTTTTATTTTTATTTATTTTTTATTTTTTTAAAATTTATTGGAGAAATATTCAGTTTTCAAAATTGTTTCTTTTTTTTTAATTCTTTTTTTTAGTTTTTTATTTTTTAAATTTTAAAATCTTTAATTCTTACATGCGTTCCCAAACATGAACCCCCAAACACATTTTTTTTTAAGTCTGTGTGTGTGTGTGTCTGTGTACGTACTGTTTCAAAACGACAAAGAATATTTACTAAAGTGTTCCCAGTAGCTCTCTCAGGACACGGGGCTCATGACTGGTTTTTTTTTTTTTTTTACTTCCTTTTGTACATCACTTTTGTAGCTATCCAGTGTTTCTACCAGAGGGCATGTCTCTTCCCATTAGAAATGGACAATTAAAGGCAGACATAACAGCTGCCCCTATGGCTCAGAGTGGTCCGGGATGCCCTGCAGACACCACTGAGCTGGCCTGTGAGTGCCCACTGAGAGTGGAGTCCCCACGGTTGTGCTCACGGGCCCCTCCTCACGGGCACCGTGGGGGTGACAGGGTGGTTCCCACAGGCTGGCCCTCAGGCTGGGAGCAGAGGGACCCATCTCCTCCCAAGGCCCCCCGTGAAGATGTGACCTCATCTTGGCTGAAGACACAGAAGGAACGGAAATTCCTCGTCAGTCTAGAAGAAGGAGAGCAATTAGAAGCCAAAGGCCCGGCTCCTAACTCCACGCCTCCCTCGCTCCCACCTGACCTTGGGGAGGGCACCTGGTCTCCCCGGCCTCAGTTTCCCAGTTTCTAAATGGACGCTCAGCTCTGCCTGCCTCACAGGGTGTGTGAAGGGCCAATGAAACAGTGGTTTTGCTTGAGTCTTGCCTCCCCTCCCCCCGAACCACCCGTAAATGGTAGGACCTCAGGTGTACGGCGCACTTAACATAGGGCTTTGGTGGAAGATAAATCAAGGTTTAAAATTATCATCTCACCCTGCTGTGGACAGCCTGAGGGTCACACACAGGTGATTCGAGGCCCTCCCACCCAGCGCTGACAATGTCAGGCAGCTGGGGCCGCCTTGGGTGCCTTCTGCACTCCAGCCCATCCCACCTTCTTGCCTTTTCCTCCGTGGTTCTGCCTTCCACACGTTACCTGAAGGCAAGACAGCATCCCATCTCTGGGCGTTTGCTCTTCCCCACAGCCCTATCCTCTGCATCTCCAGATATGTAAAGGCTGAGTTTATATGCCACCTCTTCCAGGAAGCCCTCCCTGCTTCAACCAATGGGTCTGGACTTCCCACGCTTTCTCTGAGCTTCTCTTATGTATCACTTTCAATGATCTACTTATGGACCTGTTTTGCCCACTGAGCTAAGAGTTCCGTGAAGATAGAGAGCATTGCTTATCTTTCCCCACCCCCTAGGGTCCAGCACAGTAGGTCTCAATAAAGCTTGGCCGACGATTATACAGAGTGAAAAGTAAGCCAGAAAGAAAAACACCAATACAGTATATTAACACATATATATGGAATTTAGAAAGATGGCAATGATGACCCTGTATGCGAGACAGCAAGAGACACAGATGTATGGAACAGACTTTTGGACTCTGAGGGAGAGGGAGAGGGTGGGATGATTTGGGAGAATGGCACTGAAACATGCATACTATCAGGTAAGAAACAAATCACCAGTCTAGGTTTGATACAGGATACAGGATGCTTGGGTCTGGTGCACTGGGATGACCCAGAGAGATGATATGGGGAGGGTGGTGGGAGGGGGGTTCAGGATTGGGAACTCATGTACACCCGTGGCGGATTCATGTCAATGTATGGCAAAACCAATATAGTATTGTTAAGTAAAAAAATAAAAAGATAATAAATAAAAATAAATTTGAAAGATTAAAAAAAAAAAAGCTTGACCGAAAGAATGGCTGCAGCTCACACTGTTTGAAGAGAGTGTGTCTCCTCCCATCAGACACAAGTGGTGAAAGGGACAGAGTGATAGTGTCTCTGGGAGTGCTTCTCCCACAAAGCCCTTATTAGCTCAGCGAGTAGGGATGGTTGTTCCTTTGCCAGGACACCAGCTTTGAGACAAATGTCTCCATCACTCATCTCTGGTTTCCACACACATCAAGGAAGCAAGTCAGCCTCATGACAGGTTGTCAGCAGTGGGGATGGGAAAAAGAAGTCCTGACGTGTTGGTAGCCTGTCTTGTTTGGCGAGATGCCACTACCCTGCAAAGCACTGCTACTGCTGCTGCTCAGTCACTTCAGTCGTGTCCGACTCTGTGCGACCCCATAGACGGCAGCCCACCAGGCTCCCCCATCCCTGGGATTCTGCAGGCAAGAACACTGGAGCGGGTTGCCATTTCCTTCTCCAATGCATGAAAGTGAAAAGTGAAAGGGAAGAAGTCGCTCAGTCGTGTCTGACTCCTAGCCACCCCATGGACTGCAGCCCACCAGGCTCAAGCACTAGAGCATCGTATCTCAGCCTTGTGAAAGCCCTGTGGGGGGGCGGGGGGGGGGAGGGCAGGGCCAGGCAGGGTGCTTCTCTGCATTTGTAAGTGAAGAGGCTGAGGCAAGATGGGATACCAGGTCTGCCCTGGGGGCTGGGCTCTTGGTTTTCTGATACACTGAGCCCATTGGGCCATGCTGCCCCCTCACCTCCCAGGGAGGGCCAGCTCAGAAATGCCGGGCTGGAGAGGACAGGCAGGGCTGCTAACCCATTTCACAGATGAGAACACTGAGGGTCTGAGGAGTGACTCAGCCTCAGCAGGTACAGGAGGAGTAAGCTGCAGAGAAGGCTGGAGGGGAAAAGATGAGGGGGCTGCTCTGGAGCTCTGCATGGCAACATGAAACCTCAGGGCTCTGGGAGGATGGGCCAGTGCCGGGGTCCAGCCCCGGTGGATCCAGGGAAATTCGAAGGGTGAATGGCGGAGGTAAGAAAAGCTCATTTATTTAGAAATATAAGATTAGATTAGGAAGAAAGTGTTCAGTTCAGTTCAGTCGCTCAGTCTGACTCTTTGTGACCCCATGAATTGCAGCACACCAGGCCTCCCTATCCATTACCAACTCCTGGAGTTCACTCAGACTCGCATCCATCGAGTCCGTGATGCCATCCAGCCATCTCATCCTCAGTTGTCCCCTTCTCCTCCTGCCCCCAATCCCTCCCAGCATCAGGGTCTTTTCCAATGAGTCAACTCTTCGCATGAGGTGGCCAAAGTACTGGAGTTTCAGCTTTAGCATCATTCCTTCCAAAGAAATCCCAGGGTTGTAGGAAAATTTAGTGGAGAAAAGAGGCTGAATAACTTGGTTTACATGGAGAACTAATAAAACTTCAGGACAAGAAGTTTGCACCATCTACGTTAGGCCACGGGCGCCCGTTTGAATATCGGAGAGTGCCCCGCCTTGGGCTCTCTCTCTCATGGAACCTAAAAGCCGGGGCAAGTAAGTAGACATGGCGAGCCTCCACGACCCTGATGGGAATTCAGCCAGAAAACAGAGCAAAGAGGAGACACGGGGGAAACCAGTCCAGCGACTGGCCCAGCCTCTATTGTTGCAAAGGCTTTTTATACCTTTTTTTGTACATAGACATCAATGGATAATATAAAATTATGCAGCATCAGCAGCCCTGACTCTTATTAAAACCGAGCTTTCTCTCTGCATGCCTAGTTGTATACACAAGTCTTAGGTGGCGGCAGAGGAGTTCCCTTTTCCTTTTGTGGTGAATCAGGTGTCTGGGGGACTGTGACATGATGAATCAGCCTGTCCGGGATCCAATTTGGCGAATCTGTGTCCTGCGGAAAAAATGTAAACACCTCCTCGACCACCAGTTAATATTAGGTTGGGACCTTTTTATTGTCTGGAGAGGAGGTCTTTCCACTCTACCAACGGCTTTACATTTTATTGTTCCAGACGAATCAGCATTTAATGTATTACAAAGAGAGCATGTTGTAAAATCTGATGGGGGAAAACTATACTTAAATTCTCCTTTTTTAATTTTTGAATTAACAAAGCATGTAAGGGTAAATGATGCAAGATTCGACCACAATAATTTCCTATAGCAATCTGCCAATCATCATCAAACATTTGAAAAGCATCAAGTTGTTCTCTGTTATATGGAATTACAATTTTTGATGGTTCTTACCAAACAATTTAATAAATCAATATTCTTGAATTAATCTTTATAATTAACATATTAATTAATATATATTGCAGCAATACAACATGCACACAACTAATACCAACCAACACAAACCAATGCACTGTAATAACGTATGTCACACACACACAATATAATTATACAGTATATATAACACGTTATCACAGCATGCCAATCTACACCAATTAATATCAGCCACATACATACTATATTACTGCAATATATACATTATGTATATATAATTATACAGTATATATTCAATATGTATATATATAGTATACATATTAATTTGTATACGAATTAATCAAGTATAGTTCTATGAATGGAATTAGGTATACCCCCTTTTTTTTTGCACTGTGTAATCCCTTCACATTTCTGCATATTAGTGCTTTACCAACACTACAACCATAAAGAGCAGAATTCCAAGTACTGTACTTTTTAGTCTGGGGAGATCACAGTCTACAGACTCATTTACTTATATTAGACAAGATTAACCCATTCAACTTATTGCAGTTTTTAAATGCATATATAATACAGAAATTGATGCAATTAAACAAAATCTTCAGGATCTTTTTTTTTTTTAATTCTTAGATTGTAATTTTTTTTTCTGCAGGCTTAATTACCAGTCCCCATGATCACCAGTGGTTATGGCTCAATTTAACTACACCAATTTTTCCACCTTTCCTTAAAGATAACATAAGTGAAAATTACAATTTCTTATCAAAAGGTTTAGGGTTTTCCGAATTTTAAATATTTGCTCTGCCTCCTCCCCTCACCTTAAGACATTTCAAATAAACTAAAAATAACCACATCTCACCTGCAACATTCCTTAGTAATCATTTGATGTATAAAATTTTAACTATGCCCCCAGTTATTTTAAGACACGAAAATGGCTCCTACCAATCTGTCTTGTCACAAGTTAGAAATACTACATTTAAGAATTAACGTGAGGGTTTCAGGTTCCTTCCAGTTTAGACACTTATACCTTTGTGCTTGTCGCTTCCGGACGTTACTGTAACATTGGCATTTGTATAACCCATGTTTATGTACCTTATATGTGACCCTTTAAGACACTAGTAGGTATACCTTTATTATATTTTATTTATACCCACTCAGGCAAACTGTAATTAGGCAAATATATTTATATTATGTATTTATATCAATATATGAAGTATTGTTAATTGTACCACCTATTGAGAACTAAGAAATTGACAAATCCCTTTTCCAAGCAACTCCTATTTGAAACAGCACATCCCTCCCCAATAGGGTAAAGGGGACCAAAGGAACTACACAGAGTTAGGAAAGTTTCACAGGTGTCCTCAAACTGCCACGCTAACATTTTTGAACTTTTAACTACTGCAGGGGCTTGAGGGCAAATGAAACAAAATTTGACCCCTGAAATCTATCAGGACAACTTGCCAATTATTACTACTTTGTGAAAGACTTGCAGTTGATCCTCATTGAATGGAATTACTACATTTGTTACTTCTTTTCCAGACAGTTCCACACTTCTTTCTCTTCCTTTTAAAATTAATTGTGCCACCAAGCTGGGATAAGATAAAACTATTTTTCTTGGGGTCACTGGCAGTTGGAACCAATGGGCCTTCTTGTCACAAGCATCCTGATTTGTGGCGAATAATTTAATCTCCTCTTTTGGCAATATTAATCCTAATTAACTGATCATTAAAGCCTCTTCCACTTTAACAAAAGCCAACTCTGTTTCACTAGGCAACTTTTTCCTAGAACTGGGATTAGGATTGTTTTTTAAGCCATCAAACAAAAGGCCTTAAATCTGCAGTAGTCAGTTTTAAATGTGGGCATATCCAATTAATATCCCCTAATAATTTCTGGAAATCATTTAAAGTGAGTAAACAATCTCTCTGCAGCTTTAAAGGGACATTATCAGTTTTCAAAACTTTTGGCAGACCTAAATATGAGAAGCAAGTAAAGAGCTGTTACACAACATCTTTATAAGCTTTTCCAATGATCCTTTTGTAGCCTAAATCTGGTCTATAGCTCCTCAGGTGACCAGTAACCATCTAATCTTTGTTTGAATACCTCCAGCAACGGGGAACTCACTACTTGCCAAGGTAAACTCTCTCTCACCTCGTCCTCTACAGCATTCCCATCCTCATACCACTTTCTCTAATCCCACCAACTCATTTTTCAGTAGTGTGTGTTGGCCAGGAGCTGGGCCAGTCTTTCCCAGCAATGCAAGAAACGTCCTGCCTCTTGTCTAACAGCCCTGACATTTTATTTCTTTGAATTAAAAATCTTTTAAAGGCCTAGAAGCTGTAATTTTTTGCACCCAAAAGCTAGATCACTAGATCTAAATCCTCTGGGGCCCCTAGCTTGAGAAGTCAAGGCTTTTCGTGTCTGATAATAAGGTGAGAGCAAAAGCTGTGTTATTCTTTAACCTTTATTAATTTGCACAGTTTTAGTAGGTGGCAAGATCAAAACTTTAATTTCCTTAGCATAATCAGAATCTACTACACCAGACATCACCGAAATTCCTTGAAAAGAAAGCGAGCTACACCCCAGCACAAGTCTTACAATGTCCTCAGGCAAGGGGCCAGCCACTCCCATTGGAATCGGAGTAACCGGCACATCAGGGGTTAATATTGTTGCCCTGGTGGAGCTGAGGTCTAGTCCTAAGCTTCTGCTGCTGCTGCTAAGTCGCTTCAGTCGTGTCCGACTCTGTGCGACCCCATAGACGGAAGCCCACCAGGCTCCGCCGTCCCTGGGATTCTCCAGGCAAGAACACTGGAGTGGGTTGCCATTTTCTTCTCCAATCCATTAAAGTGAAAATTAAAAGTGAAGTCGCTCAGTTGTGTCCGACTCCTAGCGACCCCATGGACTGCAGCCTACCAGGCTCCTCTATCCATGGGATTTTCCAGGCAAGAGTACTGGAGTGGGGTGCCATTGCCTTCTACCTGGGGTTAATTGGCGCGGCTTTTCATCTCTGTTTAGCAGGACATTGCCGGCAAAAACGTTCCATTTGGCCACAAGAGAAACATTTTGTATTTGTAAAATCCTTTTTATTACGATTATTTTTCTTTCTTTTTCTCTTTTTTGTATTTCTTTTTCTCTCTTTTTTTTTTTTTTGCTTGGGTGAGGCCCTCCTGAGGGGATTTTCTGCAAGGAGCAAGCTCTGTTTTAAAAGCTCCTTTGTTTTTTAAAATGCTGCCTATCTTTTTCAACCTTAGGCAATGTTCTGGGAGGCTTTGGATGTAAAGTGGAGAGTTCTTAAGCCCCGGGGAGGCGCAAGCAGAGATTGCGGTGGTCGCCTTAAATCTGATAAATTTTTAAAGGTTTTAGATTTTTAAAGGTTTGTGTAGAGGGGGAGGGGGCTTGACAGGGCACCCGGCCGCAGCATCCTGTAAGCTCTCTCTTTCCTCAGGAGATAGAACATAGTCTCCCTCTTTTTGTTAGCCAATGGCAGAAAAATATGATCTGCGTAGAAGGTGGAGACCCACTACCATCCACCGCTATAGCCTCTCCCATAGTCTATCTAACAGCCTCATGACGGGGGTCCAGAACATTTCTAATCATATTCCACAGAGCAAAAGCATCTACAGGAACTTTTTCTGGCTCATGTAAAGTATAATAAGTTTTTAGCTGTTTTCATACCTTCACCCAAGTATCCAAATTAACAGTGTCCTTTTCTGGAAACCAAGGACATTGCTTATACAAATTTTAAAAGAAATTGAACAGTAGCCTTTTTAACTTTAATTTCTCTTTTGTTTAACAGTTGCAAAATTACTTCTATAAAGAGTTGTTCTTTTGACTCATTGTTACCCGTGTCAGAAAATTAAGATTTATAGAAAAGTCTGCCTTGTCAAGGTTTTACCTTAGCCAAGGGGGGTTTCTTTCAACCCGTCGGTTTCTTTCAACCCAAAACTTCCCACCCTTCTTTCCCTACCTGTCTTATGCAGGGGGGTCCGCGACACCCTGAGTGGGGTCCTAGCCGTCCCGAAAACTGCACACTGGGGGAGACCTACCTTCGAATAGCCTGTTCCAGGCGCCACTTGCCGGGGTCCAGCCCCGGTGGATCCAGGGAAATTCGAAGGGTGAACGGCGTAGGCGAGGAAAGCTTATTTATTTAGAAATATAAGATTAGGTTAGGAAGAAATAGTGTAGTAGGAAAATTTAGTGGAGAAAAGAGGCTGAATAACTTGGTTTATGTGGAGAACTAATAAAACTTCAGGACAAGAAGTTTGCACCATCTACGTTAGGCCACCGGCGCCTGTTTGAATATCGGAGAGTGCCCCGCCTTGGACTCCCTCTCACGTGGAACCTAAAAGCCGGGGCAAGTAAGTAGACATGGCGAGCCTCCACGCCCCCGATGGGAATTCAGCCAGAAAACAGAGCAAAGACGAGACACGGGGGAACCAGTCCAGCAACTGGCCCAGCCTCTATTGTTGTAAAGGCCTTTTATACCTCTTTTTGTACATAGACATCAATGGATAATATAAAATCATGCAGCATCAGCAGCCCTGACTTATCAAAACCAGGCTTTCTTTCTGCATACCTAGTTGTATACACAAGTCTTAGGTGATTTACGTCATCTTCTGGCCAGAGGGCCAATTAACATTTTACGGCCCTTTTCTGATAAGGGTTTGTCAACCAGAAGACATATTTGTGTTGAAAATGTTGTTCTTCCCAAAGTCTGGTGCCACTCTCAGAAAGCACTAAATAAAGTTACATTCTTACATAGCAAAGGTACAACAATTTACAACAAGTAAAAGGAGTACAGTGATTTATAACAAAAGAAAAGTAATTAACTCAAAAGTCTAGTGTTGCTAACATCAAAACTATATTCCTTTTTCTATATCCCAATTACCTTGATTAATATCCTTCAGGTGTTAAAAGATAAAGAATATGGAGGCCTGGCAGCAGTCATTGACTCAACAGTGAAAACCCATCACCAATATGATTTTTAGCTCTTTAGAAAAGGCTCTGTATCTTTAAGATGCTTTAAGCTTTGTGCCTCTTGTGGTTGGGGGGCTGGAAACAATTCACAAATTGTAAAAAGTCCGGGGGAACCTGTCAGGCAAGTTAGAGAGCCATCAAAGGGGTTTCAGCTGATGCAGGAGACTGAAGCCCTGAATTAACTTTTTTCCAGAGAATGTCAGAAGAGTGAAAAGCACAGTAATAAAGCAGGCAGACTCTGGTTTTTGGGGGGTAGATGTTCAGGAAAACTCAGGGGGAACCCCTGAAGCCAGATCATGCCTTTGCGTTTTGTCGGGCTTCCTTCCTCATGACCTTTGCCATGGGTGGGATTCCTCACACTGGCTTCCAGCAGGCCAGGGTCCTGCAGCAGGTTGCATAGTGACCTCCAAGGTGAGAAGACAAGTGAGCCTCAGCCTGGCCAGGCAGGCAGCGGTGCCCCCGCTTCTTGCCAGCCTCTCCTGTGTAGCATCTCCTCTGAGGTCAGCGAACTTGGTGAGTGAGGCAGGCAGGGCAGTTCCCCCGTTACAGACAGAGGACCAAGGAGAAGCAGCTTGGGTGCCGCCTGCAAAACTAGCCGGTCCACCCAGAGCTCAAAAGTTACCGCCAACTCCCACAACCCTTCATGAAAACTGCAAAAGAGATTAAAGAACAGTTCTTTCTTTGGTTTTATACACACAAAAGGACAGCATCTGCAGGTGGCTCAGAGGTCCTGACCCATCAACTAGAGATGTGGTTACCTGGGTTCAGCGGGTGACGTGGGCTTCTGGATGTGGCCGAGGGTGGGGCCCCCAGGCAGGCAGCCCAGCAAGTGTGGGTTCCTCTCCTTCTCCACACTCCTACCGGCTGCTCCTGGGAGCTCAGAGCCCCGGTTTCACCTGGAGGAGGCGGAGGGGCCCGTGGCTGGGGGAGGCGCAGGACACAGGGCCTGCACGTGGCTCTGCATAGAGGGGAAGCCGACTGCCAGGCCCAGTGGGGGCTGTGCAATGCAGGTAGCTTGCCTATCTCGAGGTGCTGAAGGTGAATCAGGCCCCTGGAGGGCACGGGGCTCCTGAACGCTGCAGCCCGTGGCCTCAGCTGGCCCAGGGGGCTGAGAGGTAGAGACTTTCTGGGCTTGGAAGGAACCTCAAAGGTCTTTAACTCCACCCCTTGTTTGATACCCTCCCCAAAGTGTAGCCCTCTGTGGTTGCTTGTTCACCTCCAGGGCCAGGGAACTCAGTCCAGCCTGGGACAGACTGAATTACACTGGGCTCCATCCCTTCCACCCCTGGTTCCAGTTCTGACCCCCGAGCAGGAAGAGAGCGAGCACGGTCTCCGCGGTGACCTGCAGAGGCCTCCCCATCCCTGGAGCCCTTGGCTGAGCATCCATGCCCCAGCCTGCTCCCCACCCTCCTGCTCTTGCCCAGAGTGCATCCCCACGCTCAGGGCTGGGGTGGCCCTCTGGCCTCCAGTTCTGCGTGGTGAGTGCTGAGGGATCAGTCCTGCACCACCTCCCTCTGGACCTTCCGCCTTCATGGGTCGGCCCCCAGGTCCCGCCGCTAAGTTGACGGCACGTCCTGGCCAATTTGTCAGCCGGGCTCAGGTGATGCCAGCCCCGGCCCATCATCGTGCCCTGGGGTCCTGGGCACAGGGGGCCGGGACCTCGGGCTTCGTGTTGAACCCTCTTCTGAGCTGGTCTCCCCGAGGCCTCGGGCGCGGATGGCTCGGCCCGCCAGCCCTAAGTGTTTGTCTCCACGACGCACTTGAGGAACATGGTGTCGTCCTTCACGTAGGCGTGCTTGGGCGACTGCAGCTTGTTGAGGGGGAAGAAGAGCGGGCAGCCGCTGGCCACGTTGGTCTCGCTCTGGGGCCGCTGGAAGGAAGCGGAGTTCAGGTCGGGCCGGAAGGCGTCGATGGCGTGTTCACGGTTGTTCTGGTCCAGCAGCATGAAGGTGACCTGCTGGGCAGTGTGCTAGGAGGTCAGGCCCGGGTCTGACCCATGCCGTCCCTCTGACGCTGAGCTCACGCTGCTGTTGCTTTTGTTTAGTTCCTCCGGACTCTTGCAACCCCGTGGATGGTGGCCAGCCAGGCTCCTCTGTCCACGGGATTTTCTGGGCCAGAATACTGGAGTGGGTAGCCATTCCCTTCTCCAGGGCATCTTCCCCACCCAGGAATCGAACCCACACCTCCTGCACTGAAGGTGGGTTCTTTACCACCGTGCCACCGGGAAAGCCTGAGCTCACACTGAGCAGAAGCTAAAGAAAGAAATAAGAGCTACACGTGGCACATGGTGAGAGCTGGAAAGCAGAAACACCAGGTACTGTGAGCAGGCTCCAGGGGAGTTCTATGATTAGGACTGAGACATTCTATCTGACAGGAGGGGGCAACTCAGATGCCACTGTCAACTGTGGTTGGCTGCTAGGGGCTAAAGGCGAGACTGAGTCCTGACAAGAAGCTGGACCCCTTAAGCCAAGATGCCTCTTTCTGCCCAGAGAGGTTGACCCTTCAGCCGCAGCTGGATCCTCTGGGACAAGGCAGAGGGGTAAGAGCAGCCAGGCCTTCCGCTGAGCAGATGTCAATCACATCCTGAAACACAAACCCAGCTTCTGCTCTGCACAGGGGCCCTGTGTGTCCCCAGGAAGCCAGTGATCTCGAAGTGATATATATTCTCCCCTCCGGCCCACACCCCTGAAATCCCCGTCACCTCCGCCACAATGGTTCTCAAACTCGGCTGCACTTTAGAATTCCCTGGGAAGGTCTGAAAATTCCCAGTGCCCAGGGCTCACCATTCACGGTAGTGAGGCCCAGTCATTAGCATTTTTAAAACTCCCCCAGAACGTACGGGAACCGGTTTCAACCTACTGACTCATACCCAGACCCCGTGGCACCCCGCCCCCACCCGTTTGCTCTCTCTCTCATCCCCCTTCACCCCAGCTGAGGTCTGGAGCCCACCCTCTGCCCTACCCTCTTGCTGCTGCTGCTCACCTGCGGGGCAATGCCTGCCCCACCTCCACCTCCGGCTGCCCTTTGAAACATTTTTAACAACCTTTATTTTTTAGAGCAGTTTTAGGTCCATGGCAAAACTGAATGGAAAATACAGAGATTTCAAGTATCACCACACTGCCTCCTACACTGTCACCATCCCCCACCTGAGATGGGGGCTGCAACTGATGAACCTATGCTGAGACATCATGTTCACCCGAAGTCGCTGGTTCACTTCAAGGTTTGCGCCTGGCTTTGTACATTCTATAGGTCTGGAGAGGTGTGTAAGCACGGGAACCTATCATTGTCATATCAGAGTATCTAGTAGGGTAGTGTTAGTTGCACAGTCATGTCCAGCTCTTTGCAATCTCATGGACTGTAGCCCCCCAGGCTCCTCTGTCCATGGGAGTCTCCAGGCAAGAAGACTGGAGTGGGTTGCCATGCCCTTCTGCAGGGGATCTTCCCAACCCAGGGACTGAACCCAGGTCTCCTGCATTGCAGGCGGGCTCTTGACCATCTGAGCTCTAGGGAAGTCCCTCAGAGTGTTTACACTGCCCTAAATCCTCTGCGTCCCACCTACTCATCCCTCCTGTCTTCCATGAAACCCTGGCAACCTTTGATTTTCTCCCTGTCCTCACAGTTTGCAGCTTCCAGAATATCACATAATTGGAATCCCACAGTGTGCAGCTTCTCCAGACTGACTTCTTGCACTCAGTTAACATGCACTTAAGGTCCCTCCGTGTCTTAGGCTCCCTAGCTTATTTCGCTGGAGTGCTGAATAATACTCTATTGTCTACATGGACCACAGTTTATCCATGCATTCAGCTACTGAAGGACATCTTGGCTGCACCCGAGTTTTGGGAATTATGAATAAAGGTGCTGTCAATATCTGTGTGCAGGGTTTGGGGTGGACTTAAGTTTTCAACTCATTTGAGTAAATCCCAAGGAGTGTGATCTCTGGGTCACATGGTAAGAGTATGTTCAGTTTTGCAAGAAACTGCCAAACCGTCATCCAAAGTGGCCGTCCCATTTCATATTCCCGCCAGCAATGCATGAGGGTCCCTGCTGCTCCCCATCCTTGCCAGCACTTGGTGTTGTCAGCGTTGCGGATTTGGGCCATTCTTAAAGGTATATGGTGGCATCTGCCTCTCTCCCTTTTTCTGAGAGTGCTGCTGCAGGCTAGACCTATAGAACCTCCTATAGAAAGTTTTCTTTATTCACCCCGCTGTGTGAACTCCATCCCTACATGTCTTCCAGGGTGGCTGGTCCAGGCATTTCAGCTCCTGGACTCATGCAAGCCTTGGCTACTAGAGGGGAAGTCAGGCTCTTGTTTCATAAGCGGGGAAACTGATAACACAGAGGGTGAAGGGCTCTCTGAGGTCACACAGGCAAGCTCATGGCTAAACCAGGAGCAGGCCCCAGGTCTCCCCCACCCAAGGAAGCCCCTCATTTCCCAGGCCCGTACCTTGTTCCTGAAAGGCCACGGCAGGAGGGCGTCGTACTCCCCTCTCATGATCACGATGAAGAGGGACAGGTGGGTCCTCTTCCCTGTCCCATCCCCATTCAGGTAGAGCCGCAGGCACAGCTTGTATCCATACTTGGCGGTGTAGAAAGCTGAAATGCGGAAGCCAGAGTCATCGCCAGGGCAGCCGTCAAGTACTAGGCTTTGCAGATGAGGAAACTGGGGCTGCCAGTTAGGCAGGCCCAGGTCGTGGCCCCAGACTGTGACATTTGGGATTGGAGCTGCTTCTCCACCATAGAGCATCAGGGGGCTTCCCCGGTGGCTCGGCGGTAAAGAATCTGCCTGCAAGGCCGGAGACGTGGCTTCAAACCCTGGGTCAGGAAGATCCCCTGGAGAAGGAAATGGCAACCCTCTCCAGCGTTCTTGCCTGGGAAATCCCACAGACCGAGGAGCCTAGCGGGCTACCAGTCCATGGGGTCGCAAAAGAGTTGAATGTGACTTAGCGACTCAACAATAAACGAAAACACAGAGCCTTAAATCTTGGAGACCGCCTGAACCGCTGGAGGTCAAGGGCCACCAGAATCGCAGACTGCCAGGCCCCAGGCCTGGAGCTTCTGACTCAGCAGTGCAGGGCAGGACTGAGAATTTACGTTTCTGCCAGGGGACAGAGGCGCTGCTGGCCCCACCACACTCCCGATTTAACTGACGTCAGGAGCCGGAGCCCAGCAAGGGGAAGTGGCCGGCCCTCAAAGTCACAGCGAGCTGGGGTCAGGGCCAGAGTGAGGGGCCCAGCCTCCTACGTCCCAACATGCAGCTCTTTCTGCGGCCCCAGACTAAGCGGCTGGGGTCTCCTGGCGGCTGGGAGGGAGTGGGGAGGCTCACAATCTGCCGGCCACCCTTGGCACAGGCCCCTGGGATGAATCACCCCCTGGTGATTAGGTACAGGGCCTGTGGGCTCTCGCCCTGGGCAGCTGAAGGAGCCATCTGGGTGTGGGTTCCAGCGGCTATCCCCATGAGGGCCCATCTGGGAGGGGCAGAGTGGGGACAGCTCGTGCAGGGCAGGAAGGCGTGGAGCGGGGACAGGCTGATGGTCTGACTCATCTCTGCCCTCTGCTTTGGTAGAACGGAAGCCAGAGACACTGCTTGCTTTTTCCCTCTTTGGAAAGCAGCCAGGACAAAAAGCTTGCGTGTAGAGGGCAAGGCCACCCCACGAAGGAGCTGCCCCGGTTCCTGAGGCAAGGTGCCTGGCTTGGGGGCCCACCTGCCCTGTGGGATGGGGCAGACTCCCATGCCCCCTCTTAATCCTCGCACTGTTGGCCTTGGGTGAGTCAGAGGAGCTGACACACAGGAAAGGCATGAGGCTGGAGCAGACTTGAGTGGGGGTTAAAACTGCCTTCGGCAGAAATCCTCCTTAACAACCCACCCGTCTTCCTTAGACACACACAGGGAGGCAAGGGGGAAAGCACAAGGTCTGAGCACAGACAGGCACAGCGTCACATAAGCAGGTCTCAGCCAAGGAAGAGAAACGTCGGCAGAGTAACTGCCTACTTTACACAAGATATTGGGCCAGGCGCGGGATCCCAGAAGTGAGTAAGAACTGCCCTGATTTACACAACACTCACTCACATGCTCCCCACAATTGTACACAGAGGCCTGTGGTTTTACCTAGATCTCCCCTTGTCTGATTTCAGATCACTGGGTCTCAGAGGGCTGGGGCACCTGTGAAAGCCATCCTCCACTTCCCTTGAGTCTGCACGGACTCAGGTTCACAGCGCACTCTCTTTCAAAACCAACGTCCACACAAACGACTGAGATGACTTATTCCTAGTTGCAGAATGTAACTGATGTTCAGGGAGGCAGAAGGCCAGCCTAGTGCCAACAGCCCCTGCTCCACATGGTGGGGTGGGGCTACCACCCCTACCACCTCCACGGGCCTGGCAGGGCCGGGCATCTGAACAGCCTCAGACCTAACTGTACGCAGCACGGTTGTCAGAGTGGACCACCCCCCCACCCCCTGCTTGTCTCCTGGGCCCCATGGGGAACGCCTCCCCTGCAGGTGCCTGTACCCCCAGCCCCCTGCTTGCCATCCCGGGAGGAGTTACCTGGGGAGAAGAGGCTGACAGTCCTGCCGCAGGCTGACTCATGGCACCGCCGGGTAACGTTGGTGATCTTCCACAGGAAGGTGCCATCGTAGGAGGCCTCCTCCATGAGGTGCAGGCTCTGCTCCAGCTTGCCCAAGGCCTGGTCCTTCTGGGCCAGGGTCTGCTGCAACTCCAGTACCTGGGGCGGGGAAGCCCATTTAGCCAGAGGCACCAAAACCCAGACTGAGGGCGAGGTAGGGATGGCGGGATGTATAGATAGATACAGCTGTTCCCCAGATGGCCTTCCTGACCTCGCCTCCCTCAGCCGCAGGCACCTCTCTGCATATGCTGGCCCTCTTGCCTGGAATTCCTCTCCCTCCCTTCTCCACTGGCCAACTCCTATTCATCCGTCAGGAACCCGGCTCACATAGCCCTTCCTCTGGGAAGTCTTCGACCACTGCCCTAGTTCAGCTGGCTTCCCTCTTTCTTCTCTGTTCTGACAAGCGTCTGAGATATACTTTTCTGCTTCTCCTACAGGATGGATGGTCTCCCCTGTCAGGGCTGGGGCCATGCTCACTTCACCTGTGGCCATGTGCCTACAGCACAGGAGACGCAGGTTTGGCCCTTGGGTTGGGAAGGTCCCCTGGAGAAGGGAGAATTCCACGGACAGAGGTGCCTGGCGGGCCACAGTCCATGGGGCTCCAAGGAGCTGGACAGGACTGAGGGGACGCCAGATGACCTGCATGTTGCCGGGCACGCGAGAGTTGAGCCACAGAACTTGTCAAGGAGCTGAAGATGCGGCCACTGCCCTGGGAGGGAGCAGGCAGGCACCACCTTCCAACTGGGGCAAGCGTCGCATAACTAAAGCCTTTACTCTGTCACCCAAAGCCAGCGTCTGGCTCTTCTAGTAGGTTCCTCCATTGACATTTGAAAAAAATACAAATTTATTCTCAGGGATACTCAGGTAGGGAAGTCAGCAATGGAAGTGAGCATCCTTAAAGAAAACCAAATCCCTAATTTACAGATGAAAAAGTCACAGTCCCGTGACTTGCTCAGATCTACATAGCAAGTGAATGGTGGGCCTGGAACTAAAATCCAGGCCGAGCTCAACATAAGAAGGTGATGTACTACTGTTGTCCCATAAGAAGCAACATAGCATTGTGACTGGTCATATTAAGAGAAGTATAAGCTCTGCAACAAAGGAGGGTACAGTCTGACTCAACCAAGAACTGTCAGAGAGGTGAATTATCTGGTGGTGTGGTGCCATCATGCTGAAGAGTGGAATTCTTGAGAGACTGGGCCAGAACACAGAAAGTAACGTGCTCTGGTGAAGTGTGAAGGCACAGGGGGTGTTCAGCCTCAAGAAGGAAACACTCAGGCAGGATATTATTACTGACTTCTCATCTCCGAAGAACTTCCATGGGGGCTAGAAGTCAGATGTTTTGTGGGCCCCGAGGGGCAGCGAAGACAGAGAGACTAATTTTAGCTTAGTATGAGGGAGAGCTTTCTAAGCATGAAAAGTGGAATGAGACAGTGGAATGAGGTGCTTGGGGTGGGAATAGTCTATTGCAGAAGAATTGAAGCAAACGAAAGGAAGCGCCAGGTGGGGGGTTGACTATCACTCTGCCTCAGTCCTCTTCCTAGAAGGTCTCAGGACACAGGAGAGAGATTTTTGATGGGGGCATGGCTGGTCTGTGCAGGCAGGGGGCATAGGAGGAAGGCTGGTCCATTTGCTCTGGAGACCAGATGGGGCAAGGGGTGGGGTGGGGCTGCCCTGAGCTGCCTTGAAGGTGAACTTGCCTCCCAGGCTCACCCGCTGTTCCAGGCTCAGGATGTGTTCACGGTCCAGCTGGCTCTGGTGAATGGAGGCGGCCAGGGCCAGGTGGGAGGCCTCCACCTCCTTGTTGAGGACGGCGACAATGTTCTCGAACACACACAGCTTCCCCTCCAGCTCGGTCAGGAGCTTCTCCTTCATGAAGTGATGCAGGGCCAGCTCGTCCTGGCTCTCGGAGCAGGGGGCCCGGTAACAGTCCACCTCCAGGCCTCCGGCCGCCTCCACGCCCCCCTGCAGCTGCAGGTCTGACAGGTTCCGTTCTAGGGCCATGGGCCCGTACCCCAGGCCAGAGCCCAGCTGGGCCTTCCACTGCTTCATGAACCCCAACAGCAGGTTCAGGTGGGCGGCCTGGGAGGTGACCTCATGCTCCTCCATGAACTGTGGGCTTCCCTGCCGAGAAAGTGGGGCTGAGCAGTGAAAACAGAGGAGGAGGAGGGAGCACCAGGGAGCCAAGGAGAGTCCTGCCATCACAGGTTACCAAGGGACGTCATATCCATTCACTCAGCAACAGGAAGTACATAGCAAGAGGGATGTGGAGAAGGGCCCTGGCATTAGACACGCCCATGCTGAGCCGTGTGCTCGCCACCTTCCAGAGCAGCAGTTCTGTCCTGCCCTCGAGCACAGTGATGATTCAGGACCATGGAGAGAGGCACAGGGGTTGGGGGTAGTGGGGAGGGGAGGGTCATTTTTGTGATGCTACTACAACACTCAGGTGAGACTTTAAGAAGAACTCCCCTGAATACAAAGATGATTTGCTAGTGATTCTGTGGCATGTGAACCACGTAAGGTATATCCAGAGCAGCAGCTGGATGTTGGGGGAAAACCCAAGGGGCTGAGCGCGGTCTGAGACTGCAGCGTACAGACCTCCTTTCTCACACCTAGATACTTACCTTGAAGGAGCAGCCAACACCTGCAAAGGGGCACCCAACTCCAGCCTCAGCCACCTCGGGGTGATCCTGGAAATAAGAACCACGTCACTGGATGTTGCGGGGGTCCCGGTGCACTGGGGCTGTCTGTGAAGCACCAACATCCACCAGGCAGGGGCTGGGCTGGGCCACGAAACTTTGCACACACTGTTCGTCCTGCCTGCCTGGTTTTTTCCACCCTTCAAGATTCACCCCTTCTGTGACCCTCCTTCAAAACGAGAACAGAGCTCCTGCTGGGATCCTGGGAAGCACTGCCGCCCCTCCTGCTGGGACAGGTTCCACCCAACTCACTCTGGTTGCCCTCACTGGTCTGGGAGCTCCCCGAGGGGCCCAAGCAAGCAATGCTGTTAACCTATGCGCACGTCTGAGGAGCTTGGAAAATGGGCTTCGTGGCCATAGTTCTTCTGAGGGCCCCAAACCACCCTTGGGGATGGCAGGGTAGGTTTTCTGTTCCCATTTGATTGATAAAGAAACTGAGGCTCACAGAGGGGAAGGAATTTACTCAAGAAGGAACAGCTGGGAAGCTGCACAGCTCCAGGACTCTTTCCACCCCATATCTCTCGTCGTACAGCCGCTAAGTCATGCCGGTCTCTTTTTGACCCCATGCACTGCAGTGCTCCGGGCTTCCCTGTCCTTCACTGTCTCCCAGAATTTGCTCAAACTCATGTCCATTGAGTTGGTGATGCCATCTCTGTCTCTTACCAAAAGTAAACCCAAGAGAGACTAGGAGGACTTTTTTTTCCTTCCAAAACATACACTTGTAAAGGCCTTAAATACAGAATGTATAAAGAACTCTTGCTGCTACTGCTGCTAAGTCACTTCAGTCGTGTCTGACTCTGTGCGACCCCATAGACGGCAGCCCACCAGGCTCCTCCATCCATGGGATTTGCCAGGCAAGAGCACTGGAGTGGGGTGCCATTGCCTTATCCGTTACAATTCAATAATAAGACACAAAATGGGTAAAACACTGAACAGATACTTCATAAAAGGAGACACATAAATGACAAACCCATGAAAGTAGGTTCATCATCACCAGTCATCAGAGAAATGCAAATTATCATAAAATGCCATTGTCTGCTCACTAAATGGCTGAAATTCAAAAAGAATGGCGCTACCAAGCTTTGGGGAGAATGTGGAGGAACTGGAAAACACTTGCAGAGGTTGCTAGTGGGAATACGAAACGGCGCAGCTGCTTTGGGACAAGCTATGCCAGCACCTCCTAAAGTTAAATCATAAAGGAACTTACAGACCATGCTTACCAAGCTGGCAGGTGACCCCCACGTTCCACTCCCAGGGATTTACCCCAGGGACACTGAACATGTTTCCACGTGTGTTATGGAAATGTTCGGGCGGCTTTACTCATAACAGGCCCACACTGGCGGCTGCCTGAGTTTTCATCTGCTGGTAGATGGGTGAACAAAATGTGGTGTGTTCGTACCCAAGGACACTCACTCAGCACTCAGCAACTGGATGGACTAAATTACTAACAGGTGCAGTAACAGAGAGACCTCAAAACATTCTGCTAAATGAAGAGTCAAACACCAAAGACCGCCTACTAGAATTCTAATCCAAGTTAATTTTTTCTTCTGATATTAAAAAAAATGTTTTTGGCTTCACCATGCAGCATGTGGGATCTTAGGTGCCCGACTAGGGATCAAACCTGTGCCCGCTGCTTTGGAAGTGCAGAGTCTGAACCGCTGAACCGCCAGGGAAGTCCCTAGGATTTCATGCTCATGAGATTCTAGAAAAGGCCAAACCATAAACAGAGAGTAGGTCGGTGGCTGCCTGGGGCTGCAGCTGGGGGAGACTGACTAGCCAGGGGCACAAGAAAATTTTATCTGGTGCAGAAACATTCCCGTTCGTAACTGCAGGTCACACGATTGCAGGCATTTGCCAGCATCCATCAATCTGCGCACTTAAAATGAGTGGATTTTATTGCACATGAATAATATATTGACTTTCCAAGAGCTTTGTTGCTGTTTTTAAGAATAACCTCATGGGGCGAGGTGAGGGGAGATCTGGATGGGAGGACAGAAGTCTTTGGGCTGAGCAAATATAAAGTCACACTCTTCGTCATTCTGTAAAGGGTAAGAAAGTGAGAGCTGTGGACTTAATGAGACAGTTGGACTGGGACACAGAGCACAGCCCAGCAAAGCCTCAGGCTTCAGGTACAGGATGTTCCCAACAAGAAGCAGAAAACAGATGTTTTCCGGGAGGGAGGCAGCCTTGGCAGGGAGACCAGGCAGGCTTCGCAAAGTGCCCGGCAATGCAGCTTCTCCCAGCAGGTAGCTTCCTAATGTGCGGGGAGGGTGAAGGACCCGAGGCCGATGGGGGCCTGGTGATGGATGAGGGGTGACCGCTCAGGCCGTGAAACGCCCTCCAAGCCCGCGATTCGAATCCTCTGCAGCTCGAAGTGAGAAGCAGAGGGAGGTAAGATGCAAGGGAGGAAACTAACGGTGGGGCTCCAGAGCCGTACACGGGTGGGGGGCACGGGTCCCTTTGGCAGCTGAGCCTCGTGGCGTTGCGTCTGTGCAGCGAAAGCACAGGCAGAGCAGCAGGTGCTGTGTGTGCGGAGCAGGCATCCTTGCTACCACGCGGCGGAGGAGCCAGGGCCAGCTGCTCCCACCGGCAGAGCAGAGGCTGCGGGGGGCCGGCCAGACCGCCAGGGTGCCACTGTCAGCCACTGCCTCTCATTCCTTGGGGTGCATACAGGGCTTGGCTCTGGAGCCATCCCGTTGGGGTGCAAAGCCCATTTCTCAGTTCCCACACTTAGCTGTGTGGTCCTGGGGGACTTATTAACTCCCCCACGTCTCAGTTTCCCAATCCGGAAAATGGAGACGATAATAGAACCCCCCACCCCATAGAGTTATGGTGAGGATTAAATGCCAGAATACACGCAAATTCTGATACGAGTGACCTATCCCGTTATAATAAAATACCACAAACTTAAATGGCTTAAACAACCCACATGTATTATCTTACAGTTCTGGAAATCAGAAAAGCGTCGGACACGACTGAGCGACTGAACTGAACTGAACTGAACATCAAGGTGTCAGCAGGACTGTGTCCCTTCTGGAGACCAGAGGGGAGAACCCGTTTTCTGGTCTCTTCCGGCTTCCAGAGGCTGCCTACATTCCTTGGCTCGTGGTCCCTCCCTCCAGAGTCAGAGGCAGCAGCAGAGCATCTTCCAGCTTCTCTCTGATTCCGCCTCTCTTGTCTTCCTCTTTTGAGGACCCTTGTGATTACAATGAGCTCACCAAATAACCCAGAGTCATCTCCCCACCACAAGATCCTTAACTTAGTAACATCTGCAAAGTACAAAGACCTTTTTGCCATTGTCATGGGCTGAGGAGTGTCTGTGCGTGTGTGTGTCCTGAGTCACTTCAGTGGTGTCTGTCTGTGACCCTATGAACTGCAGCCCCCCCAGGCACCCCTGACCACAGGATTCTCCAGGCAAGAAAACTGGAGTGGGTTGCCATGCCCTCCTCCAGGGGATCTTCCCCACCCAGGGATTGAACCTGTGCCCCCTGCATTGGAAACTCGGAGTCTTAACCACCGGACCACCTGGAAGTTCCTGGAGACATGGTCTTTAATGAGGTGATTAAGTTAGAATGAGGTCATTAGGATGGGCCCTGCTCCAGTGTGACGGGTGTCCTTATAAGAAGAGGAAGCGAAGACACAGACATTCAGAGGAAGAGGATGCGAGGATGCTGGGAGAAGACGGCACCCACAAGCCAAGCGGAGAGGCCTCAGGAGAAACCGACTCTGCCTGAACTTCTTGCCTCCGGAACCGCGAGGAAATCGGTCTCTACCACCCAGCCTGAGGCCCTTTGTGGCGCAGCCCAAGCAGGCTAATACGGTCACGTGAGGTGACACATTCACAGGTTCCGGGGATCAACACGTGGACAGCTCTGGGGAGCATCATGCGGCCTGACACATGCTTGGTTTAGCCCCGATGAGCGGGAGTAGGCCTGCTACTAGCATGATCACTCCCGTGGGTGAAACACTGCCCTTGGGACAGCTCTCCCCTCCCCCTCCACGGCCGCCACACACATGCACCTACTTAATCTTCACGCCTCAAACCCGTACTCATTCTGTAAAACCCCGCTTCCCCACTGGATCTCCCCAGGGGCTGGCAGAGGCGAGTAACATCGCTACATCCACGTGCATTTCTAGAGGACCAAAGCATTTTTGAAGCCACCTCACAGGATCCCTGCAGCCATCCTTCAAGGCAGGCAGGGCGGAGTTGGTTTCCCCTGAACACACGTGGGAGACCTGGGCGAGAGGCTAAGTCTGGGTCGCCTGGAGCTTGAACAAGTGAGAGGCCCAGCGTCCCGCAGGCACGGGCCCCTCCTTCCGGGGCGGCGGCTTTCTCCACCCCCGTGTGACCACAGCCCTGCTGGGTCTCCCAGGACCACCCGGGGGAGGTCGGGGCTCTGAAGTTCTGCCTCACTCACGGAGGTGACGAAGCTGAAGCTCAGGGAAGGCTGCTGACTTGTAGGAGACGATGCAAGTTTGGGGCAAAGCTGTGGTGGAGGCCAGGCGCCTAGGATCCACGTCCAGGGCCCTTCCTCTCCCCCGGGGAAAGAGGGGTAGCCCATCTGAAGGCAGGGCACCCAGGGCACTAGAGAGGCAAGCGGGCTGGGGCCACGGAGGAAGAACAGGGCATCCGTCCTGGGCCAAGCCTATGCCACAAGCGGCCCCTGTGTGAGCGGCCTCATGGCTGGCAAACCGCTGAAAATGAAACTTGCGGTGGAATTTCCTCTGAGGAGGAAACAGAGAAAACACAATCCCAGCCCTGAGCGAACACTTGTCCTTCTGTCCAAGTCCGAGAAGTCGAGGGGGTGTGGTGTTCCCGGCTGCCTACTGACCCAGGCCCTCTGTGATGGGGTCAGCAGAGGGCTGTCGGGGGGCCTTCACTTGAGGACCCAGGGGCCTCTGATAATGTGGGTGTTAAGAGGGTACTGGGGGCACGAGAGAAGCCTCCGTGAAGCCACCGCACAGAACAGAGGGCCTGCAATGTGCCAGGCACCGCCCACACTGCTGTGCTGGGCACAGAGGCTGGCCAAGGTCTTTGGGGGCTGGGTGGGGTGTTTCCGCTTGCGTCTCAGCTAGTGCTGATGGAGAGGCTCTCTACCAGGACAGGGTGGACCCAGTCCACCCGCCAGTTCCTGCCCTCCTCTGCATCTGAGCCAGTTTCCTTTCTGGCAACCTCTGCTTGGCTCAACTGCCACCTCCTCCAGGAAGTCCTGCCTGATTCTCCTAGTTGAAAGGAGTCTTGCCCATTCCTGTTTTCCCAGCACTTGCTGGATTCCAGCACTTAAGATTGACTGGGTATTTAAACCTGTGTAAACAAAACACTTGGGGTGATCCCCCCTCTGGAGGCAGTAGAGAGGTGCCAGGAGGCCCGGGGGCAGGAAGAGGGAGGCTGGCTCCAGCTTCCCTTTGCGCTAAGACTGGTACAGGCAGGCCTCTTCCCCGAGCCTCCATGTGTCACCCACTGGTATTGCCACAGCCCACGACACAGGATGTCACAGGGCAGATGAGGCCGCAGATGCAACTGCCAAGCTCAGAAGTGTGAGGGGGCTCACTTCCAGGGGCTGGATTTCAACAGACATGAATCAGCACGGAGGCCGAGCGACATCCTGCCCAGACGCAGGATGGCCTCAGGGTGCAGGAGGCTGACTGCCCTGCCTTTTGAGGCCCCGAGGGAGCCGGACGTCAGCTCAGGACAGAGGGAGAGGAGAACGCAGGGCAGTTAGTTCCTCACGGTGGACATGGTGCTTTTGTGCAGAGATGAGCTGCCTGTCACTGCAGGGACACCAAGCCACCTGGCAGGAGTCCAGTACAGAACGGAAAGGGGACCAGACAGCTCCATCTCCAATCGTTCTCAGATTCTAGAATAATCTGAGGCATTCTTGTAAGCCACTGGCAGCAGAGGCCAGCCTGCTTTTGACCTTCTTGAGGGGGCCTCAAAGGGAAGAGACGAGAGCAACAATCCCGTCCCCAGCGTCTCCTGGAGGCAGGACTGATTGCTATTTCCCAGCCGCCAGGCAGTCCCGACTTCACTGTCACTCCTGTAGGAAGGTCATTCCAGGCCAGAACCAAGTCTCTAACTGGCTCATCATCCTTTACTGTTTGCTTCTTACATGAGCTAATCAGGGCAGGGCTCTGAGCGCTTCTTGGAGGGACCAGGGACGTGACCCTAAGGAAGCCAGAGGAGGAGGGCAGACAGGTGAGCGCATGGCGTGGAGAGGGCTGCAAGGGCGGGCGCCTCGGGGCTCAGCTCAGCCGCCGCCGGGGCGGCCCCTCCACCCCACCCACCTCCACTCCCCAGGTTTCCTCAGACGCACAGACTTCGGAACCACCATGTGTGCAAAGTGTTGATGTATCATCAGCTGCTTTCCTTTGGTCAAAAGTCCCCCCAAAGTTCCCATCGGGTCAGGAGCTGGCGGAGTCCCTGGTCTTTCCACTTGTGGCTTTCTGCAGGTGTCAGACCACTGGCTCACGCCGCCCCCCAGCTTTCCACGGGGTGTGCACCCCCTCACCCCCATGCTGCAGTCAGCTGGGAGCCTGTCATTCCATCATTAGAGTCTCTCCACTTGGTCAAAGGCATCAAGTTTCAAACTGCACTGTGCAGGGCCCTAGGAATCCACAGAGTCTCTGGGGGCTAGGGCAGGAGAGAGAAGAGGGGTGACCGCAGGGCCAGAGGTCCAGGCTCCCCTTCTGCTTTCATCTGATTTCACACTAACAAAGATGAAAAAATTGGAACTACTGAATTGGGAGATATTAAAATATCTCTGCTTTATGTTATCTAAGATTTATACAATGAATCTGGATTCATTCTGTTAAGAGGCAAGACTAAAGCAAACCAGAAACAATCCTCCTGGTGCCTCAGGCAGGTAGTTGCCTTAGAAAGCAGATAGCCTATCCCTCCCTTTGGAGGGTGGAGCACGGAGGCCCACTGAGCACAAAGATGCCCCACGAGGGAGGTTTGGGAAGTTATTCCAGGGGTGTTAATCCTACCAGCTCTCACCATGTGGTAGAGTAGAAAGTTCTGGGAAAATGCATTAGATCCTTACTGTGATTCCCTTGAGGGTCTGTGGGGGACAGGGCTGCTGAAGAGAAGAGAGGAAAGCCCTCAAAACCAGCTCTGGCGGGACAGGCGTTCTCCCAACTCTCTGGAGGAGAGGGGGCTGGAGTGGAGAAGGAGGAAGGAGGCATGGAGACCTGCCACAGCGGAGGGAGAGCGCCCCGCCAGCCAGTGACTGGCAATGGGACATCGCCGGCAGTGACAAGACCCTGTCCAAGGCAGCGTCTTCATTTCACAGGGAGACAAACAGCAGCCATCTCAGCCGTGCGCTGAATATATAGCCATCCTTGACACCAGGCTCCTGATCCCCCCTACCCCCACCCAGGGCCACAGTCTGGCCAAGGGGAGAGCTTTGGTCCAATGCAGCCGGGTGCCTCGCAGTGTGGACAGCTCGGGTGGTCACCAGGGAGCTTTGCAGTGAGAATCCCCAGTGGGTGTCGGGCCCCACGTGTAAGAAGAGGCGGTTAGATTTAGAGCCGGGGCTCTTACAGCTCTGGATTCACAGACCACTACCAGTTTTGTTTGCTTTTTAAATTAGGACATCAACATAAAGATCGCTGTTTTTTAATTTTACCCCAAAAAAGGCTTTACCCCCAATTCTATCATCTGTCACGATCACTTCCTTTATACAAAGACACGCACAGGAAGGGCATCGTCTCAGAGTAAAGGGGGATTCGACAAATGCAAAGAATTTAATTTTGTAAGAAAAAGTCATGGCAATTTTCTTTCTTTTTTTTTTTTTTTACCATTTTTGTCACGAACTGGTTTGGGAATGAACCAGGGTGGTTGCCATGTGGGCACCTCTGGGCTGGACAGATGACCCTGCAAGGGTCTTTCCAGCTCAGAAGGGCCAGGGTTCTGAAACGGTGCCTGAGGATGTCTCTTTGGCCCCTCTTACTCCTGGAAGCACAGCTTAGGGAAGCCAGGGAAGTGAGCTGAGGCTGACCTAGCCCTGTCTGAGAGCAAACAGGGTCAGAAAGAGCTGTCTGCACTGAGCTGGCAGACTCTTTCCAGAAAGAGCCAGAGAGTGGCTATCTGGGGGCTGGAAAGCCTCTGTTATAGCTATTCACCTCTGCCATCTCAGGGCCAAAGCGGCTGCACACAAGACACGCACGAAGGAGCTGCGGCCGGGAGCCCACCCCGCTCTATTTAGGGATCGGGAAGCTGGAAGGCCGCACCATTTTCATGTGTCACAAAATCTCACTCCCCTGCTGACTTCTGAAAACACTTTAAGTGTAAAAACCATTCTCAGCTCGTGAGCTGTGTACAAACAGGTGCCAGGCTGGCATGGGCCCGAAGGCCGTGGTGTGTGGGTCCCCGAACAGACTGACGCTCTCCCTGAACTGGTCAGCCAGGCGGTGCAGGACAAGCGGCTTCTCCACTGTGGACATCAGTCTCCTCGCCACCAACAGACAGAATTCAGTCTGGACTCAGGACAAGCAGGGAGGAGCCTGCCAGCGGAGACCATGGACCATCTGTCCTGGCAGCACCGGCTTACCTTCTCCTGAGACAGAAGGCTTCCTGGACTTTCAGACGGGGTGTCATCCCCTTTGCATTTGGGACAGATCCGATCCTCATCATTCCTGGGAACACGAGAACAAATGCCCCTGAGCAAAGCCTTCAAGACTCCACGACACCAACCTCCACCCCCAGAGCCCCAGAGGCCTGGGCCTTGCCCAGCACGGCAGCTGATACCCACGAGCATATACCTCCATCCCAGGCCCACCATTCCCAAACCTCAAAAACACTGGTCACCCAATGTTTTCCCACAGCTTGCAGTGAGTTTCTCTGGCAGCCAAACCTGATTTGAACTGACTAGGCTAATAAAGCCCTTCTTATCCCACCTAGGGTGAATATTTACATTTGCAGAAATATCACTGCTTGATGCTTGAACATAAGTTATGTCCCCAGTCCCTGCTGGAAGAATGCCAGAGTAGTGTACTGACTGGCTTTTCAAAAATCTGAAAACTTCTTCGTTCCACAATACCTCCGAGCCCAGGGCTGCAGTTAAGGAATGGTGGGTGTACTGTACTCGCTCTTCGAAGGTTCCTCTACGTTATCCTGGTCTCTTATTTTTAGTGCTTACAGATGACTCCAGCCTCTCAGAATAAGAAGGGGCCTCCAAGAACGCCCAGCCTGAGATTCCTAACCAGGAGTGGGTGTCAGATTCTGAAGGCGATGACACATGGGCCTACATGCTTTTGCAAAGTGACCTGATGCCCAGCAAGTGCCCCTAGTCAGGCCCATTTCAC
The DNA here is from genome assembly GCF_042477335.2 of Ovis canadensis. Lineage (NCBI taxonomy): Eukaryota > Metazoa > Chordata > Mammalia > Artiodactyla > Bovidae > Ovis > Ovis canadensis. Next base: position 2,722,298 of record NC_091246.1, on the reverse strand, counting down.
AGGGAGGAGAACGAGGCCTCAGAGGACGTAGGGGTGGGCCGAGGTAGAGCGATGCAGGGCAGACCTGGAACACTTCCCCGCCCCTACCACGTTTTGGAAGAAGAGGGAAGGAAACCAAGAGACCCACCGCAAAAGCCTGAGACGAGCCCAGGATGGTGAGACCAGTCAAGCCCTGCTCCCCCGCCCCGTCTGCCTTGCCAGTATCACCACCTCTCTCCTCTTTCTCTTAGCCTTCTCCTTCGTCAAAGCATTGGAACTTCTCAAGTTTGCCTCAGGAGTTTCCCACCTCCCTAACCTGTAAAGTCCCCAGCAAAGGTCACGCTGGGGGTGCATGGCAGTCTGAGAACACCTCTGCCAGGAAACTGACCTCATCTCTCCATTAGGCCTCACTGTCCTCTTATGATAAGCGTCCACCTTTCCAAGGCTCTTCTGAGGAGTTTGGCACACAGTCGGCACATAACAGTTGCATAATAAGGTGGGATACTGATGGTCATATTGATGTCACACCTCTCTGAATTATTTATAATATACACATTTTAATATATATGGTGTATATTTTATACATGTGCCAGATGCATGTATTATATATAAAGAAGTGTTCGTTGCTCAATTGCATCTGACTCTTTGCAACCCCATGACTGTAGCCCGCCAGGCTCCTCTGTCCATGGGATTCTCCGGGCAAGAGTATTGGAGTGAGTCACCATTCCCTTCTCCAAGGGATCTTCCTGACCCAGGGATCGAACCCAGGTCTCCTGCACTGCAGGCAGATTCTTTACCATTTGAGCCACCAGGGAAATATAACAGTATTTGTATACAATATAAAATATAAAGATATTTATATACAAATATATAGGAGATGGTGAAGGACAGGGAAGCCTGGCGTGGTGCAGTCCATGGGGTCGCAAAGTTGGACACAACTTAGCAACTGAACTAGGACAATATACACATATGTAAATCTATAATCCATGAACATACAGCAGTTACTAGATACTTCTGTCCCCTTTAGAAGAGTTCTCAGCAAACAGTCTGAGCTGATGGCTGATAATGTGGAAGGAGATACATCTGTACAGCAGTTTGTCATTTACCCAGGAGTTTATAGATAAATTCCCTATTATAAGAATCTTTTGAAATGTTATTGACTGGGCCTTGTAACAATCCTGGGAGGTAGAAAATCACTTTACAGGCATTTTATTGACAAGGGGGCTGAGGTTGGGGACGTTAAGCCACGCGCACAGGCCACATAGTGGGTGAGTAGCCCAGCTGGGCTCAGAGGCTCTGCCACCTTCGACGGCCTTCTGCAGAGGGAGCTGAGGGCTTTCTGTGGCCCCTTCTCCTTCTGCCAGAAGTCAGACAGGGCGGTATGGGGGGAAGCCGAGGCCAGAGAGATGCAACCACCTCCTTGAGAGCCAGGGGTCCTCTTGTCCTCGCCTCCCATCAGGAGCCCCTCCCCGCCGCCTCCTCCCCAACCACCCTTTTTCCTCCGACCCCTCACCTCGCGTTCTCAGAGAGACAGACGGCGCAGCAGAGAGGCCTGGGCTCTGGGGGGTCCTGGCAGGCGGTGGGGGGGCACCCAAAAGGGAACTCGTTCTCATCAGGGGCCGGGCGGGGGCTGCTGCCCGAGCCAGAGGCCATCCTGGGGTCCCAGGCGGGCTGCGGGTGCGGGGCCTGGTCCAAGCTCCTCAGGGCAGAGGCCCAGCCCCTCGAAGTCTGTGCTGGAGAAGTGCACTCTGCTGGGCCACCCACTGATACTCGGGCGGCTGATGCCTTTATCTTCAGGCTGGCTTGTATGGTTCGACGTCACAGCTGAGTCACAGCAGGGAAGAGACAGGAATTACCCTTGGTGGTGCAAAAACCCCCTGGATGGTGACTGCAGGCTCCAGGAGTGTCCAGTCATTCTTTCGAGTGAGAGGGAGGTGAAGAGCAAGTCAGAGAGAAGAACCGCATCTCGGACTTTCAGGGACGGCAGTTCAGAGTTTCCCGTCGGGGGACCTCAGGCTGCAACTGGCTTCCTCCACCTCCTCCCCAGGGACGGGGGCAGAGAGCGCTCCAGTCCCTGACTTAACTGTGTCCCCTGGGCCCTCCGAGCAGTCTGGGCTTCTCGGTGGGGGTGATCACCACTCCAGTGGAAATCCCCAGGGTTCTGGAGGCAAGTCCAAAAATGAAAGTTCCCTGCGTAGGAGCTCTGCCCCATCCAGAGGTGAAAGTCACTTCCTCACAGTGGGTCTCAGTTACCCCGTCTGTAAAAAACTAAAACAGGAATTGCAACAGGGCGTCTCCAAGCCTTCTGTGGGCGCTAAGACTCCAGGACCCCATGGCCAAGGTAACCAGGGGCAGCAGGAAGGCCCCTGATGGCCCAGCCCTGCCCGGGGCATTCTTCATCAGCACGGTGACGACACCGTGGACTGCTCAGGGCCCTGCCCTCATGGCCCCAGTCAGGAAATCATAGGTGGCCACAGACTCGGGTCAGGGACCACCACTTCCTGGCACCGAGGCGAACAAAGGTCTAAACAAACAGAAGGTCATGGAGACTGGTCTCAGCAGCCCAGCGGGAGGCAGGCCCACAGCCGTGTGGGGAGCATGGCTCCTGGCACACCTCCTGTGCCCCGGGCAACATTTTCCTTCCTATTTCTTTAGCAAGCTGCTGGGAATTCCGCAGGCGTGTAGAGGCACAGAGAATCCAGAAGCCTGGTCTAGAGTCACACAGCGCCCGGCGGCAGAGCGCGCCTAGTGCCCGGCCTGTGCGACTCCAAGCTCTGTGCCCCTCCTCCCGCTCCAGAGAAGCGAGAGCAAGGCAGCTTGGAGCCTGCGGAGCCCAGGACGGAGGTGCAAGCTGCTAGCCTCTGTTTTCTCTCTATCAAATGGAAAAGACGGGCTTCCCTGGAGGCTCAGGCGGTCAAGAATCCACCTGCAATATGGGAGACCTGGGTTGGATCCCTGGGTTGGGAGGATCCCCTGGAGGAGGGCATGGCAACCTGCTCCAGAATTCTTGCCTGGGAGAATCCCCATGGACAGAGGACCTGGTGGCCTGCAGTCCATGGGATTGCAGAGTTGGACATGACTGAGCACAGCACAAATGGAGAAGACAATCAACCCCTCCGCATCTGTCTGTCCTGCTGGGCTGCTGTTAGGGGTTATGCGAACTTACACAGCAGTTTCAAATCACGGGCTCTGAGGTCTGACAGATCTCAGTTGGGGTCCTGAGTCCATCACTCCCTAGCTCTGGGTCCTGGGGCAAGGTCAGTAACTTCTCTGCACCTCAGTTTTTGCATCTGCAAAATGGGGATAATATTAATACCTGCCCCACCTGACTGTCACAAGAATCAGATGAGATTGTGGGTGAAAGTGCGGCATGGTGCACAGCCCAAGTGAAGTCCTCAGAAGGCTTTGACATTGATGGCACAGCCCTTCCAGCTCAAGATCAGGAAAAAAAGATTAAAATGGTAAATTATGCTCATAGTGTTTTCACATTCATCAAATTTAGTGGAGCCTCACAAATGGGCAAGGTAGGTCAGAGTTTATCCTCTTGAGTCTAGCAAATTCAACTGCCCACCTTCCCTGGAACGATACTGAGTCTGCCAGGGGTTGCTGGCAAAAGGGCAAGGCATCCTACGCTACTGCTACAGTGGAAATCAGGTTCTCCAGCTTCACCTGGGCCAGCCCTGGCCTGGCCCTTTCAGCAAATGACTTTGAAGGTTGCCTCATGGAAAGACTGTCCAAAAGCCACTCACTTAACCATACACCCCAAACCTGCCAACTTCTCTGCATCCCCAACTGTTCCCTCCTTCCCTTGGTTCGGCATCCTGGATTTATCTCTCTGTCCAAGTTCTTGGGCCCCTTTCTCTCCCCTCTGCCTTCACTCCTCCCAGCTCCTTGCTACCGGCCTCAGCATGCACCCACGCTGCTCTAATGATTAAATGCGAAACGTAGCAGGTGCCGTGTTAAGCGCTTTTACAAGCACATCTCATCTCATCTTCACCGGAACCCCAGGAGGCACGTATTGTCACCTTCATCCCCATTTTACGGAGGCTCCAAGGAGTTCAGTGACTTGCCTCAGGGCTCATAGATAGTGAATGGGGACTCCGGATCCCTGCATTCTAACCACATGCGGTGCTTGAAAACGCATTCCCCATTCCTCTCCAGCATCTACACGCGCTCCTCAATTGAACAGAACTTTTAGAAAACACTGTCTACACGGGCGCTCCGCTTCCTCACTCCAGTCAAGGCTGCCCCAGGCCCGCGGCTTGCCCCAGTTTCTATCCACCTGGCCCTGTGGCCAGCCCATGCCACGCCTCCGGGCGCCTAATTCCCTTCCTTGCTGGGGCTTCCCGCCCCCCTTCCGTGCTCCCCAGCCCCACCCTCGCACTTCTGCCTGACTCCTTTCTCTTCCGAGGATTCTCGGCGCTGCGCACTCGCGTCTCCCCAGCTTTCCCTTCGTCTCTCGGGGCGCATTTGGACCAGACCACTTCCCCCCGGGAGTCCCCGTGGGCTGCCCCAGGGGTGGGTGGACTCCTGGCTCTGCGATCCCACTGCACCCCGCCACCGGAGCCCAGGCCCCCGCCGCCTGGCTCCGCGAGGCCAGAGGGCCTGTTCGAGCTCCCCAGCCCGGTCCGTGCGCCTCCCCGCGCCGCATCTCCAGGTGCGTGCGCAGCGCCGCGAGCAGAGCCGGCCCGCGCTACTCAAGGATGAGCGACCGCAGGGCGGCCGCCGGGCCCGCAGGGAGGGCAGAGGGCAGCGAGTCCGGGGCAGGGCTCGGCAGCCCGGACTCCAGGTCCCGAAGGCGCGCGGGGAGGCTCGCGCCCGGGGAGCCCCGCGCCCGGAGAGCCCGGCGGGGAGCGGGGCCCCCGGGGTCCCGGGGCAGGCGGGGGCGGGGTGCGCCGCACCCACCTCGCTGCCGCCGCCTCCTCGCGGCGGCCCGGCCGGAGCTTCCGGTGGCGGGAGCACTTGGCCCCGGCGGCGGAAGCCGGGGAGGGCGGGCCCGGGGCCGGTTCCTGCATCCCGAGCCGCCTCCCGAGGCGGCCCCGGGGGCGGGGCGAGCGCTCTCCGCCGGGGAAACTGAGGCTTGGGGCGGGAACCACGGTGTGGCAGTCTGTTTTTGCACCGAAAACCCACCTGCTTCCGTTCTCCTTCTCCCCGCTCGAGTTCATGGCACAAGTGTGGGACTCGCGCAATAAACGAATGCAGACTTGGGACTCGAACTATCCCGGCCCCTGCCTGCCTGCAGCCCCTTGCGGGGTGGGTCGAGCAGCAGAAACACCCGCGTCTTAGCCCTCTTGGGTTCCTGCAGAGATCCTAGCTCAGCGCTTACTGAGTTGGACGCAATCAGCAAAGATGTACAAAGCGGTTAGTTCCGAGCGCTCGGGCGCTTCCACAAAACTCGGTGTTTTCAGGAACCGAGACTAATTTTTTCTAAATATACACACGCGCGCGGGTGCGCGTGAACAATCACTTATTCCCTATGAATTTTGTGTATATCAATTAAAATAATTATGGTACTTAGTGTTGGGATAGAATTTTTGTTTAAATATACAACCTTTATTTTTGCGAATTTGATAAAGGCTCCCCCATCAATATCTGCAGGACTTTTAGCTGAGGACCGAGGGAGCCTGCCTACTTTGCTGGTTTTGTTTTCGTTGCTCAGACCCATCCATTACGTTCTCTACGTGTTAGGATCTCATTTTTCTGTCCTGACACCCAACCGGAGTTGGGAACTGTGTGTTCCTTCTTTGGTTTGGTTTGGTTTGAGCCTGGGATGTGTTTGAGCCTCTAGCTCACCTGGGGTGGAACCCCAACTTCTGCTGGAGCTGCAGGACGGTCCTCCTGGAGAAAGGAGGGCCCCCAGTCCGTCCTGGAGGGGAGGCACCTGCCTGCGGACGAGCTGAGGGTCTAAGGGGCCTCCGGCTTGCAATCTGTGGGGCACTGACAGGTGGCTCTGTGGTCACTCTCAGTTCTAAGAGAAACGCACTCAGAGCTTGGAGTCCTCTGATTTAAAAACTCCTTGGTTCTCAGTGCAATCCTTGAAGGCTTTGGGGCCTCTAAAAGCCGTTCTCTGGTCCCGTGTCTGTCCCACCCACCCCTTCCTCTCTGCCCCAAGCCCGCCTAAGTGAGCAGTCGACCTGACCTTACTCTCTTCGTGTGCCACATCCTGTTTTCAGATTAATGAGCTCATTTGGTGGAAACTTACCGAGGGAAATAGTTTAATTTTGGAAAGTACCAAAAACTTATCTGTAGTCACTCGACTTATTTTGGGGGGCTCTCGAAATAGAGGGGGCATCACCAGGGGACCTCTGAGGCCATCAGGGAGCAGCAAATTGAAAGGAGAACCCGATGAGGCTGAACGTGACTCAGAAAGGAATCAAAACCTTTTGGAGACCACTCATCTCTACCCAGTAGAAAAAAAAATTCCAAAAATAATTTGAAGAAGAAAAGTAGTACGTGTGGCTGAGGCCTAAGATCTGGTGGTGTGAGCCTGGGGCCACGACTGGGCACGAGAAAGCCCACACAGGGAAGTACGGGGTGTGTGAGCCGCAGCGTGCCTCTCACATCCCTATCTGCTCTCCTTGTCCTAAGCGGCACCAGAAGGTTTCCGTTCTCCAGTCTTCGCCCGGTCCTTCAGCTGTCAGACTCTTGGCCTTGAGGCTGCCTGCTAGCCTTGTAGCCTGTTAAGCTTGTGGTTCCTGCAGGGAGCTAAGGATTGAGTAGTTAGGAGGACTCTGGAAAATTAAAGTTTTTTGTGCCGTTCTGCATTGAAGATGGTAGAGCACTGGTGACAAGCCCCCTAAGTGTCTGATCACCTCCTTGGCCTGCCCTGTTTCCTAGAGGAGAGGCTTTTCATCCCTTCTAAGAGGTAGGATAGAAAAATGGTGAAAATTGACAAGGCACTGACAATTTAGTACTGGAATGAAATTGTGTCTTCCTTCTCTCTGCCCCGCCTTCCCCCAGCTGAAACCTGTATAGATATTTTGGAGGATATATTTATATTTTGGAATGAGCACTGGACTAGGAGTCAGGACATTTGTGTGTGTGTGTGTGTGTGTGTGTGTGTTTTCTCCGTGTCACTAAAGCAGTCTTGGGGGAGAGTAGCTGAATAAATGAATGCTCAATAGTTCAACAAATTACAGTCCATAGTGGTGTTTTTTTTTCCTAAGTGGGTGGAGTGCCGTGGGTTATCTCAAAACTTGTATCAGCTGTGAGACTGTCTTCAAAGGCTTTTTCACCTAGAGCCCAAGGATGCATGCTAAGTCGCTTCAGTCGTGTCCAGCTCTCTGGAGACTCCGCCAGGCTCCTCTGTCCATGGGATTCCCCAGGCAAGAATCCCGGAGTGGGTTGCCATGCCCATCTCCAGGGGACCCTCCTGACCCCGGGATCGAACCCGCACCTCTTCTGTCTCTTACACTGCAGGCCAGTTCTTTACCGCGGGCGCCACCTGGGAAGCCCAGAGCCCAAGCCTACAGACCAGCTAGAAGCATGGATTTTCTGTTAAGCAAAGCAGACAGCTAGGAGTCTGTGCCTTGGGCTTCTTTCCTCCCCATCCTGACCTCTAGGCTCTAGGAACATGGTTTAAAAACGGTGGGTATTACTCCCAGATCCCAGAGGTGGAAACTGGGATTCTCTCCTGAGCTGGCTTGCCTCTGCTGTCCCAACCGTTGGAACTTTTTTTCCCAACGACTGAGCCTTTCCAGGTGTTAGAGTCCTGATGGGCATCGGAGGAGGGAGAGATTGATTGCCAGGGTCATCAGCCTTCCAAAGGGTTGGGGGCAGGACGAGACTGGACCTAAGCGCTTGGAGGACTGAGGGTGGCGGTCGCGGTGAAAGCAGCAGTGACGATGTCAGCGGCTACACGTTAGTATCAGTCACCGCGACACTGCTCTCATCCGAGCGCACCACAGGCCTCGCTCCCTTTACTGATGCCATTGAGAAGAGGAGAGAAAACGACTCTCTCCTTTCTAAAAGCCAGGCCCCATTATAGCAGCGAACGAGGCAGGCGGGGCTGCTGGCCTCAGGGCCGCCGGCTCCTGGAGGCGGATGCGCCGCGTGTGTCCCTTCTCCGAATGCCAGTCGTTCACGCTGCTTCTGTGTGCGCGTGTGCGTGCATGTGTGCGTGCGGGCGTGCGCGCGCGCGGGGTCGGGGGTGGCGGGGCTCAGTCGTGTCCAGCTCTTTGCCGCCACATGGATTGCAGCCTGCCAGGCTCCTCTGTCCATGGAATTTTCCAGGCAAGAGTCCTGGAGCGGGTTGCCATTTCCTGCGCCAGAGGATCTTCCCGATTCAGGGATCGAACCTGCGTCTGGTGTGTTTCCTGCAGCGGCAGGCAGGTTCTTTATCGCCGTGGCGCTTGGGAAGCAGCAGTTGGACGTGACTGAGCATGTTAAGTATGTCCGGATTCCTTGACTAGGGATCAGACCGGTGCCCCCTGCAGTGGAAACGGAGTCTTCACCCCCGGCCTGCTAGGGCCGGTCCTGTTTCGGTTGGTCAGCCCTTAAATGGGGGCCCAGAATGGGCTACTGGCTTCTCTTCTCGTAAACGCCAGACATCCCCCTCTTTGCCCCTATATTCCTTCTCTCCATTGCCAGCTGCAGGCTTTGTCCCTGTCCCTGTCTTTAGTAAAAACAGTTAGTGAGCAGCTTTCCCGCTAACATCATCTGTATCTCCTCTGAAAACTTCTGATTCCTGGACCAGGAAATTTAATTAGACAGATGATTACAGGTTATCAGATATCTAGTATTGATAGATTAGAAGAGCAGATGGTCCTGAGTTCCTCAACCCAAGTTAAGCACCTCCCCATGGTAACTTATACACAGCTGACATCAGCAATGGAACCATCTACCAAATGATCTTGTAAAACCTTTAGCCTATAAGACACAGCCTTTGCTTTGATATGATGATTTAAAATGTCCCAAGTTTCCTTCTGTTACTCTCCATCTTGTTCTTTCTATACTTGTTATAAGTGGCAACTTATAAACTATGCTTGTTTACGGGTTTTTTTCCTGTACCACTAGAATCTGTAAATTATATGAATATAAGAAGTTAAATGAATTAAAGGTGTTAAAGCTGTGTCTGATTTCTCTGTTGTCTTTTCCCCTGACTCAGCACAGAGGAGGCAATCAATAAACATTTGCGCAATCAATGGCTAATACTCAAGACACCATCCATGACCATTAATGATGATCTCACCATCGTCACAAAATATTACGTATCTTTGGCCTGACTTTTAGGGTGTTATGAAATTAGAAATAGCATTCTAATGGAAATTTGATAAGAAATTTGGGGTTCTTCTCTGAAAAGAGTTTCTATGCCAAGTGATTTTTCGTATCTCAACAGACTTCCAGATTTTAAGGAAAGAAATCACTTCAGAAGTTCTTTCAATTGTAGGCTCCAGAGCTGTCCCTAGGGGTTTTCCAACTATCTGTGGGACTGGCCGCTTTGAGAGTGCCGTGGAGATTCCAGTTTGTGATGGGGGTACCAATGACACTCACAGGGATGGTAATGTGCTCCAGGCAAAGAGCTTGGCAGATAGCCCCTTTGATATTGACAAGCTCTTATGAGGCCAACGATGAGGAAGGCAGACAACTCTGGGTCTGTAATAGTCTTCACCACCTCTGGCCACCCGGGTGCCTTGTTCTACAAATTTGGTTTTTCTATGTGTCAAATCCCTTTTTTCAGGGACGCTTGACAATTACAAATGATTCTGAAGGCAGATGCCCGGTCCTCCAAGGCCTTTTGCTGGGCTACAGAATTATTGCTCTTCCTCACACTTGTGAGAGGGTGGGTTTCCCAGGCTCTTGGCTCGAGTGGAACAGGGATGACTCGATGTCCTAGCTGCAAAGCAGTCGACATCTGCCTGAGGAGGGATAAGCCTGGGGACCCTTCTCTCACTTTGTCCTGATGACTCAACCTGAGAGAGAAAATCAATGTGTGAGCAGAGCTCTTACTCAGGAATCAGGAGACCTGCTTCTGACATTGATTTCAGGACAGTGGGGAAACTCTGTTCTATTTTTGGACCTCATTTTTCCAATCTGCAAAGTGGGTGAATGACCTCAGAGGCACCCTTCAGGGCAAATTCCTTGGCCATTCAAACCCGGTTCTGGGGAAGGGGTGCAGCCCTCCCACCTGGTGGGGGGCCGCTCTCCCCACCTGGGCCAGGAATGTCTGTAATGGACGCTGGAAGCTCCCACCAGATGCCTGGCTTTTTTGGACTCCACACACAATTTTTTTTCCAAGACAAAGCAATATGAAAAACCTGATGAATTTCTTTCAGAGCTCAAGCTAGATGAATTTACCGCACAAGAATATGGGGCAGGGAGTAACGGGCTACGAACCAGGGCTGCGGCCTGTGTTCCCTCAAAGGATACCCAAGCTCGGGGCTCGGATCGTGAACACGTGGAGCTGATGCTTACTCATCTCTTCTGAGCTTCTTGTCTGAAAAAGGGGAAACGGGAGCTCAGGTTGGGGAAAGAGCCTGTACAGTAAGTCAGAGTTTCAGAGGCATCTTCCTCTGGGTTCTGCTGCCTTTTGTCCCCAGATGTCTCATTATATCCCCATTATATATATTTTGTCTCATTATATCCCTGTCCTTTCTTGTTTCTGCATTCGTTTCTCCTTGGCTGTCTCCACAAAACTGAGTTTCCCGAGGGCCAGAGAGCAGGATGTATCCATCTTTGTCGGCCCCTCGTGTTCAGCCTGTCTCACACCCTAGTAAATATCTATTTAGAGAGACTGCTTAGCCATCTTAAGAGGATCCAGGAATGTTAGGAAAATATCCATCCTGTCTTTCACATCTGTGGGCTCCGCAAAAGTAATTAACAGTTTTCACTTCTACCACAAATCTATTTGCTCCTCTTTAGAAGAACCATAGTATAGACATTTAGCCACATTTTCTGCGGAGATCATTGCCTCAAGCGTTTTGGAGCTAGAATGCAGGAATTTTTAAAATGCAAAATCAAATAATACACAAGAAAAGCTAGTCTGTCTGGCTCCCATCCTTGGTTGCTCTCTTCTGTAACCAGCATCCAGCTATACAGACAGAGGGCTGTGTGTGTGTGGGGGTGCCCCAAGGCCTCTCTAGCCCCTCTGATTACTGAAACTGGAGCTGCCTGGGGAGGCCAGGGCCTGGCACCAACTCTCACAGGGTCCTGCCTCTCTGTTCACAGAGAACGTGTCTGCACACGAGCGCTCCCAAGCCACCCTGGAGTCCCTCCAAGGACAGGCCTGGAGGTTGGCCAGGGGGAGGGTGCTCCTGGAAAGGACACATCTCTGAAGCAGAACCGTGGCGTACAGGCACACACACGCAGATGCTTGCAGGATGGCCAGGTCTTCCAAGGTTTCTAGAGAAATTGTAAATCTGGATTTTTACGTGTAATAGCGTAAATTTAGAACGCTCCCAAAAGCCAAACCCTAACCAAATGAGCATCCTCACAAACTGTATCTGAGGGCCACGATATGCAACCTCTGGTAGAGCCTGGCACATCACACACATGGCCTAAGCAGGGGAGCGAACGCCCTGCACGAAGCTCACTGGGCTGCACACACCGTGGGTGCTTATCCAGGTGCAGACCTTGGGCACGACCGACAGGAGTCACCCAACGTTTGCACATGCTTGCTGCCTCCTAGGACGTCCACTTTCCAGCTAAGGAGACTGAGCGTCAGCGGTCTCCAGGGCCGCGTCGCTGGGGGCTGCCCGGCCACAGAGCTGGTGTTGGCTGCCCACTCACCTCCGGGGCGTCTGCACGCTCAGCGGCGTGCAACTCTCCGCCATGGGACTCTCCAGCAAGAACGCCGGAGCGGGCCGCCACTTCCTTCTCCAGGGGATCTTCTGACCCAGGGACTGAAGCCCACGTCTTCTGGGTCTCCTGCACTGCAGGTGGGTTCTTTACCTGCCGAGCCATCAGGGAAGCCTGCGACTGAACTGGAACGCCGGCTGCTCCGCACCTCCCCGTCAACTCAGCTCTGAGTTCAGGGGCTGTGTTCTATTCGCTGTTGCACCCTCATCACCCAACAGACTATACAAGGTGCTCAGTAAATACCTGTGGGATTGCCTACAGGCATGCAAGTGCACATGGATGGAAGCACAGGGGACCCAGCCGCAGAACTGCCCAGGAAGACCTCACCACTCTCGGCGTGCTCCCAGAGGCACATGCCCACCCCACGTCTCCCACCTCCCAAACCAGGCCTCCCCAGTCCCCCAGCTTTGCCCAAAGCCTTCACAAATTGTTTCCTGGACATCTTGAGGCGACTGTGGTGTTCTTTTCCCCTAACTCAGGAGACAACTCAGCAGTTCTGTTTTTCAAAGTCTGGGACTCATAAACCTGGAATCCTTTCTTCGATTTTTCCACTAGAATTTTCCTTGGCTGGGTGCCTCTCCCCAGGGCCCCGGCCAGGAGGTCACACTGAGAGCGCCCTCTGCTGGAAACCGTCTTCCCAACCTAGTGGGCAGTTCCAGAGTGGGTACCTGTCCAGTCACAACTGCTGTCCAGATGGGGACACTGAGTCAGGTGGTAGTCTTGGGGAGAGGTGCTGGGGGGGGGGCTGTGGACTCATTCCAAGCACGTGCCAGGGTGTGCTACTACTAAGTGGTTTGTGATCTTTTCTTTTTTCTTTTTTGGAAAATAATACAAGAAAGAGCTCCCAGAGCTCAGACACGGCAGAGAAAGGCCCTCCGCTCTCCCCGGGGCCTGTATGTGGAGCAGATGGCAGAGGTTGGGAACCTGTTCAGATCCAGCTTCCTCCTTGAATCCCCACCATGTTTGGTAGGAGAGGAAACCGAGCCACAGAGAGACGCTGGGGGAAGGAGGAGGGGGCAGACTTGTTGAGAATCTGCTGTGCCTAGCTGTGCTAACAACCTCTCGTTTAATCTTCCCAGCAACCTTGTGAGGTAAGTGGTGTTGTTTCCATTTTACAGATGAAGACATAGAGCTGAGTGAGGTCTCAAGATCAGAAACGAAGGGGAGAGCTGGGATTGCATCCAAACCCGCTGTTTTTTTTGGCTGTGCAGCCTTCTGGATTTTTCCCATTTGGCTCCCAAGGGCCCAAGGCGGGGCCTTTGTGGCTGGGCTCATCAAGGCAAGGTTTCCGTGGCCCTTCTCCTCAGCCCCTTCCAGAGGGCACTGTTGGGCACCCTAGGGAGATGGGTTGACCAGCCTCATCAGGCTTCAGGCTGAGAATTCCAGGGCTTGGAGGAGGGTCCTGGCAGCTGGGCCAAGGCCTCTTAGCTAACAGGGAAAACAGGATTGGATGTCTTTATAAACTAAACTTGTGAGAGGTTCCAAAGGGTAAGGGTTTTCCTGGAAAAGAAAGCAGGTCCTGGAAGGTTTTTGTTTTGTTTTTCTTCTTAATGGGGCCCTAGTTAATGACTCAAGGAAATGAAGAACACATTTTACCGAGAATTAGTCACTGCCCTTCCCAACCCTCCATCCTGCTGCCCTTTCCAAATCTTCCAAAACTCCTCACTTCCGGCAGGAAAAAATCCAGCTCCCTGGTTTTGTTCGTCTTTGGTCCGGTTTGGCCTTATCCTCTGTGTGTTGCACTGAAGGAAGCCGCCCAGGGGTCTCTGTGCACTCTCCCTTGCGTTTCCCTGCTCGGCATTTGCTCTCGTTACTAAGACTGCATTTTGGCCTGTCCCGATTTCAGCCATTCTTTAAGAGCCAGCTAAGAAGCTGCCTTCTTTATGGAGCCTTCTCCACTGTGCCCAGTGGGAACCATCTTGCCTTGTGCTAACGGATGCCTGCAGTAGCCCTCCTGACCATCTGAGACTGTGGGAAAGTGTTGGACTCACCTTTGACCCCGTTTGGGCACACGGGCATGTGTGCTGTGGGGCACCCCGCCTGGAGGCCGGGTGCTGTAGAAACAGCCCTGAGATTCTTTATTCTCTCATCACTTCTGACTCTGCAACCCCATGGACTGCAGTCCGCCAGGCTCCTCTGTCCGTGGGATTCTTCAGGTATGAATCCTGGAGTCAGTTGCCATGCCTTTCTCCAGAGGACCTTCCCAACCCAGCGATCGTCTCATGCGTTGGCAGGTGGGTTCTTTACCACTAGCGCCACCTGGGAGGCCCATAGAAAGACCCCTGAGACCTCCTGTCCTTTCATCAGCAGATTAGGGTTGGATGAAGACTGAATGTGCTGGAGAGAGTTGCTTCTCAAGTCGAGAGAAGAGAACTTTACGCAGCCTACTTGTAGAGTGTAAGACGTGTCTGCAGCGGTTTGAGATGGGGGGGGCACATGGACTCACCTGACAGCCGCCAGAGACACTGAGGAGATGAGAGATGGGTGTCATCTCAGACCAGCAAGACAAGGTCAGCCTGAACTCCCGAAGCTGGTTTATGCACAGGGTGCCACTCCCACCCACTAGGCAAGGGGCAGGCACCGAAGGACTGACGCGAAGGCCTCTCCGGTCTGTCCAGCGGGGGACGGGCACCATTGATTCTTAGGGCTTCAGAGGGGCTGACCCGTGGGATAGAGGATCGTGTGGTACTCATGTAAGGGTGAGAGGTCCTCAGAGCTTGGATGTGCCCACATGAAAGTCAGCTTTAATGCCAGCTTAAGACAGGGCCTTCCCTGGTGGTCCGGGGGTTAAGAACCCGGGTTCTGTCCCTGGTCAGGGAACTAAGATCCCTCATGTTGCAGGTCAGCTAAACCCGTGCGCTGCAACTACTGAGCCACGGGTGACACCGTGGGCCCCGGTGACAGGCACTGGCTCGCTGCCACGCAGCCAGAGAGAGCTGCCTCCCCACAGGACTGTCCAGGACGCTCCTCCTGCTCCCGCACTCTCCTCCTCTCGCTGCCGACCTTAGCCCTGGAGAGGTCAGAGGTCAGCTCGCAAAGTGGGGAGGGCAGTCTGGAGAAAGGGAAGCAGTGGTCCATGCCCTCTTTCCCAGCTATAGTGGTCCCAGCTGCAGCAAGCCCTCACTGGGAGAAAAGACAGGACTTTAAATCAAGTTTGGATTTTGCTTTTGTATGGGACTGATTTATAAACAGAGTTTGTTGAGTGACTGAAGGGACCACAGGAGTTTCTTATGTCCTGAGAATGAGCAGATGATCAGAAAAGTCGTAAGACGTGTGAATTTTTATCAAAGGTCAGGAAAAGGGCTTCTCTCCCTTCCCTCTGAACACATGTATAGAGTGGGGTGGGAGACAGAGGGAAGCTGATTATGATTGCGTACTTCAAGTCCTGCTCACTCTAGGTGTTGATTCCATTTGCCATTGTAAATGGGTTGTTGTCTTCCGTCCTGTTTTTCTAACTGGTGGTATTTTCTCCTATCACTTCCAAACAATGAAGTCCCTGTGCGCCCCTCAGGCAAAGCCACTTAACCGTTGCCTGCAAGATCAGCTGTGTCTCAGGCTTCATATCCTGACCTAGTAGAGATCTGAAGACACCTCAGCCTTCGGGGAGGGACTGAAGGAAGAGGTGGAGGGACTCAGCATCCAGGCGCCTCTCCTGCTAGGTACCGTGCCTGCCAATCAAGCTCTCCACGTGGCTGGCTTCCTTCTAGTCTGTGTTTCCCTCTCTGTGTGTTCTTGTCTTTCGTTGTCTTACCTGGACTAATGACCCCTGCAACAATCCGATTTCCAACCCTATTTCCATTCCGAGGCGCTGGGTGGGGGAGGATGCCGACGGATCTTTTAGGGGAGACACAGTTCAACCCGCAGCATCTTCCTTTCTCACTTTCCCAAGTTTGCGTTTTCTCCTGCTTCCCCAGGTGTGTAAAGGGCACCTGCAGTGCCTGAGCCAAGAACCCCGTCCCAATTCCTTCAGCAAACTCTTTCAGCCCTAGCTCCAAAAATATCCCAGACCCATCCGCATCTCTCCATTTCCACCATGCTAGCTGAAGCTGCTTTCACTTCTTGCCAAGGCAGCTGCAGTCGCCCTGAGCTGGCTCCCTCCCTCCCCCTTTTATCTGTACTGTGGTCTTACCTGCTTTGCTGACTGCTCTCTACTGACAAGTCCAAACACCTCCCTCATGCTTACAAAACCCTACTGATCTGGTCCCTCCCATCCTCCGACCTCATTTCCCATCACTTGCTTGCTTTGATCCAGCGGCCTGCTTGCAGTTCCCCGGATCACTGGCCTCCTTTATGGAATGATCTCCTCGAGGTCTTTGTGTGACCACCCCTTCTTGTCTGAGAGTCTCAGCTTAAACGTCATCTTATTTAGTGACATCTAAGAGAACTTCCCTGACCGCCCCATCATCAAACCAGTCAATGCAAAAGAAAATCAACCCTGAATATTCACTGGAAGGACTGACGATGAAGCTGAAGCTCCAGTCCTTTGGCCACCTGATGCGAAGAACTGACTCACTGGAAAAGACCCCGATGCTGGGAAAGATTGAAGGCGGGAAGAGAAGAGGGCGACAGAGAATGGGATGGTTGGGTGGCATCACCGACTCGATGGACATGAGTTTTAGCAAACTCCGGGAGATGGTGAAGGACAGGGAAGCTGGCATGCTGCAGTCCGTGGGGTCGCAGAGTCGGACGCAATTGAGTGACTGGACAACGGCATCAAAAGAGAACCCCGACCGCCCCCTCGAGAGCAGTCACTCGGGTTTTCTCTGCTGCTGACCTTTAATTCCCTGCAGAGAATTTAGTAAATAGATTATTTTTCTCATTTATGTGGGTATTTATTGTCCTTCTCCCCAGAATTCCTAGGAAAGCAGGGACCTTGTTTATCTTGATTACACCATCTAGAACTGTGTCTGGCACATAGGACTAACTCTGTAAATATTTACTGAATAAATAATCCTGCATAGACGATCTTTGTGTATGAACTTTTTTCTCCCCCTACGTTTGGGGATTTATATAAATAATCCAGCAGGAGGAAGATTACTGGATCAAGGGATGTAAACATATCTTGGCTCTTGGAATGTATCGTCAAATAGGTTTGCCAAGATGTTGGGTCAGTGTTCATTTGTTAGGCATCCTTCTGAATCCCCAATGCCAAGGCAGTGATTTCTGGTATGCGGGGGAGGGAGGGAGAGAGGGCATGTGCTAGAAACGGGGGTGGGGGCAAGTCGGGGCTGGGGTCGGGGCTGCAGCAGTGATCAGCCACCCAGCCGGCCCCTCCCCAGCGCCTGTCTGCAGGCGTGACTGCCTGGCCTTTGCAGGCCTGCCTGGGGCTGGCAGGGCTTTCTGCTGTGTGAATGTGGGTCTGCTGTGGGAGCCACGGTGGGCAGAAGGTGCTCCTGCCCTTCAGGGAGGTAGGCCGGGGGAGCTGTGAGGGGTGAGAAGCTGAGGATGCAGAGCGGGACTCGGACTCAGTGCTGAGGACGCAGAGTGGGGCTCGGACTCGGTTCTGGAGGCCCCTTTGCCTGGGCAACTCCCGGGCTGGAGCTCTCCTGCTCAGGACCCTGAACGCGGGGAAATACGAGTCCCTCTATTGCACGCCCACCTACAGGAACACAGACACGCATCTCAGGCACTTTCACGCACAGCCAGGCCTGTGCGTTTGTGCCTTGCCCACTCTCAAAGAATTGCTATAAGAGCTAAAGTAGCAGTTGTCTGTAAGATTCTTGAAATACAGGACCAGACGGGCACCATCCAGGTGTGGGCCGTTATCAGGCCTCTCCCATATTCCTCACGCGACTGTAAGCTTCCTGACGGCAGAGACCAAATTTGAGGCAGAATTAGTGCTAATGAGTCAGCCTGCCTGAGTTCTAAATCCCTGCTCCACCACTTATTGGGCCAAGTTATTCAACCTCTTTTTCCTTGGTTTACTCCTCTGTACCAAACTCATGGGGTTGTTTGTGGATTCATTAAGCTGATGAATGTGGTGGACACATCACAGTCCCTAATACAGCAGGCTCTTGGTGGGTAAAAGGATGAGTTGACGCCCAGACCTGCTCGGGCCACATTCTACAAAGGCGATTCAGCTTTCTTTTAATGCTTCCTACCTCCTCCTTTTTCTCAAGACCTCTTTCTCTTTGAAGCTCTGTGTTTCTTTTGTTCCCAGAATCCCCCAGAGTTTTCTGCAAGGCCTTGGGCACAGTGGTTTTCAACTAAAGGGCTGGCTGATAAACAGTTGCTTCCGTTCATGCGGGAATCCCTGACTTTATCGAACAATCTGGAACCTTGCTAGGTCCAAGAACCAGCGCCACAGGCATCACTTGGGAGATGCGGAGTCTCCGGCCACCCCAGACCTACAAAGTTAGACTCTGCATTTTCACGAGCTCTAGAATAACGCTTCTTTAATTTTAATGTACCTATGATATTTTCCTGAAGATGTTTAAAATATAGATTTCGGTACTCCTAGAGTTTCTGATTCAGTTGGTCTGAGGTGGTGACTGAGAATGCGTATTTCAGCACTTTGAAAATCCTGCTGTAAGACCGCCAGCCTGCGGAGCCAAAGGGATGAAGCTCTAACAGGGAAATCTGACGCCCTGGGGATGACGAAGATGGCAGACGCTCTCTTAGCCTTTTAAAAGCTCACCAGGCAGTCTTTGCCAGCGGTATCTTCGCACAAAGATGCTTTTGATTATTAATGCCATTACCATGTTTGTTCAAAATTCTATGGCTTAAACGTTCTCTCACTTGTTTGATCTAACTTCGTCCTGCAACAGCCCTGTACGTTGGGCCGGCTGAAACGAGTACCTCACTGCCAAAGCAGAGAGCAGACGCAGAGGAAGCTGTGTGACTTAGAGACCACAGCCAGCTGGCCCCCAAAGGGCAGCTTTGACTTCTTCCCCGTGGTAACCACTTGTGTCTCTGTGTCCGTCTCTACACACACTCACACAGCCGTCACATGGAGCAGGCTAAGTTGCTTTAGTTGTGTCTGACTCTTTGTGACCCTATGGACGGTAGCCTGCCAGGCTCCTCTGTCCAAGGGATTGTCCAGGCAAGAGTACTGGAGTGGGCTGCCACGCCCGCCTCCAGGGGCTCTTCCCAACCCTGGGATAGAACCTGCATCTCTTAAGTCTCCTGCATCTAAGTCCCCTGGCAGCTGGGTTCTTTACGACTAGCGCCACCTGAGAAGCCCAGTCAAACGGGGCGGCTGCTGTAATTTCCACACCCAGCATCTAATTACGGAGCAGGCCACAATTTGACCTCTGCCTTTAGAGTTGGTAGGAGCTGGCAGGAGGAGGAGAAATGACCGCCAACCCTGCCCCAGGCCCCAGCTGACCCAGAACACCTTCTCTCCGCTTCCTCCTACTGGCCACACCTCCTTTCTCTATTCTCAGAAATGAGGGTTCAGTCCTGACTCTAATTTCCTAAAGATTCTCTGTTTGGAAAAGTTTATTAAGCCATATAATTCTTTCCTCAGCTCTGATTTCCTTGTCTTAGTCAGCTTCAACCCCCCTTTCCACCCACCCCCAGCAACGCCAAAACACACACACACGTAGACACGTACGACTCCAGCCAAATGAAAATCACTCTTTCCAGGACAGTTCTGGTTCCTCTCATCTCATCTGCTAGCGATGTGAGCCCTGGACCCCAGCCCCTGGCTCCGGACTCTGCCCGCCTGCCCCTTCGGCCCAGCCGGTGGGAACAGACCCCAGGGGCTGGTATGGGGAGGTGAAGCCTGGTGCTCTGCTCCGGCCCTGATTCCCTCGTGGGACCCTGGGAGAGTCCCTGCTCTTCCCTGGCTCGTTTCCTCCTCTGCAAAACGGGGAGAGCTAGGTTAGATGATCTCTAGGGAGGCTTTAACTTAGAACTTTATGATTCTGTGTAGGAAGCTCACAAAGGAAAAAACGTCAACTCTACTGGCAACCTAAGATCCTTGAGGCGACGTAGAGGACCTGTCAATCCGAGGTTCTGCCAGTTGTGCTGTCTCTGCGTGGAAGCTGATTCCAGGATCCATTTTACAAAGCTCTGACGTGTTCCCACTGCCCCAGGACCCTGTACCCAGAGCCCTCATCTGCCTCACCTGCGGTCCCAGCACAGGGAAGGCTCAGAGCCTCCAATGAACACACATCGCTGAGGCCCAGGGAGGCAGAAGCTTTGCCAGCATTACACAGTGACCATGCTAATCTCCCTTCCTGTGTGGGAAAACGCAGTCAGCTCAGAGGCTAGAAGCAGGGTCCCTGGAGCCCCAAAGATGCACATTTGAGTAGCGGCCCTACCACGTGTAAAGGTATGAGACCCGGGGCAAATTACTCAGCCTCCTGGGGCCTCAGCTGTTTCCTTCCTAAAGTAAAGACGATGACAATCCTCACACGGTGGGTGTGAGATGTTGAGAGGATACTCCACGGAATGCAGTCAGCACGATGCCAGGCAAGAGCTTTGTTGAGTTCATCCCTTGTCGCGTGCCAACTGCAAGCTACACTGATTCTGCCAGGCCCTATGCTCATCACTTCATGTCCAAGGTCTGTGTTATCTCACTTAAGTCTCACAGAAATCCTCTGAAGTGGGAATTGTTTTCAGATGTGAACATGGGGCTTAAGGGAGGAAAGCAGATGTTTTCCTTTCTATTAATGGCCTCTCGGAGCCGCAGGGACATTGGACGTCACTGGGGCCAGCCCCCTACTTAGAAGGCTTCTGCAGCATCCCTGGACGGCGGAACTGATGGGGAACCTGGTCCCCCCTGGAGAGCCTAGTTTATCTTTGAACGGCTCTGGCTCCAAGAAAACGCTTCTTTACAGAGAGCCCCACTCGATTTCTCTGTAACTTCCGCGCATCTGCATGGTGGAAAGAACACTGAGCAGAGTCAGAGGCCTTGGGCTCGTGCCCCAGCCCTCGTGCTGAGCAGCACCGTGACCGGGGCAGCCACGCTTCTGGGCCCGTTTTCCCAGGTGAGAATGAAGGAAGTGCAGGAGGTAAGCTCTAGGTCCTTCCTGGTTTGGACGTTTTAGGATCCTGTAACTCCTGATGGTGTACCTAATAGACCACGTGTCTGATTATGATGACGGAACCAGTGAAAGAGTGGACACCAAGCTCCAAGGAGCAGATCGGCTTCTGCCAACATGTCAGGGTGGGCACCGTGCCAGCTGAGAAGAATCCAGAAGGTTCTTAGAAACGGCGCTCTCATCTTATCCTCCGGTCCTTAAACAAAACCCTGTCCCTCTTTTCCTTCCATCTTTTCCTACCCCCTCCACCTTCTCTGCTTCATTTTTTCCTTTCTTCCTCCTAACTTCCTTTCTTTCTGAGTCAGAGGCATAAAGGGATAATTGAATCTCAAGTCAAAGTTAAAGATCAGGCCACTGGTGACAAGGTACTCACATCACATTAACCTGCAGAATCCATCCGGTTTCAGGACTAGGAAAACCCTAGGATGCCGAGTTGCTTTGTATCTCTGAGAACCTTCCAGATTTGGCTGCTAAATTTCCAGCTCTGAGACAGAGGTTTTCTGTCACGAGGTCGATGCACGGACTTGCCTCTGAAATAGCATGCGAATTTGTGTGCTGTGCGCACACATGCATTTTAAAGAAATTGGTTTTGGCTGTGCCTTGCAGGATGCGTGACCTTAGTTCCCAGTCCAGGGGTCAAACCCATGTCCCCTGCAGTGGAAGGTGAAGCCCCACCCACTGGCCTGCCAGGGAGTCCCAAGTGTGCATCTTCTAGGAAGAGGGGTCTGAAAGGGAGGAACCGCCCTGAGAGCTGTGCCTTGGGGTCCCTTGGACCCGGCCTGGTTCTCAGAGTCTGATGTCACAGAACATCAGCATCAGACCAAATGGATCTTTACCAAAAAAAAAGACTGCTCCTTAATCATGTTTGAGCAGAGGATAAAACAAGTACATAATCCAGATCACGAAAAGTGACCAAATACCCCCCTTTCCCGTCTGACATAAGGCTGGCTGCTCCTTTTTTCCCTCCTAACTGGATAACAACTAGCACCCCCAATAATAGGGTCACCCCTGTTCGCTGACAGCATCCAACCTGGAGCAAAGTCCACTTCCCTGAACCCTCCCCAGCTAGTCCATCACAAGCCCAAATCCTATAACAAGCTCTTTCTGACTGAGCTCTTTCCTTTGACTGAGAAGCTCTGGAAACTCAGCTTTGTTTCATTACCACCAGCTTCAGCGGTTTTCAGCAGTAGCCTAACTGGTCAGTTCTTACCAGTGCCTCATTTTCAGTGCAGCAGTTACCATCATCCTCCTAACAGATAAGACGGACCACGGCATTGCTCTGCTCCAAACCCTGCCCCCTGCATAAGATTAGCAGCACCCCACCCGTGACCAGCATGCTCTTGTCCCTGTGGCCTCTCTGACCTCAGCCCCACCAGCCTCACCTCTGCCTCGTCTGCTCCTGCTACGTCGGCCTCCTTGCTCTCCCCGGAGCACCCCGGGCCGAGCTCCTGCCTCCGGCTCGGGCACGTCCCCTCTGCCTGGAACACTCGTATTCGGATCTCCTCGTGACTCCCTCTTTCCCCTTGCTTGAGCCCCACTGCTCCCTGAGGCCCACCCTGAGCGGACTGTCCTACTAAGACGCAGCCCCTCTCTCCACCACTCCCAGGCTCCTTTGCTCTGCTTTTCCTTTTGTTCACAGCTCTTTTATCGCCTGATATTCAAAGTCAGTCCCCTAATGACTGACCGTTATTCACGATGCACCTCCTCTCACTGGAATCCACAAGGGCAAGGATCTAGGGACCTGGAGCCTAACCTTTGATGACCAGTCAGTACATATTTTTCTGGATGTGGCTGAATAAATTAGCAGCACAAGGGCTGGAAGGTAAAACTGAGCGTGACTTTGGCCTAGATCCCGCCCTGGGAAATCAGGAGTGAGCCTGCCTGCTTTAAGCTTGGCGGGTTGTCAACTCCACGTATTTTCTTAAGACAGGGTTTCCTAAACTTCTAGTGTGTGCATGCCAACCTCGTGATTTTTGCCCTAGGAACAACCTAGACTTTTATTTACTTAAAAACTTTTCCTTAAATAGACTTTTTTGACAAATCCATTTATTTTCAAAGAAAATTTTATATCATGGCTTTGATGTGCTAGCTGTATGCTTTTTTCTAACACATGTTAGAATAAGCATATGGCTGTTTACCACCTAAATCGTCTTGCTTACCCCTAGTGGGAAACTGCCGTACCCTTCTTCCTTTAACCAGAAAGGCCCCTACCTCTCTCTGGACCGTGTGCTCGGTCGTGTCTGACTCTCTGTGACCCCGTGGACTGTAGAGCTTCAGGCTCCTCTGTTTGTGGAATTTCCCAGGCAAGGATACTGGAGTGGGTCGCCATTTCCTTCTCCAAGGGATCCTTCGGACCCAGGGATCAAACTCACATCTCCTGTGTCTCCTGCACGGCAGGTGGATTCGTTACCTGCTGAGCCATTGGGGTATCCTTGCCTGGGAAATCCCACAGACAGAGGAGCCTGCCGGGCTGCAGTCCATGGGGTTGCAAAGAGTCGAACATGACGCAGCAGAAAACAGCAGCAAACCTCTTCCAGCTTCTACTACACTATGCCTCTCTCTACGTTTCCAAAGTCCTCCAGAAAGCCTCTGGAAGCTCCTCCAACTCATATGCTCACTCACTTCTCTGAGCTCCCTTCACATTTACAGGAAGAAACACACACCTGACGTGTGGATGCCGACATGCCGAGCAGTCTTGTCTTCCGTTGTATAACAAGAGATTGTAGCATTTCTTCTTGGGGCTCTAGATAGAAGAGGCATTAAGGTGCTTGACTCCCCGATGCACAGCCCACCCGAAAGATGAAGAGGCTTGTCCCAAACCCCTGCCAGGGTTAGAATCCGCCAGCACCTGTGGAGTCCCTGGAATGTGTTCAGCGTTAAGCCAGGCACAGGACGCAGCAGTAGAGAGAGGACCCAGACTCTGCCCACCTGGAGCTCACAGTGAGGCCAGGAGGCTGCACACCGAACAGCTATGCATGAGCGAGCAAACACGTGCAAGCGCCTCAGAAGGGGAGTCGGAGGAGGCAATGGCCCCCCACTCCAGTGCTCTTGCCTGGAGAACCCCAGGGACGGGGGAGCCTGGTGGGCTGCTGTCTGTGGGGTCCCACAGAGTCAGACACGACTGAGTGACCTCACTTTCACTTTTCACTTTCATGCATTGGAGAAGGCAATGGCACCCCACTCCAGTACTCTTGCCTGGAGAACCCCAGGGACGGGGGAGCCTGATGGACTGCCGTCTATGGGGTCGCACAGAGTCAGATATGACTGAAGTGACTTAGCAGTAGCAGTAGCAGAGG
Organism: Ovis canadensis; assembly: GCF_042477335.2. Taxonomy (NCBI): domain Eukaryota; kingdom Metazoa; phylum Chordata; class Mammalia; order Artiodactyla; family Bovidae; genus Ovis; species Ovis canadensis. The sequence continues at coordinate 2,698,237 of NC_091246.1, read as the reverse complement.
GATACAGGCTTGAGGAGGGGCCCCAGCTGTGAGAAGGGCCACAAAAGCCTCGATAAGGAAGTACGTCTAAGTCCTTAGGAGTTTGCTGAAGAGGGGCTGGTTGGTTTTTCAGTGGAGCCAGGCTCATTCACAAAGGCCTGCTTTGAAGTTTGGAAGTTCAGTTGCATTGTGAGTTAATTAGGCCTCTGTGGCCGACCTACTTGAAACAGTGCTCAAGGAGTAGGCCGAGACGCTGGGGCCCTGGGGAGCGGGGTTACGGCAGAGGTCCTGCCGCCTGGCCTTCAGCGAGAAGGTGACTGGAGGCACCGCAGACCTGCTCTGGGGGCCCCTCACCCCTTGTTGGCAGTGAGTTTGGGCATATTGGACACAAGGGTTGTTTTTGCCAAGGGAGTGCCTTCAATGTGAGTTCTGACATTAACGAAAATAAATCCTTAGTTCCTTGAAGCTGGAAAATCTTAGTTTAACTTACGAGGCACAGTGGAAGGCCTTGTGTAGCTTCACAAGGCTAACTGGTAAGGCGCAGATTTCTCAAAAAAGGGAATGCGTTTCAGTCACTGTTGCCATTTCATCCAGGGTTTGCGTTTCCTTGTGACGTTTCAGTGGGGCTGGTTAAACTATAGCTAAGGAAGAAAGACACTCCACCTGCATCCTGCCTTGCTCTTAGGAAATCAAACCTGACAAGCGATGGGATGGGGCAGTGAGGTGGAAGAGGGAGGTGTTCAGACTGTGAGCAAGCCTTGGGGTTTGGTCTCCCACTCTGCCCCTTACTAGGCTGGGTGAATCGCTTCCTTTTCTGAGCCTCAAACTCCTCATCCTCAAATCCCTTTGGGTCCTCGGCCTCAAAGTCTTCATGGAATGGGGGTAATAATAATTCTCGTACTCCATGAGATTCTGGAGACATTAAATGGGAATAAATATGAGAACTCTTCCATAAGATCTAAAGTGCTGCAGAATATCACTTAGAAATGAGCCTGCTGTTAGAAATCCGCATTGATAAATCCTGAAGGGAGGCTCAGAGACCTGGTTAGAGCAAGAGCAAAGGTGTCTGGATTTCCACTAGGTTTCTTTTCACCAGGTGGCTGCCCTGGGGCCTGCCTTCCAGGAGAGCAAGTTCCAGGGGAAATGAGTAGGCACTGGGAGGGGAGGAGAGGCTCCACAAAGGGGTGCAGAGAGGGCACCAGGAAGGGAGGCGGCAAGGACAAGGCTCCCACCTTCTCAGGTTGCTGAGGGCTTTGAGGGGCGGCCTTCTCCACCTTTCTCAATTTGCCTGTCTTTGTGCGGTTGCAGCTGACCTAGCATAAAATAACACGCTTTTTCGCACATTTTGAAAGCAAAGTCAGGCTTTAATGATCGGTTTTCTGTTCCGTGGTATTTTCTTTCAAGCAAAGGCCATGTTTTTGTAAGATACTACATTTCAATGGGGCTATTCTTTGTCCCCGGCAAGCATGCCTGAGCAGTAGGTTTGAGGAGGGTTCCAATTTATTGCTTCTGGTGTCCAGTAACCTTGGAATGAGCGTCTGTCTCCAGGCCCCCTGAAGGACATGCTGTTTCAGAGAGTTACTGCTCTTAAATTGTTCTCTAATAAAAGCAAATGTCCCCCATTCTAAGCAGAGTGAACTTTCCAAATAAGACCAGCTGTGAATGTTGGAGAAAAAAAAAAAAAAGAACCTTCAACAACAGGAGTCGACAGTGCAAACTGGATGCAGCCGACCTTCAGGCGTTTTCACAGCCGTTTAAGAAGATGTCCTCAGTAAACTCGTCTAGATTAGCTAAAAATCTCTGGCATGATGGACACGTGGAGCCTGTGGGCCAATATTCAATCCAGGTCGAGGAATCTAACGGGTAGACGTACCTGCCAAGGAATAATGCAAACGAATCACTTGTGATGGTGGCCACGGATAGAGAAGAGCTGAATTCAATTGAGCCAAGCTGCTCAGGTGCCCAAGGGTCAGGCTGTTGGCCAAACTCCTCTGAACTGGCCTCTCCCTGGGAAGGTCCACAAACCCTGGAGATCATGAGCTGCTCGGGGCTCCCTTGGTTAAAGGCAGGAACAACATCTGTTTCAATGTCTATTTTTAAAAAAACAGATAGTAAAACATGTATCCAAACACTGTCCTCCTTAGACAGAACAGTCTGAGGACTGAGAAGGCAGGTGCGGTAAAGGGGGAGTCGACGAGTGACCCCAGATTAACTGCCAGACCTGGGCACGCAGTTGATATCCTCAGCGAGACCTCAGCTACCCTGGTGGTTTTGAGGAGTTCTTTGTTTTAAGCTCACATTATTTCATGTATGCTCCTAATGGTTTGTTGGTTAAGAGCAGGGCATGAAAGAAACACGTAGTGGGTTTAAGGATAAATTGCACTAAGTTTTGGATGGAAGATCAGAGACTCCAAAATACTGGTGACTTACTTGATACGGAAATTGTATTTTATCTGCAGGGCCTCTTTACCCATGATTAAGTACTGGTTCCTTTTTTCCAGGTTGGCGTTGGAACAGGTTGTCTTTTTAATGAAGGTGATTTCAGCGTCTCTCTCGGCAGCAGCTTCTCCTGAGAGACACACAGCAAGGTTATCACATGTCAGTTTTCAACTCTTTTGAGCATTCCAGTTCCTCATGGCTATTTGTTATTCAGTGTAAATTTCTATCGACAGGCTAATGGCTATTGGCACTGTCCCTGCGGTTAAGACTTCAGACTCTGGGATCAGGCTCCCCAGGCTAAACCCCCCACTTCCTAGCTGTGTACCTGAACAAATGAGGCTCAGATCCTTCATCCCCAAAATGGGCATCACAGTAAAACCTACCCTGCAGAACTGCTGTGAGGTTAAATGGGTTAAAACATGAAAAGTGTTTGGAACATAGTAAGCACTATTTAAGTGCTTTTCATTAGAACCAGGAATTAACAGAACCTTTCCAGAGTTGAGGGGCTTCCCTGGTGGCTCAGCTGGTAAAGAATCCACCTGCAGTGTGATAGACCTGGGTTCAATCCCTGGCTTGAGAAGATCGCCTAGAGATGGGAACGGCTACCAACTCCAGTATTCTGGCCTGGAGAATCCCATGAACTATTCCATGGGGTCGCAAAAAGTCAGACACGACTGAGCGATTTTCACTTTCTCTGTTACACCCATCTTTAAATACATCTTCAATCCTCCCAGTATTCCATAAACATTCCCTGGTGCTCTTTGTCCTAAGTATGTGTTTTCTCCTTATTCCCATCACACTTGAATGTCCATCGTCATGCCTAACTCCTCTGCTAGGCTGGAAGCTTCTTGAGGCCAGGACAGGACAGGGCACCCATTGCTTTATATTCAGGACTGGTGTCCAGTTATCACACTCTGGCTGAGTTGTTAAACCCTGAAAAACGTCTGAAACTGTTGCTAAATAGCACATAATAGTAACTGCACAAGTGGTAAATGTTAATTAGTAAAACAATGACTGTGTACCCACATTAGTTCAAGCTAACCTTCTTAGGCTCTGCTGGTGACCATTCATACATGACTTCCTGTTGCAGCAACATTCAAACAGCCTGCCCAGCACTGTTTGCCAAGTCAGCCCCTGTTATGGTAAGCAGTGTTTCTGTGGGGGGTCTTATTATTTTTAACAACCTCTTGTTATGGAAAATGTCGAGCATCTTCAGAAGGGAGAATAATTAACCTCAGTTTCAACAATCACTCATCTTTTTTTCATTTATAGCCTCACCTGTATTTTAGGAGAAACACCAGTCACAAGATAATAGCATCATTATCCTTGAACTACGTAGTTGCCCTCGATTCCAAATAGTTTAGTTTTTATTTTGGCTTATTTTTAGCAGCACTTCTTGTGTAAGTGGTAAATGTGTGGTGTTTTGATATTTTATATAAATTAAAAAATCTATATATGTTAAAAATGAAGAGCCAGAATGAAAAGATAACAAACCATGCAAAACTTTCTTAACATTTCCTTTTAAATGTCATAAACCTGAGTCTCCTGAACTGACAGAACAGAGGAGAAATGATAGGGATAAAGAACTACAGCTTGGGAATCATCTGGTTCTGCACAAAGTTCAGAACAGTCTGGAATATCTTTTGATACTAGGCAATAATTGATACAAAATAAGCAACTTGCGTTTTTGGAATAAAAAGCACTTGATTATTTCGGTAAAAATAGGAATGTCTTATTGCTTATGATGTGTATGTTGGTTGCAAAAGTGCTTGAAAATTGGGTTGTGGAAAGATCAAAGTCCTAAGAGTGCTTACCTATTTTGTCAAAATGGCAATCATGTTACAGATAAAGAACACTTGTGATCATCAGTGAGCCACCATCACAACTCAACTTCACACAGTGAAACATTTGAAATAATAGTCAGAAAAAAATGTCAGAGTGTTGATCAAGCAAAGAAAAATTTGGAAAGTATTACTAGAATTTTAAACTCTAGTGTATGGTTAAAAATAAACATTTTCAGATTTGAAATACTTGATAGCATTTCAAAAGGAAAAAAAGAAAAGTGTAAACCCAGTGCCACAACTTAGAGTTACGGTCCCACTTACAGCAAAATTTCATACCTACTGTAACGAGAACACAGCTTTCGAGAAATATACACGAGGTAATAAAAGTTCAATCATTTTCTAGAAAATCAACTATTTAATATGAAACATGTTTTAAATAACTTAAAAATCTGAAGATGGCTTCAGGGGTTTTGTTGAACTCAAAGTACAGGAAGGACAACATATCAAACTGGGAAAAAAGGTGTCAATGAGAAATATTTACAAGAACAACCTTATTGGCACAAATGTAATGTCAGGGAGAAATCTGGGGCTTCAGTAAAAATCCTGAAATTCACAGCTGTCTCAGTTTGGCACCTTCTGAGTCAAGTGTCTCCGGATAATGCAATCAAAGGCACCAGGCAGACAAGAACCACTGTAAATATTGTTCTGATAAATTTGATATTTATTCTACCATATACCTAAGATATACTAGACAGAATAAACAAAGAGTGTGGAGACTTCAAAAATCGCAATAATAAAAACTGGGAAAATACTGGCATTTTGAAAGGCAGCCAATAGCACTAAAACTGCAAAGGTACTTTATAAACCACATCATCTGATGGGTTCACTTTCAGAGACACAGGAGTAAACGTTTCAAGTTTCTTAAAATGTGAATTCTGAAACTTTGTCAAATATGTTTGTAAACCTCTGAGGGTTGAAGGGGAATAGAAATTAAGAAATTTAGGAAAATTAAACATGACATTTCAATAAATTGTTTTTATAATTTAGCTGATAATAGATATATATTAAATACATGGAAATGTTAGGTGATATAATAAAGATGAGGAACATTTGAATGTAATTGCTGCCAGTTTAGCAGAAACTGAGAAAGCGTTCCGTACTTTGCACAATACTGTTGCTATTAGGAGAAATTACTTTGTGAGGCAGACATCACGTAATGACCATCAATTCGATAGAGACATAACTGGAAACATTTGATGTGGATCCTTGTTGTCAAATCAAAGCTCAAACAGAGGCCCCCTACAGCGAGTCAAACAAAATAACACTGACAATTTCTAAATAAACCAACAAAAGCTTATTTGGAATTAAATATGATTTAACGAATCATTGGTTTTTCCATGTCCATCATTTGACAAGCAATTTCATAATATTTGTAGGTTCTCTTACATAGGGAACAAAAGGGAACATATTTTAAGCTGTTGTTTTATGTGCTATTTCCATATGGATTCATTTTATTGTGTTGGTTACTATAGCTCATTTAGCCTATCAAAACTCATGTGGCCTCTGAGCCGAGGCCCTGCACCTCATAGATGCTCCTAACTGGTTTCCCTCTTTCAACTCTTGCTCCCTTCCATTGGAGCCAGAATGATTTCTAAAATCAGAAAACGTTTCTTGCCCACCTGAAACCATTTATTAGCTACCCCTTGAACTTCTAGAATAAAATCCAAATTTCTCACCTTGCCTTAGAAACCCCAGTGCGACCCAGCTCCTTCCCATCTGACTCCTTCCACTCTCGCCTTCAAGAACGGCTAACTCTTACTAGCATTTCCTAAAATATACCATCTGGTACCACTCTGAAGGTATTTCCTTTATTAATTCCATGTCTGTTCCAAATATAGTACTTACACTTTGTAATTGTTTATTTTGTCCATTTCCTTAAAAAAAAAATGTGTCTCCTCGAATAGAATAGAAACTTTATGAAGGCAGGAACTCTGGCTGTGTTACTCAAGTTATATCCTTTGTGTCTATTATAATGCCTGCCACATAGTAAGGACTAAACATCTGTTGAAGGAAAGAACTAATGAATCCTTACCAGCTTTGTAGATATCCAGGAGGGTCGCGGTGTACTTAACAAAAGCATTTTCTTCAGTGACAGCTATGATCTCAACTTTATAAGCTGGTAAAAAAAAAGCACACACAGTAATTTATGCTCATTACCACCAATGCCACGTCCAATAGAAGCCAGAGTCTGTCAAACAAACAAAAAATGAGGTGTGGCAAGCTCTTATGGGCGCCCTGTGGTAAATCTCATTTCTCCCAAGAAGGCTTCCCAGCACTCCCAGCGAGATTTTACTGCCCATGACTCTAAGGAATCACTCTGCCCACTGTTACAGAACAGGCTGACTAGGGTAAGAGCAATATTAAATTTTAAAAAGCACACAAAACAAAAAGACTTAGATGTAAAGTTCAGATTCTGATCTTTCCAGATGAAGCCTCTTCCTTCTCTGCATGCCCACAGAGGGGCCCTGTATCTATCATTCTGACCTGTCGTAGGCGTCTCCGTGCTCCCTCACCTCCTTGCCTCGATGACTTTTATTGGTTTCAATCTTTGGGTTTTGATAGGACCCTGTTTTCCAACTCATCTTTGCTTGGATTGGCAGCTATTTGATATGAGACATTCTCAATCTCGTCTTCCCTTCATTCAGGCATCAATTTTTAACCTACGGTGTGTTTGACTTTGCATCTGAAATGACCAGCTTGAAGAGACCCATCTCTTCTTTGCGACCTGAGAAAAAATCCTCTTGTTCTTGCTTTCTTTGAGGTTAAAGTGAATGACCTAAAATTTTTTGTTCATTTTTGGGATCCCAGCTAGGTAGCAAGACATAGAGCTCAGTGAATGAACTCACCGTGGCAGAACCAAAGGCTGTGTGAATTAGTGGCTTAATGCCCTAAATTTCAGATTCTTAATTATTTATAGTGGCTAAGGGCAATGAACCTACTGTAGGCACAGGCGGAGAGAAGGAACCGTTTAATTTTGTTTCTATTCTGTGATTCCATCATTAACCTGTAGCTCCAAAAAAGCCTGCTAAGCTTTTTCTTGAATGTGGTAAACTAAATCCTGATTGCATGTACTCTCTGTGTTAAAACAGATTTTTTTTTAAAATTTAAGAGTCAAAATTGTTTTATTATGGTGGAAAGAAATAATCTGGATCTAAATTTTAGGGGAAAACAATATAGAATTCTCTTCAAGTCTCAGTATATTTTAAAAGTTGCAGTGGGTCTTGGCTGAGTTAGGCAACTTTTTAGCATTTTTTAAAAACTCAAGATGAACTTGAAGGAAAGAAAGATCATGAGCCACACATCCATTCTCACGGCTGTTATTTCCATTAACAGAATTCAGTGTTACCTCCTGGAAATAATACTGGAGACCAGAATGTGTCCTGGTTCTGTTACTTACTGCCTGCATGACTTTGAGCAAACTGTTGCGTCTCTCAGAGCCTCAGTTTTGTCACTGTTACCTCCAAGGAGGCTCATGGGACACCAATGAGAGACCATATGTGAAAACAATTGGAAAACAGAAAAGGCTCCGTGAACAGCACTGTGCTTATTTATTTATAAAAACCCTCCTGCCAGTCGTCAAGGAAAATGTGAAACAGTGTACTATCTGTTGGTTCTCTTTTTCTTAAAAAAGACAGAAGTAAACCCTGGAAGCCACAGGTGGAAAATAAAGGGTCTAATTCTACGAGGAACTTGAGTCCGCAACTCTGCTTGGGCATTTGATTTAGCGCTGAGATCTGGACAACAAGAAGGAGATGCTCCTTTTGGGATGGAGAGAGTCTCAAATGTGGATTGCAGTTGTGATATATTAAAAATTATTCAGTACTGACACTTTCACTTTGTCTTTGGAGGGAGTTTGGAAAACACTCAGACCCCCAAACCATCTTTGTTTCTGTCTCTGCTCGATCAACCAGAAGAAGGCAGGAGCGAAATCATATACCTCTGCGGCTTTTCAAATGTTCTCTTTGACTATGTTTTAGCACTTTTAATTCAATGGCGTCTGGTGGAATAAAATGTTTTGGCTGTGTGTGCACCTCACTCCCACCATTTTTAATGAAAATCATATTTCTTTGCTGAAGGATAAATAACTTTGCATGTTAATGCTGAAAATTGATGACATTTTCCTTCAAGGGAGCACATGGAACGTTGCAGCTACATAATCACTGTGTGAAGCTGTAGATCTTCCTAACTGATCATGTTTTCATAAAATGTCATGTTTAATGGAACTATATATTAAACGTTCCAACTTACCATATGCAATGTCTGGTTTACATGCTCTTTCCTTTCTAGTAGCTGCAGAGATTGTCAGATCCAATTCCGCCTGCATTTGCCCACAGTCAGCTGGATTTTGTGAAAGACAGCACAAGTCAGGTTAACGTAAGGAACAAACACCTTTGGGAGCAAACACAGTTCTTCCTCATCTGCCCTGAGACAATCCAATACAATCTTACAAATATCAGATTCCTAAGACCTGTCCCCATTTTCTCCTCTTCCATAAAGTGAAACAGTATGCAAAGCAAAAACAAAGCCAACAAAAAAACAAAATCCCGAGCACGGGACTTAGAATGGGTCGTCACTCCACACTCAGCTCTTCAGAAATATATATGCTTCACTGGAGAAAGGAGGACATGTTCCCATGTTGAGTGTAATCAGAAATCTCTTGAAGGAACCAAACTGATGACTGATTTATGCTGTAAGAGGGAGAAATGAGTACCTAAGAAATGTGTAGATTTTGACGGATTTTGAAAAACAAAAGAAAACCAAAATCAACTCAGACCCTCATGGAGTCTGCAGTTGATTATTGAGTTCTGGGGCTTTTTGGCCAATCAGGCTGCCTTGATTGGCAAAAGATTGAATGGAGAGCGTCTCTAACTGGGGAGGACTAGGGGAAGCAGAGAGGAGATGGTGGCTCATTCCAGAGCCGCTGTTCTCTTAAGCAATGGTCCTATTGCACCAAAAAGACCAGGTTAAAGGTAAGAATTTCACATCATGTTATCTTTCCAATATCCAACAACTGCCTGATGGTGTTTCTCTGAACGGTAGGAACTATCGGGTTGTTCTGGAGCTGTCTCAATGTAGCCTTACAGTGCTCGAGGAATGCACTTTCCATCAGATGAGATTACATTTCTACTTCTGAGAAATGGCAGTTTGTCAAACAGCTTCCCCCAGATTAGCCCCAGATTACGAGTGGCTGCTTTAAACAAGTATAGAGCCTGAACACAGTACCTTCGATACACTTGCATGTTGCTCCCTCACAGACTTTCTGAAGCTTGGTGTGGGACGTGCTATAAAACATGGTACACTGTTTATCTGCGCCAATGAAAGTGCAGTTAGAAGAGGTGGCTCGGCGAACGCGCAGTTTACCCATCAGTGAATTCCGCCCATGGCTCCTTGATCACCCACTCCAAACCCTCCTTCCGTAGCTGAGGCCCAGGAAAGTTAAATTAGGAACTGCCTGTCCTAACACAGGCTCCTCTACACTCAAAATATTCTCCCTCTCTGTGCTTGAAATCTTACTCTGCCATACTCATTTCTGAGAATGAAAGTATTTGGTGTTTCAATGAATGAGAAGAAATAAATTATGTTACATGAGAGTCTATTGAAAGAATTACAATTGATAATTGTTTAGGCTAGAGAAGAAAAGCATTGTTGCTTTTTTTTCCCTATTGTTCAGGAGGAGAAAAGAAACACACACATATGGGTGTGTGTGTGTGTGTGTGTGTGTGTGTGTGTAGTTCTTTTTCAAGGAGAGGCTAAGTATCATAATCTATGATTTCAGAAGTAAAACTGGTTTGAATGGGTCTCAGAGTTTTGGTTCACTTTAAGAGTTTTGTTACAAGTAGAACGGGCCAAAGTGGAGTCGTCTGCCTTGTGAACCAAAGTGGAGAGTTATCAGAAGTGGCTGAGTGACCAAACGCAGAGGTCATTCATCCAGCGCTTATTGATGCATGCTATGACCCTGGGTTAGATGCTCGGGACAGAGGGTGAGAATGTTCTGGGGGTGGCACAAAGACATGCAAACACATAATCACGGTGCAGCGTGACGAGCGCTGAGATAGAGCTCTCTGCAAAGTGTGCTGAGAATGTAGACGGAGGGGAAGCTGACTCTGTGAAGACTGAACTAACAGGAGGGTACACGGCCTTCTCTAGAAAGCAGAGACGCAGTGGGAACAGAAAACACCAAAGGTAAACTTGAGGCGGAGACCGTGAGTGGGAGCAGTCGAGTCCGGTTCGCCTACTCTAAACATGAAGAGCCTGAGGGCCGGAGCGGCCAAGTGGCTCGCTCATCCACTGGTTGTCTGTCCCAGTGGGGACGTTTGTGAAGAGTGAGCCCTGAGAGAGGAAATGTATACAATCTGCAGGCCTCAAGCGCCTTTCTTCAGATTCCATAATAAATACAGAGCAGTCTTCGGAAGAAATGTGAGAGTAGAGCTGATTACCTGGTCTGTGGTATTCATACACTGTGAACGTGGCAGGGCTCAGAAACCCAACTTCAAAAAGTTCAATTATCCGGAATCGAACACAGAGGAACTCGTTGGAAGGAATCTGTTTGACAAATTCAAAGATTAAGAAAATCATGAGAGACAAAAGACTTAAAATATTTTAGGCAGCAGCTGATAAATAGTAATGATAAATGAAAAATGGTGAGCGGTGGAACTTACCGAGTTCAGTTGCAGAATAACATGCCCATCTTTGATTTCGTAATCAGTTAATAACTGATCCACCTGTTCCACAAGCTAAGGGAACAAAGAGAAAAGCTCAAATTTAACTTTGCAACCTTTCTGTTTAAGTGCATTCACCCAGTGATGGAATGTGAGGTCATGGGGATGTAATCTGCTATTTAAAGACAGTGAAGAACAGCTCCTCCCCCTGAAATGGTCTGAGCATGTCATCACATGAACTCATGTTATTCTGTCCATGCAAGCATAATACTTGCCCCTGTTTTACCTTGAAAAATAAAAACTTTGGTAGCTTATCAGTTTGAAAAGAACATTCTGGGAGAGTCTCAGAAAGTGACATAGAATGAATGGAAAGAGCTTTGTAAACTAATGCAGTAAATAAAAGCAAGTATCCATAACAATATTTAGGAGAAGACATTTACAGCCTTTAAGTCTTCTGGGTTCGCATTGACTCCCGTAGGCAGAGAGATATCCATCACTGCATGGGAGGACCCAGACGACGACTCTTCACTGCTGAACTTGTAGCTGAAATAAGGGAGAAATGAGGACATGAAACAAGTCAATGGATGAGATTCTTGAAGGAAAGGCCCTATTCCTTGGTAGGCTTTAACTTTCTAATTTGAGTCTCCAAGTATTTGCTTCTTTATGATATATGTGTTATAATCTCTGAAGTTTAAAGAGACCTCTTTGTCATCTATCCCAACCCTTTCCTCACTTGATCAGTAACCTCGGTGGACTGCCCGTTCTGGAGTTGGAGGCAATCATAAAGGCTATTCAGTGCAATCTCTTAATTAGCTAGTTGAGGAGACTGCGGGCGAGAGTAAGGTACTTGTTCAAGGTCGCAGGACTAGTTCACCTCAGGGCTACATAAGTCTATTGATTCTCATCCGAATTCTTTCTCTAGCAGAGCATATTCGAAGAAAAAAATTAACTGTATATTGGCAAGAGACTCGATAAGCATGTTCAGAAATAGACTGGAAGGAACACACTAAATGTTAGCAGCCACTTCCTCTGGATGATGAGATCATAACAGATTATCTCTTTTCTTTCCCGTGTTTTTCTCTATTTTCTAAAATTTTCACAATAGATATTTTATTTTTTAACAATGTTTGAAGGACTACCCTTTGTCTAGAAATTGTGCTTGTGGGGAAGCGGAGGAGAGAGGCAGAGGGTATAACGGGGGCAGTTGGATTTATTTTGTTCGCGCCTCTGGTACGAGAGAGAAGAATGCTGAAATGGGGAATTAGGAAACTTGGGTTTTATCCTAGTGCTGCTGAGCTATTTCTACACATTACTTCCCCTTTCTAGAGTTCATTTTCTTATTTGTAAAATTAATTGTGAAAAAGTATAAACTGGTGCTTTAAAGTTATAATTCCAAGACTTCATTTTGAGAGGCAGAGAGGCCTGTTGCTACAATCAAGCAGAGTTAATGGTAAAAGAGGAGAAGGCTGGTGGGGTAGGGACTGGATCCGAGTGTGTTCTGCAAAGGTTGAGCTTTAGATTCCTGCCTCAAGATGTGGGAGAGAAAGCTGAACATTTGAGAGCAGATTTTCGGAGAGGAGTCAGGATTAAAGGAAGAGCCTGGGGAGACAGCTTCACAGGGGGTGAATTGATCTCACCCCCCAAAATAAGCATGAGTGAAATGGGAGCTATTATTCAAATTAGTGAGGTGATAAGGACTCTCTTTTCCCAATCTTATCTAGCATGCATAAAGCAGACCCTATTAGAAGTTTGAGATATCATATTGGCCATAAAAATATAAATAGTATAAAATTTCTGGTTATAAAATTTAACCCCATTCTTCACCAAATTAATAATTTGGAACAAAATATAAGGCAACATGTAACTGAAAATATGGCATCCAGCCTCCCCGTGCCTGGATGATGGAGCGTCACCAAAAGTGGAGAACTCTGGCCAACAGATGCAAATACTCTGTCAACGCGACGGAAAGGGCCTCCTGAGTGGAGAGTGTCTATGAGAAACTGCTGGAGCCTTGATGACTGGTTGCCATGGCGACTGTTTCAACCTCGGAACAGAAACCTTCCTTTCAAGAAGCCCTTTGCCTGCTGCCAAAGACAGCAATCCTTCCCAAAGGCATTTTGTTCCAAGAGAAGGAGAGGAATGAAATCCTTTTTTCTTTTCTTGTGAATACAACAGAGAAGTTGTAAAAAGCTAAATACACGAAAGAGACCCTCTCAATATAGAAACTGTGCTGGCATTTTCTTAAACCAGGAGAGTGTGCATTTGAAGGCAAAGAATTTCTCACATGAATAAGTACTACACAGTTACATTTGGAATTTGTCCAATCCAACTTCAGCATCATAAAGCCAAAAGCATGTTCTACCTGGTTTTTCTGGGGGAACATTCTGTCCCCAGTTTATTTTTAAAAAACAAACAAAAGGCAAAGGATAGAATACTGAATACCATATCTCTATTGCTTTCTTTTGTAGATTAACAATCTGGAATGCAAATTAATAAGTTTTTGATGAGAGCCCTTTTATGTATAGCAGCACTGTGGCGATACTGGAAGGTGCTTTGGGATCAGGTAGAGATGGGGATACCAGACCACCTGACCTGCCTCTTGAGAAACCTGTATGCAGGTCAGGAAGCAACAGTTAGAACTGGACGTGGAACAACAGACTGGTTCCAAATAGGAAAAGGAGTACGTCAAGGCTGTATATTGTCACCCTGCTTATTTAACTTCTATGCAGAGTACATCATGAGAAACGCTGGACTGGAAGAAGCGCAAGCTGGAATCAAGATTGCCAGGAGAAATATCAATAACCTCAGATATGCAGATGACACCACCCTTATGGCAGAAAGTGAAGAGGAACTAAAAAGCCTCTTGATGAAAGGGAAAGAGGAGAGTGAAAAAGTTGGCTTAAAGCTCAACATTCAGAAAACGAAGATCATGGCATCCGGTCCCATCACTTCATGGGAAATAGATGGGGAAACAGTGGAAACAGTGTCAGACTTTATTTTTTGGGGCTCCAAAATCACTCCAGATGGTGATTGCAGCCATGAAATTAAAAGACACTTACTCCTTGGAAGAAAAGTTATGACCAACCTAGATAGCATATTCAAACGCAGAGATATTACTTTGCCGACTAAGGTCTGTCTAGTCAAGGCTATGGTTTTTCCAGTGGTCATGTATGGATATGAGAGTTGGACTGTGAAGAAGGCTGAGCACCAAAGAGTTGATGCTTTTGAACTGTGGTGTTGGAGAAGACTCTTGAGAGTCCCTTGGACTGCAAAGAGATCCAACCAGTCCATTCTGAAGGAGATCAGCCCTGGGATTTCTTTGGAAGGAATGATGCTAAAGCTGGAGCTCTAGTACTTTGGCCACCTCATGCGAAGAGTTGACTCACTGGAAAAGACTCTGATGCTGGGAGGGATCGGGGGCAGGAGGAGAAGGGGACGACAGAGGATGAGATGGCTGGATGGCATCACTGACTCGATGGGCGTGAGTCTGAGTGAACTCTGGCAGTTGGTGATGGACAGGGAGGCCTGGCGTGCTGCGATTCATGGGGTCGCAAAGAGTCGGACAGGACTGAGCGACTGAACTGAACTGAACTGAGTCCAATATTCTTGCTTTACAGAAGAGGCCTGGAGAAGTGAGGTGATTTGCTGACAGTTTCCTGAGTCCTTCATGGCAGAAGCTGCCTTCAGGAGTCTAGCTATCCTACCCCAGGGCCCTTCCTGTGCTCACTCGGGGTGCCTCCCTGTAGGTCCCAGACACTGATTCTCACTTTGCCCAGAACGAGTTTGCTCATACCTCCCCGTAACACATGCTAGGCACTTGGACAGCGATCATACCCCGTCTGCCAGAGGAGAGGCACCAAAAGGAGGAATGGCAGCAACGGGGCTGCCTGGGACAGCGTGGCCTCAGCAGGACCTCAGCGAATGAAGAGGGGTGTGGAGGGGGAGCAGGGGGCAGAGCCTGGCCCAGGACGGAAGGCGGGGCTTCACCAGCTGGTGAAGGGACCCCAAGAGGAGAGGGACCGTCCTGGGATCACAGACAAGGCTGGGAGATGAGATCGCGCAACTGAGAAGCAGTGTGCTGTTCTTAAGGCTGGCGGTCTCAGATAGTGCTGCCTGAAGGAGGTGACTCTACCTCTAACTGTGAGAACTTGGCAGGTTCCTTCACCTCCTGGTGCCTCAGTTTCTTTACCATTGCTGCTGCTGCTAAGTCGCTTCAGTCGTATCTGACTCTGTGTGACCCCATAGACGGCAGCCCACCAGGTTCCCCAGTCCCTGGGATTCTCCAGGCAAGAACACTGGAGTGGGCTGCCGTTTCCTTCTCCAGTGCATGAAAGTGAAAAGTGAAAGGGAAATTGCTCAGTCTTTACCTCTAAAATAAGGGAATTACTATATCATTCCTAAAAGCCTTTTCAGCTCTAATCTATGACATAAAATGCATGGGATTTCTAAGTTACCCATTCTGAATGCTTTGCATCCTGTGTGATAACAAGTATAAACAGCAAAATACCAGCCATGGAAATCACTGTTGATGAGAATAGGAAGAATTAAGGAAACAGCACGGAACAGGGGCCCTAAGGGGTGGCAGAAAGGAGGAGGGAGAAGCCTGCGTGCTGGCTCTGGCTCTTCCGTTGCCTGACTCGCTCTGTGATCACCAGGGTATATGGGCATGTTTGCATAAACATTTTAGGATGGTGGCTTGGTAAGGAAAACAATGGCCCACCGAGGTGTCCATCTCTTGCTCCCCAAACTTGTGAATCTGATACCTTAAATAGCAAACAGGACTTGCAGTGTGATTAAGGCAAGGCTCTTGAGTCAGGGAGAGTCTCCTGAATATCCAGGTGAGTCCAATATGATCACACGGGTCTTGATAAGGGAAAGAAGCAGGAGAATCAGAGGAGGAGATATGACGGTGGAGTCAGGGGTTTGAGTCAGAGGGAGATGCTAAAAGATGCTGTGCTGCTGGCTTTGACGATGGAGGGAGGGAGGCTCAGGCCAAGGAAAGCAGCTGTCCCTGGAATCTGGAAGAGGCTCCCCTGGAGCCTCCAGAAGGAACAGGGCCCCAATAACACCTTGATTCGAGGACTCCTGACTTCCAGAATGATAACACGTTTGAGTTAAGTCGTGTGTGTGTGTGTGTGTGTGCTCGGCTGTGTCAGACTCTTTGAGATCCATGGACTGCAGCCTGCCAGGCGCCTTTGTCTATGGACTTTCTCAAGCAAGAATACTGGAGTGAGTTGCATTTCCTCCCTTAGTGGGTCTCCCCAACCCATGGACTGAACCTGCTTCTCCTACATTGCAAGTGATCTCCTGCATTGACAGGTGGGTTCTTTCTATCTCTGAGCCACCTGGGAAGCCCCTGCAAGTCATTATATTTATGGTAAATTGTTACTAGTAGCAACTAGTGGTCAAATCAGGCCTTGGAGTTAGTCCGCTAAGGGTAATCCAAGGTTCTTAGCCCTGGCTACCATTAGAAGACCCTGCAGGGGGTGAACTCGGATAGAGTTCTGCAGAGTTCTAAAAGCTCTCCAGATGAGTTCAATGTACAACCTGATTTGGGAACCACTGGCTGGCTGCTCGGAGAAGGCAATGGCAACACAGTCCAGTACTCTTGCCTGGAAAATCCCATGGACAGAGGAGCCTGGTGGGCTGCAGTCCATGGGGTCACTAAGAGTCGAACACAACTGAGTGACTTCACTTTCATTTTTCACTTTCATGCACTGGAGAAGGAAATGGCAACCCACTCCAGTGTTCTTGCCTGGAGAATCCCAGGGTCGGGGGAGCATGGTGGGCTGATGTCTATGGGGTCGCACAGAGTCGGACACGACTGAAGTGACTTGGCAGCAGCTTAGCAGCAGGCTGGCTGCTAATGACCAGGGATTTTGTTGGGCGAACATGATTTTTCTAAGTAAATGACTGGGAGCTGCTTCTGAGAGAATACGTTGCTCTTTTCCTAATACTTATATATCATAATCTACCTTTCTGGAAGACAAATTAATAATATAGTGTTTGAATTAGAAAAAGGCCAGAAAATGGGAGAGAAAAGTGAATATGAGCAAAACAAAACTGTTCTGTAGAGTAAGTAGCTGTTCAAGAATACCTGGTATATTCCACATGTTTAAAAGAAGCGGACATCTTTATCATTCAAAAAGATCTGGAGAGAGAAAGCTCTGGCAGAAGCGAGGCCCTGAGGTGTGCTCTCCCCCTGGTGGAAGCGGACTCACCTGGCGCAGGCCACTATGCGCTTGTACTCTGAGCTGCTGTAGCCGAAGGCTGGCACACAACACAGACAGACACACAGAAAGAAGAGTAAACTGTTTTTAGCTTGTTCTGGAACACGTCAGAGCAGAATCATTAATGAGCAGGCCTCTGAACACACTTAGAAATTATTTGAGATTTGGAAGTTGGCACTTTTGATGATTTTAATGGAAATGCTGGTTTTAATGGAGCGGTCAATTGGCTCCTGACCATCCAGGAACTGTGGAAATCATTAGAACAGTTCTCTGCTTTCCAAGAACTTAATAAGGAAGGAGTCGTTTAAGGTACATCTGTGTTGGTAACGTGTCTGGGGAGGTGGCAGGGAGGAAGCGCCCATATCTAGATTCTCTGGTAGTTGGGAGTTTCCTGCAGGAACAGGACTCTGAGTCACAACAAAAGCTTTCAGGCAGAGGAAAGGCACACTCTCTGGTCCCAGGGCATGGGTCAAGGAGGACTGCGGTGTGCAAGTGGCCTTGCTTCTAGACTGGGACGGGAGAACCAAGCGGAGAACCAAGCGGGAGAAGCAAGCGGCCTTGCTTCTAGACTGGGACGGGAGAACCAGCCCAGCAGAAGAGGGGTGTGAGGGCCACGTGCAGAGAAAAGGCAGGAGCATCAAGAAAGACTCATTGGTCCTGAAGAGACCAAGCTGAAGATGGAGGCAGAGAAATGTGCGTTTGCCAGGCTCCTAGGGACACAGAAAGGGTACGGGATGGAAGCCCACCAGAGTGACGGGAGAGACTCAAGGCTTGGGAACGGGACACAGACATAAAACTATCAACAGAGATTCAAGGTTCTGAAATTAGGCCCTTACTACCTGTTACATCCTTCTTTTCCTTTTAAAGACTTTATTGAATTTGTTACAATATTGCTTCTGTTTGGGGTTTTATTCCCCTTCATATTTTGGTTTTTCGGCTGGAGGCCTGTGGGCTCTTAGTTCACTGAGCAGGGGCTGAGCTGGCACCAGGCAAAGCCTCACCCACTGGGCTACCAGGGAAGGCCCTAGTCACATGCTTTTTCCCCTTAGCTTTTATTTTTAATAGACTTTTATTTGGAGGATGACTGCTTTACACTATCGTGTAGGCTTCTGCCGTGCAACATGAATCAGCCGTAAGAATCCATGTCTCCTTCCCCTTGAACCCCCCCCCAGCCCCCACCTCATCCCACTTCTCTGGACCCTAGTTACATCTTTAAAAGTGTCTTTAGTCAAAACAATTTCTGGATCAACAGTGGATACATTTAACCTAGATATTGTTATTTAGTATCAGTTCCCAACTGTTATTAATGAGCTACCTCTATTCTAATAAATGGCAGTTATGTTTACTCAGACGTCAACCTATTAAAGAATCTGAATGAGAAATTACTTTAGCACATTTTTCCTAATCAGAGAAGCTCTTCGGTATTCTTCATGCTTAGCCAACATTACAGTGTAAATCATGCTGTTTTACCTTCAATTTCCCGGGTTTCAATTTTCAGATGGAAGCTGCAAACTTCCTCTGAGGTACTGATTTTGTGAACCACAGTTTTTACCTATATTGGGACAAGGAAACAAGAAGACCGTTTTTAAAAACAGGGAGTGGAAGAGGTATTATGGCAGGACTGCGGCTGAAAACGGGATGCGAGTATTTTTATCACCCGGTGCAAATGGGATGATTTGCACTGGGATCCAGGACCCATTTTCCCAGCAACTGGACTTTTGGCAAACTCCACAATTTGAAACCTAACTGAGAAGCCTAAAGTAAGCTAAAAATGATCTCTCTCCAGGCAGAACCTTGGTCCAAAGTCCACGCAGTCAACTCTGAGCACCTCACTCTGCAGGAACGTTTTTCAGACTTTCACCCCTGTGCCTGTGTACTCTGATATTACTCAGAACACCACAAGGTCGTGAAGTATGGTCTTCTCCAGCCCACAAACCACTGTGGTAACAACAAATTACAGGTGTGCATGGAAGGGCAGGGGTGCCGCCAGAAGTAGGTGTAGTGAGAGCAACCAGAAGTGACAGAACGGTGGGCCGCCCATCTGCCCGCCCGCATGCATCTGATAAACAGGCTTTGAAGGAATAAATGTACAAAAGATGAGCGCACAATTCAATAATCAGGAGAATGTTAATTTATGCTCAGACCACGTCGTTTGTATTATCTGAGGCATTTGGCATGTACAGCTTAGCTTTCCTAAGCTGTTTATCTGTGTCCCTGCAGCCTGTGGTTAAAAGGAGAAGATACTTGAGCCCTTACATATACACATTAGTCAGCGGTGATGCTGGATAAATGAGATGTGACTGTTCCTAACCTCAGCATCCATGTATATACGTGTGAATGTATACATACATACACCTGTCATAGGCATATACATGTCAACATTATTATTATTTATCTCCGTACAACTATGCACATATACTTATATATCATTTCTAGAAACACACACACATATAAAGATTAACAGCCATTTTCAAAAAGAAACTGTGAGGACAGCTATCAAGATAGCCAGAAGGAATGGTGGATGACTCTTAGCTCAGTTATGGTTACCCAAGCCCAGATTTCTATAACTTTGTGTCAAAGTCTCTCTCTTTTAGATTACTTACCATAAGCTGACAAATAACCTCAATCAAGTTGTTCTGCACAAAATACTCACGTGCACTGTAGCCAAGCCACTGCTTTGTCCGGTGCTGAGGACGACGAGGTCATCACTGAGAGGCACCTGGAAAGATTTCTGAATTCAGCACTATTCCTCATGCTTATTTACTTTGCACAAAAGGCTGTGGAAAGTAACAACTACTTCCAGTTATTTGTATGTTTAAATATACCTTAAATAATCTAAAATGTGGTAATTAAAAAAATACATATCAGCCTCTATATACCGATAGCTACTGTTACTGATACGGAACCTAGTTTTTCCAAAGTATTTTTTCTCTTGGGAAATTCTCATTGGCCATCAAGGTTTTCGTTTTTAAAAATCCTGTAGTAGCAAAGGACATGGAGTAGGCTGCTGGGCGACCTGCAGGCCATATCCAGTTTGGCCACAGTCTGCATGTGTGAGCAGGGTCGCTGGAACCACTGGCAGACTCCTGAGTGCGTCTTCTCTCTTACTCTACTGCCAAACCTTCGTCTACTGTCAAACCTTTGTGTGTGCTCTCTACGTCTGAAACACGCTTCACTTCTCTTCGCCTGGCTAACTCCTTCTGATTCTTCCAGATTTACCCTGCCCATCTGGATGCATTTGAGAAACGGCTCTCACCGCTCAGCCTGGCTCAGGAGGCTCCCCTCTGTCCTTCCGTGAACCTAGCAAAGGTCCTAGCTTTCGCTGTTTGTTGAAATGACTGTCTCCTCTACAGCACAAGGGCTGTTTGTGCTTTACTTCTGGATCCTCAGTGCCCAGGACAGGGCAGGCATCCTTGCTTCGGACACACTAAGCACTCATCTTAGGTTTAAGGGTGAATAGTTACATTTGTATAAGAAGGGCAGAACCGATGATCTTGAAGGTCCCATCCACTTACAAAGTATTACTTTAAAAAATCCTTTAGTTACCTCTATTGGCCTCCCAAGGAAATACTTGTCTGACATCTTATAGTGGTAGAGGTCACCTTTATTCTTGTAAGACACTTTGACATCCATGTTCAAGTGGAGTTTTCTACCCAGGAGTGAATACTCTGTCAGGCCCTCGATGGCGTTAATTGTATCCTATCAACAAACAGCAAGGTACAAAAATAGGTTTACTCATTTACATACCCCGTCTACAAATATACTTTCTTACGAGAAGGTGAGTCAGTGTCTGGAGATGAAACTCTGGGTGACCGAGTGGAACTAAAGGGCCCCTGTGTGGAGAGGGAAGAAGAGTCTCCCTCCACCAGTAAGGCTGCTGCTGGTCGCAGGGACAAGAAGGCAGTGTGGCTCACATCCGGGTTCTCCATGTGTCTTGAGCCCGTGACCTCAGGCAAGTCTTCCTTTCCAGAATGCCTCCAGCTCCTTGCACAACTGCGGATCTCCTTCCCATCCTCATCTCCACGCTTAACTAGCCCCACAGGGAAGACATGAAGAATCCCCTCTTCTATCATTCTATTCAGTGTCCTTCCCTTCCGCTCCTTGGAGCATGCTTCTCGACTGGTGATACTCTACGTAGAGTTTATCACAGGCATCCCCTCACTGTGCCGAGACTCCTGGGGGCAACAGTACGTCCTTCTTGGCACCCGTCACATTCAGCAGGCACGCACATGGTAGTCATTCAACAAATATTTGCTGAAGGAATAAATGTGTGCGTGAGTGCTAAGTCGCTTCCAACTCTAAGTCGTGTCCAACTCTACGCAACCCTATGAACTGGAGCCTGCCAGCCTCCTCTGTGCATGGGATTCTCTCGGCAAGAATACTGGGGTGGATTGCTGTGCCCTCCTCCAGCGGATCTTCCTGACGTAGGGCTCAAGCCCACGTCTCTTATGTCTCCTGCACTGGCAGGCGGGTTCTTTTCACCACTAGCGGGATGAACTTAATTTTTCTGGATCTTGTCTTCCTCATCTACAGAACGGGGAGATGTGGTTGAATCAGAGAGAGCAGATTTGTGACAACCTTCTCTCTCATGTCCAGGCGGTGGGTCCTCTTTTCTCTAAGCCTCCAGCTGTGCCTGTGGTGAAACCCATTTCCTTCCCCTGACTGGAATTAGAAGATCACCAGCATCACCCTGAAGACCCCTCTAGCTCTGAATTTTACGTACACACACACACCCTGCAGCGCCCCAGCATCCAGGGAACGGGGAAGATGCTGACATTGGAGAGAAGCTTGAGTGTAGAGGCACACTGCAACAGCATGGGAGTTATCCCCCAGTCGTGTCCGGCCCTTTGCGACCCCGTGGACCGTAGCCCACC
This sequence comes from Ovis canadensis, assembly GCF_042477335.2. Classification (NCBI taxonomy): domain Eukaryota; kingdom Metazoa; phylum Chordata; class Mammalia; order Artiodactyla; family Bovidae; genus Ovis; species Ovis canadensis. The sequence continues at coordinate 2,676,212 of NC_091246.1, read as the reverse complement.
AGGCTCCTCTGTCCGTGGGATTTTCCAGGCAAGAACGCTGGAGTGTGTTGCCATTTCCTTCTGCAGGGGATCTTCCCGACCCAGGGATCGAACCCGGGTCTCCTGCACTGTGGACGACGCTTTGCCGTCTGAGCCTCCAGGGAAGTCCACGGTGCCAAATGCACATACTCAGATGAGCTTACACTGGGTGCTAGACAGACGGACAGGCGGATAATAGGCATCCCTCTTACTTTTCACTTAGTGTTGCGGAAAGGAACATCAGTGCCTTTATTTACGCGGCAGCCGCTCTTTCTTACATAGGATTTAATATGATTGCTGATGACTCTCCTAGCCCTTCATGGTAACTAAGAATCGTAAAGGAAGCTCTGGGCTTGGAGGTTGGAGGTGTGAGTGCTGATGTTGGCTCTGCCACTAACTCTGTGAATGAACCTCCTCGAGCCGAGCTTCGCCTCTGCGTGAGGAGGGTGTCAATGCAGCTGTTCCTTCGGGCCCTGGATTCTAGCCATTTATTCGTATCTTTAGTGTGCTCATTTGGTGACAGAACCATGGAGGCAGGAAGGAGTGTGGAGAATGCGGTGTGGGAGGCACTGGAAGCATCTCCAGGAAGAAAACAGGAGAGAAAGCAGCATTACCTGGGTTGAATAAAAGCCGCCTCCGTACCTCTGCTCTTCTGACAGCCACCTGATGATTGGACTCACGTAATTCATGTCCTTCAAGCTCAGACTGGTGAGTAAGGCATAGGCCGTGGTCTCCACCATGCGAGCCGTGCCAGTATTTGGCGCAGAGCTGTCTTTCTGTTCCAGATCATCTTTCCAAAAACGGTAAATGGGCGGGTTACCTAAACATCAACAAATCACATGGGTAAATATCATGAAAAATTTGAACTTGGCGTGACAATTCTAGCAGGGTTCTAGAAGTTTCTTCCGGTAGCGGCCTTCTGGTTTCCAAAAGTTTCATATTCTTTTGTAAGAAGAATTTTCTCAAGGTGACCAACACAAACAAGATCTCTTAATACAGGGCTGTTTTAATCTATAATGGAAGAGAATTTAAATATGAGCAGACAGACAGACAGACAGATGATAGATATAGCTGAATCATTTGGCTGTATACCAGAAACTAACACGGTAAATCAACTATACTTCGATAAAAATAAAAAAAACACAAGGCTGTTTGTCTTTATTCAGAAAAGTCAACCTGGAACATTACACGTACTTTTGCATGGTAGAATGGAAAGGGCAGTGCACTGGAAAGACTAACAGTGCCCAGGTTCTAGTCTCTACTCGGCTACTAACAGACCTGTAAACTTGGATGGATTCTTTTCATTGTGAGTCTTTCAGTTCCCTGAAGTATAGATAGTGCTTTCTTCCTTGAAACTGAGTTTCCTCAGTGAAACTCAACTGAGATATCGAATGTAAATGGTTTTATAAACCAGGAAGCGCCATATATATATATATATATATATGCATATATACGCTTATTGTTATTACTATTGACACTACCAAAAAAATCAGAGAACTTTTATCCTTGATAGGAAAAAAAACTACAGTTTGCAAATTTTGAGATCACACCCAAACCTTACCTATTCGATCTCCTCCCAATCTAAAACACTAAAGACAATTTCATGCAGGTAGCACTTTTCATGAGTTAGTTTCTGGATTATATTTGGTCTTTGCTGTTCTGTGCTGTGTGTGCTATGCTCAGTCGCTCAGTCGTGCCCCGCTCTCTGCAACCCCATGGACTGTAGCCCACCAGGCTCCTCTGTCCATGGGCTTCTCCAGGCAACAAGACTGGAGTGGGTTGCCATTTCCTCCTCCAGGGGATCTTCCCAACCCAGGCATCAAACCCAGGTATCCTGCATCGGCAGGTGAATTCTTTACCACTGAGCCACCTGGGAAGTCTTTATCTATATCTATATCTACATATTTGGAGGAGGAAATGGCAAACCCCTCCAATATTCTTGCCTGGAAAATTCCATGGACAGAGAAGCCTGGTGGGCTACAGTCCATGGGGTCGCAGAGTCAGACACAGCTGAGTGCCTGAGCACAGTGTGTATATATATGCGTGTGTGTGTGTGTGTGTGTACACATACACACATATATGAGCTTCCCTGGTGACTCAGACAGTAAAGAATCTGCCTGCAAGTCAGGAGACCTGGGTTTGATCCCTGGGGCAAGATCCGCTAGAGCAGGAAACGGCAGCCCACTCCTGTATGGCTTGCCTTGAGAGTTTCATGGACAGAGAACCCCAGTGGGCTACATAGTCCATGGTTTGCGAAGAGTCAGATACTACTGAGCAACCAACACACACACAAATACACACACACACACACACGTATTCTTTTCAATATTCTTTCCCTTCTGGTTTATCGTAGGATATTGGCTATAGTTTCTGCGCCATCAGTAGGGCCTTGTTGCTATGCATCCTGTACGTTTAACAGTTCATCTGCTAACCCCAACCTCCAGCTCTATCACTCCAACATCCCCCCTCCTCAAAATTCTGATGTATCTGTTTACAACTCAGAATTACCTCGCTTGCTTGACTTGAGGGACAAAATGTTTTCCCTCCCTCTTGAAGGCTTTTTTTGGAAGGAAGGTTTTGATTTCTAAAGATAGTTCCAGTTCAAACATGATGTGAATTAATATATTCCCTTCTAGCTCTTAAATTCTATTATTTTATGATTCATTTCTTACAATACCCTAGATATTTCTTTTGTGTTATTTGAAAAGTATTATAGAAGTGATTTTGAAGGATATGTTGAGATTCAGTCATTTTTTTAAATGGTGACAGAAGTCAAATTTTGTAGATGGTGATAAACCTCATGCAGTATTTATTAAACGTTTAGGAAACTTCAGCCAGGAGAGGCCTCAGAAGTACCCAACCATGCCAGTGCTGGTCCAGGCACATTGGCCAGTGACCACTACTCCTCTCTATTTCTTTACTCTTGACCCATAGGAAGCAAAGTCTTTATTCTTCAAAATGAAGTATGTGCCTTTTGGTCAGCCTGGTACCATATAAGCTAGGTCATGCACTCTTCTGCTCAAAGTCCTCCAACGACTTCCCTTCTCACCTGAAGTGGAAGTTAAGGTTCTGGGGAACCCCACTGGCCCCCATGGGACCTTGATATGAACAGGACTCAGGCACTGCTTGCTCTGTGTAGAGGCCGACCCAAGCCAGGGAGCATGGCTGGGGCAGTGGAACAGAAGCTGGATTTCAGCCTCCATTCGCCCACGCTTGGTAGACTACACAGCTGTCTACGTGAGTCCTGCAGAGCTCTGGTCACGCCCCCAGGTCCTGAGTGGTGCTCGCTCGCCCTTCCCTTCCCTGGCACCCTCCTGCCCTCACCCCACTTCTCTCCAGTCACCCTGACCTCCTTGCCTTCCTTGGAGCACCAGGCGAGCTCCTACCTCAGGCATTTTCCTAAACTGTCTCTATCGGGAACTACCCTTCCAGAAAGCCACTGGTTTGCTTTCTTGCCTCCTTCAGGTCTTGACTCAAATGCCATCTTCCCAATGAGGCTTAAGCCTGACCACCCTGTTTAAAGTTACAGCCAATCCCCTCACTTTCTCTCCCTTCCTTGCTTTATTTTTCTTCATATCAGTCATCACTAAATAGGTTACTGTATCACTGAATAGTCACTATATGCCATGTTTTGGTTATTAATCATGTTCTCTCACTAAACAGAATATAAATTTCATGAAGGCCTGGACTTTCTTCTATTTTGTCTGTTGCATTATCCCCAGAGCCTAGAACAAAGCCTGGTACATAGGAGATACTCCATACACATTTGTTGAGTTGAGGAATGCATAAATACCTGCTGAATGAGTGCCTGAATGAATGAACGGTAGTGCTTATTATACCGTGTTGTGATGTCTTTGTTCCTTGAGGGTGGGGATTCTGTCTCACTCTACTGTGCATGCACCCACCTTTCCCAGAATTAGCAGAGGCTACGTGTTTACTTGGACCATAGAGAAGGCTGAGTGCCAAAGAACTGACCTTTGAATTGTGGTGCTGGAGAAGACTCTTGAGAGCCCCTTGGTCAGAAGGAAGATCAAACCAGTCAATCCTAAAGGAAATCAACCCTGAATATTCACTGGAAGGACTGATGCTAAAGCTGAAGCTTCTGACGTGAAGCTTCCTGATGTGAAGAACTGACTCATTGGACAAAACCCGGATGCTGGGAAAGATTGAAGGCAGGAGGAGAAGGGGGCAACAGAGGATGAAATGGTTAGATGGCATCACCGACTCAATGGGCATGAGTTCGAGCAAGCTCTGGGAGATCGTGAAGGACAGGGAGGCCTGGTGAGCTGCAGTCCATGGGGTCACAAAAAGTCAGACATGACTGAGTGACTCAACCACGTGCTTATTGGACACTTGCTGAACAAACGTCAGAAACGAGTCATACCTTTGACAAAAGCTTTCTTCTTCAGAGCAGAGACAATTGAACGGAACTGTGGGTGTGATTTATCTCCTAGGGAGAGGGCGTAAGCGGCAATGGCCAGCGTGAAAGCACTCTGGGTTGAGAGGGCGTTTTCATGCAGAAAGATGTCAGCTTTACTTACAGCTGTGCTGATTTTCTGGAAACAAGAGCAGAAGATACCTAAGTTTCTTTGACAAGATTTGAGCTATCAACTGACAGGATCTACCCCCAGGTTGCACCACCCTAGGTTGCAGGCAAGATGAAGGGTAGAAAGGAAAATGACCTAGTGGAAATGGATGGTGTCTCCCTCCTTGGTGGAGGTTTTTCCATTTAGTTTCTGCTTCCCACGTCAGTCCTGGCCTCTGGGAAGAAGAAGCATCAAACACAGACCTGGCTTTCTTCATTCTGCTGCACCCAGCAGAGCTGAGTCAGAGTCACATTGTCAAAAGTTCTACTTGAGAAAACCATCAGCAGCAAAAAAAGAGCCAAGCTGCCAAAGTGCTTTTTGATCCTAAGGATTCCTGGGAAAATAATCTCTATGCCTCTGCCTGCAGACAACTGAAATAGTTGTTTTGGATAAGTGGACGAGGAGGCAGTAGGGTGGAATATTCCTGACTCCTCGTCTGGCACCTTCTCGTCAGCTCCATCTGTCTCTCACTCACATAGCACCAGGCACTGGCAATGTTCCTTGCCGATTATCTTGTCTTGTTGAATATATATATATGCATGCTAAGTTGCTTCAGTCATGTCTGACTCTTTGCGACCCTGTGGACTATGGCCTGCCGGGCTCCTCTGTCCATGGGATTCTCTAGGCAGGAATACTGGAGTGGGCTGCCCTGCCCTCCTCCAGGGGATCTTCGGGGATCAAGCCCGCGTCTCTCACGTCTCCTGCACCGGCGGGCGGGCTCTTGGCCACTAGTGCCCCCACATATACGTGCGTGTTTGCAGATTGAGAATTATCTGCCGATTGAGAACTGAGCCCATGTCTCCTGTGTCCCCTGCACTGCAAGCAGACTCTCTATCACTGAGCCACCGGGAAGCCCCTCCTGTGTGTATATATACATAAGTGTGTGCATACACACACAGGAGACGTAAGAGATGTGGGCTTGATCCCTGGGTCATGAAGGTCCCCTGGAGGAGGGCAGGGCAGCCCACTCCAGTATTCCTGCCTGAAGAATCCCATGGACAGAGGAGCCCAGCAGGCCACAGGCCGTAGGGTCACCCAGAGTCAGACAGGACTGAAGTGGCTTAGCGCACATGCATATGTATATGTACATGTATACGTTTATTTAGGGCTTCCCTGGTGGCTTGGTGCTAAAGGATCCACCTGCTGATGCAGAGATTTGGGTTCAGTCCCTGGGTCGGGGAGATCCCCGGGAGAAGGAAATGGCAGCCCACTCCAGTATTCCTGCCTGGAGAATCCCATGGACAGAGGAGCCTGGTGGGCCACAGTCCAGGAGGTCACAAAAGCGTCAGACACAACTTAGTGACTAAACAATAACAACAGCACACACATAGAACAATTCTCCTGAACTAAACTTAAAACTGATTTCATTTTGTGGTTCAAGCCCTACCAGTCGCCTTGGGTTTTTCCATCTCGGTTCTGTCAGCTGGTTTGAAGGACAGGTCTAATCTACTTCCCAGGTCAGGATCTCATTTCTGTTCATCTTTAGACTCTTCTATGATGATTCACTTAAGTGGATCCTCTCCTTTCTCCCCTCAGCTTCCAAGCAAACGAAACAGCACAACCCCAGGCAGAAAACATGGCTGGGGGTGTCCTTAGCAGTTTTGAGATACAGAGCACGTGAGCGCTCAGTATTCCATGTGAGTCCAGCCTTTGGCCACCTGATGCGAAGAGCTGGCTCCTGGGAAAAGACCCTGATGCTGGGGAAGATTGAAGGCAGGAGGAGAAGGGAACGACAGAGGAGGAGATGGTTGGATGGTATCACTGACTCAATGGACATGAGTTTGAGTAAGCTCTGGGAGTTGGTGATGGACAGGGAGGCCTGGTGTGCTGCAGTCCATGGGGCTGCAGAGAGTCAGACATGACTGAGCGACTGAATTGAACTGAACTGATTCCATGTAATAAAAGAACAGTCCCATACGTAATGTAAGAGTTAGCAGGGGTAACAGTAGGATCCCAGGGACATGGGGTCATCCTCTCATCAAATCAGAAGTTATTTATTCAAATCACAGGTCTACAATCCAGTATCTTGTGACATGGGACAATTAAATTCACCTTCCTTACAGGCCCCACTTTTCTCAGCTGTCAATGAGTGGGTTGGACTAGATGCTCTTAGTATCTATCATACTGCTGAATTCCTCAAATTCTGGAGTTCAGGTTATTTTCAAGCGCCCCGTCCTATCCCCCGCTCCATTCCCCAAATATGGTACAGAAACAGACAGTGGGTGTTGGAGAAAGAAAACACTTACCTCCAAGGGGCATATATCAAAAGCCTTTCTAATTCCAATCACAGCAAAGGCTGTAAGATACAAAGTGTTCTCTCGGGCTTCAACAGGCAAGGTCCCCTAAAAGTAAGCAGTGTTTTAAAAGGAGAGTGAAATGGTGTCTTTCAAACGAAATGACCTGGATTGACTCTCCACTTTGGCCTCCCCTCCTTCTCTCTCCCTTCATGCGGGCCAGCTGGGCCCCTGGCGTTTTCTCAGAGCTCTGAGTTTTATGTGCTTTCACTTGCTTTTCTCTCCTCCACCTCACCCTGGAGCTCCGCTTCATACCCCTTCACCACATTCAAGCTCACCTTCTCCTTCAAGACCCTGTTAAAATGCCAGCTCCTCTACAAAGCGCGATTCTTCCTCTGTCCTCCCGTATTTCTCTTCTTAGGGCAGTGACGTTCCAAGGCAGTGTTTCTCAGACCTCCCAGGAGATGACCTCCTACTCATCTCTCCAGCTTCATTTTGTGCCGCTCACCCCTGAGTCCTCTAGGCGCCAGCTCTTCGAATGAACCACCCTCTCTCCACTTCAAGATAACAGCATGATGCTTGTACTACTTGGGACCTTCTGCCTGCCTCCCTCCTACCTAGCTCCTAGGAACCAGGTCAAACCGTTTTCTCAACTTCCCCAATCTAAGTGAGAGCTCCTGCTTTCGAAGAAACTGTATTGACCTTTTCTTAGTGTGAATCACACACTTGAAATCACTTAAAGTCTGACTTTTCTGCTAGATGGTAATAATCGCCGTGGCCTCAGTGACCATACCTGTTCTGTTCACTATTATATCCCTACCAGGTAGCACTTGGTACACAATCTGTACATATTTATTGAATAAATAGATGAACACACAAACTTCAATCTTGATTAGAGTTGTTAGTATCTGCGCCCTCCTCTCCCTACCAGTGTGTGAGCTCCTTTGTGGCAGGGGTACTTTCTGATCCATTCTTCACACTCTTCCTCCCTCAGGGTCCCCCAAAGAGGCCCTTGCACATTTCAGGTGCTCAGTGAATGGTTGTTGAATGCATAGGAACAGCTGGATAGATGGGTAGGATTTTTTAAAAAAATTGTTGTAGTATCTTACTTTTCAAATAGCACCTAGATGATGTCAGTTGCCCTCATTTCTTGTGGGAGTCCTAATCGGTCCTAATTATGGGACCCCGGTCAGCCAGGAAGGCCATTTGTGACGTGAAAGGGATTGGATCGGGGCAGGTAAAATAAATAAATAAATGAAAGCTGCTGGATCCTAAAAAATACATTCTAGGAGTAGAAGAGGCTGTAGCAGTATTTTGCAGAGATTTTGCAATTTAAACACGTAAGTGGATTCCAGTATCAAGCAACACTTTGTTGTACTTCTTAATAAATTAACTCTAACCTTCTTTCTAACAGAGTGTATGTAGCATCCCTTCCATCTTTCACAACAACATCGTACAGCCTTGACCTATGCGAAGGCCTTGAAGTTCAAGTGCAGACTTTGTACCAAGTGTCTGCAGACCAAAGAGCCCACTTGCCCCTTCTGAGAGCCTAGCATTTGTGCTCTGCGACCCACTAATGCCTGTGAACCAGATGTCCAAGATCTTACTCATCTGACCTATTTTGAATTATCTGAATAACAGGATGAGAAGACCTTTCAAATTCTTTGCCTACACACAAGAGAAGTTTCTTGCAGGATTGCATATATTTTCCCCTTCTTCTAAAAATGAATGAGAACCCAACTCAGCCTTTTAAATCAAACTATTGTTCATCTGTGCATTTGGCTTCCTTACCTGTAACTTCACGGGTTGATAGTCAGAATTTTCCTTGAATGATCCATTTTCCAGCTGACATTTCTCAAGCAGCCACAATAAAGAATTACAAATTGAATTTTGGTTCTGATCTACATATTTACTTATTTGTCCAAGTACTCTTAGAGCAAAAGCTGTTAACCTTTGGGATGAAAATCAAATAAATAAACATTTAGACACTGAAGCCCTTTTGGCTTTCAACCTGCAGTGTGTTTTAGTTCATACAGTGTTTATTCTTGAAAAGAAAACATTTTAAAACACGCAATTCCGAAGTAAAATGTTACTATTTCAAAACATCAGGGAAGATACCAGGAAGATCTCCAAAAACAACCAAATGTAAGCAACACATCTTCTGCGCCTACAGCATTGCTAGCCTGCACACAAGCTGACAATTGATGCCTGATAATACAAAAATCATTCTCTAAAGTTGGATAGCGTTCAAACAAATAGTTTAGAGTTAAAGCACTGACTCACAAACATGAGACATTGAGGAGCAAGATCATAAAATTCTAGATGGTGAAATTTCTACAAGCTATCTGATCGAAATCCCCATCTGAGGTCTGAATTCTCTTCCCTAATACCCGTGGGGGTGTTTATCTTGCTTCCCCTTGAGTCACACCATTGATGGAGAGCTTGCCACCTCTCAAGGAAGCTTTATTTATTATGATCACTTAGTCAAAGAAAAGTTCAGAACACTTCACTGGTGGCCCAGTGGTTAAGAATCCACCTGACATGGCGGGGGACACAGGTTCGATTCCTGGCCCCGGAAGATCCCACGTTCCTCGGGACTATTGAGCCCGCCTGCCCTCGGGCCCGAGCTCTGCAGCAAGAGAGGCACCGGCAGCGAGAAACCCTGCGCCTCAGCTAGAGAGCCGCTCCCGCTGCCTGCGCTTGGTGAAGCCAGCTCGCAGAGCGACGACTGGCACCGCCCCAAACAAGCAAGCGCAGTCTCTGCTAACGTCCCGGAGAGACCATCCGAGGGGATCCACCGAGGGGATCCACTTCACGACCCCAAATGCCTCTTACACCTCCTCTCCTCCTCTCTGATTCCTTCACTCAGCAGCCTGGGGGCCAGAAACCCCCCACACTCAGACCGCTTCACTCTCTCCCTTACTTTAAAATTTTGTTTTCCCTTTTCTTTTTAAAATTAATATTATTCTCTTCACTTTTTTTTTTTAATCTTCCCTGTATTTCTAAAAAAAATTTTTGGGGTATTCAGGTGTTCGCCATATATTTATATATATATATATGTATATATGTATATATATATATATCTTTGTCTACATTCAAATGGGTATATCTTTCCTTTTCTCCTTTGCTTGTCGCTTCTCTTCTTTTCATGGCTATTTCTAAGGCCTCCTCAGACAGCCATTTTAATGCAAAGTTCCAAAGAATAGCAAGGAGAGATAAGAAAGCCTTCCTCAGCGATCAATGCAAAGTAATAGAGGAAAACAACAGAATGGGAAAGACTAGGATCGCTTCAAGAAAATTGGAGACACCAAGGGAACATTTCATGCAAAGATGGGCTCAATAAAGGACAGAAATGGTATGGACCTAACAGAAGCAGAAGACATTAAGACGAGGTGGCAAGAATACACGGAAGAACTGCACAAAAAAGATCTTCATGACCCAGATAACCACAATGGTGTGATCACTCACCTAGAGCCAGACATCCTGGAATGTGAAGTCAAGTGGGCCTTACGAAGCATTTCTACGAACAAAGCTAGTGGAGGTGATGGAATTCCACTGAGCTATTTCAAATCCTAAAAGATGATGCTGTGAAAGTGCTGCACTCAATATGCCAGCAAATTTGGAAAACTCAGCAGTGGCCACAGGACTGGAAAAGGTCAGTTTTCATTCCAATTCCAAAGGAAAGAAATGCAAAAGAATGCTCAAACTACCGCACAATTGCACTCAGCTCACATGCTAGTAAAGTAATGCTCAAAATTCTCCAAGCCAGGCTTCAGCAATACGTGAACCGTGAACTTCCTGATGTTCAAGCTGGCTTTAGAAAAGGCAGAGGAACCAGGGATCAAATTGCCAACATCTGCTGGATCATTGAAAAAGCAAGAGAGTTCCAGAAAAACATCTATTTCTGCTTTATTGACTATGCCAAAGCCTTTGACTGTGTGGATTACGATAAACTGTGGAAAATTCTGAAAGAGATGGGAATACCAGACCACCTGACCTGCCTCTTGAGAAACCTGTATGCAGGTCAGGAAGCAACAGTTAGAACTGGACATGGAACAACAGACTGGTTCCAAATAGGAAAAGGAGTACATCAAGGCTGTATATTGTCACCCTGCTTATTTAACTTCTATGCAGAGTACATCATGAGAAATGCTGGACTGGAAGAAGCACAAGCTGGAATCAAGGTTGCCAGGAGCAATATCAAGAACCTCAGATATGCAGATGACACCACCCTGATGGCAGAAAGTGAAGAAGAACTAAAGAGCCTCTTGATGAAAGTCAAAGAGGAGAGTGAAAAAGTTGGCTTAAAGCTCAACATTCAGAAAACGAAGATCATGGCATCTGGTCCCATCACTTCATGGGAAATAGATGGGAAAACAGTGGAAGCAGTGGCTGAGTTTATTTTTTGGGGCTCCAAAATCACTGCAGATGGTGACTGCAGCCATGAAATTAAAAGACGCTTACTCCTTGGAAGGCAAGTTATGACCAACCTAGACAGCATATTCAAAAGCAGAGACATCACTTTGTCAACAAAGGTCCATCTAGTCAAGGCTATGGTTTTTCCTGTGGTCATGTATGGATGTGAGAGTTGGACTGTGAAGAAAGCTGAGCACCAAAGAATTGATACTTTTGAACTGTGGTGTTGGAGAAGACTCTTGAGAGTCCCTTGGACAGCAAGGAGATCCAACCAGTCCATCCTAAAGGAGATCAGTCCTGGGTGTTCATTGGAAGGACTGATGCTGAAGCTGAAACTCCAATATTTTGGCCACCTGATGTGAAGAGCCAACTCGCTGGAAAAGACCCTGAGGCTAGGAAAAATTGAAGACAAAAGGAGAAGGCTGCAGCAGAGGATGAGATAATTAGCATCACCAACTCAGTGGACATGAATTTCAGCAAATTCCAGGAGATAGTGAAGGACAGAGAAGCCTGGAGTGCTGCAGTTCATAGGGTCCCCAAGAGTTGGACACGACTTAGCAATTGAATAGCAACAACAAAAACAGTTCAGATTTATTAATTGAGACTGTCTTTCCCTCAAATCATCAGAATTTTGGAAGATATCGTGCCTCGCTGAATAAGTACTTAATCAGCACCTACAATACCAGGCACTAGGAATACTTCAAACTGCCTCTGTGGAACTTACATTCTGGTCACCAGACAGTAACTGAGATAAGGAGAATGTTAGGGATACATTTTTAGGAGAATAGGAAAAAGTAAAGTTGTGGAGAAGGATATGAGGTACTGGAGTGGGATGTAATTTTAGGTGGACGATTACTGGAGCCCTCACTGAGGAGGTGACTTTTGGTAAAGGCTTGAGGGAGAGGAGGGGGCCTGCCTCGCTGGCACCTGGGGGAGCGTGTTCCCCAGAAGAGAGCGAACAGGGCACGGTCAGTGCAAAGGCTCTGAGGTGGAAGCGTGGTCAGCATGTTCAGGAACAGTAAGAAGGCCAGTGGGGCTCTGGGCGGGGGTGACAGAGAGTAGCGGGGGACGTGGCCAGAGAGGCGAGGGGCTGCTGGGCCATGTAAGGTCTTGTAGATCATTGCGAGAAGTCTGGTTTTCACTCTGGGTAAGACGGGACACTTTTGAATGGTTCTGAGTGATGTGGCCAAACTTACGGTCTAACAGATTCCCTCTGGCTGCTGTGCTGAGTGCAGAGTGCAGAGTGAAGAGGAGACAGGGTTGAGGCTGAAAGACCAGAGGGGGCTAGGGTCATAACCCAGGTCAGAGCTGAGAATGGCTTGGACTGGGTGGTGTGCTGGTGCTAGGGTCATAACCCAAGTCAGAGCTGAGAATGGCCTGGGCTGGGTGGTGTGTTGGGGCTAGGGTCATAACCCACGTCAGAGCTGAGCATGGCCTGGACTGGGTGGTGTGTGGTGTTAGTGAGAAGCAGTCAAGCTCAGGGCTTCCCTGGCGGCTCTGAGGTAAAGAACCCCCCTGCCAATGCAGGAGACGCGGGTTCCATCCCTGATTCAGAAAGACCCGCTGGAGAAGGGCATGGCAGCCCACTCCAGTGTTCTTGCCTGGGAAATCCCATGGACAGAGGAGCCTGGTGGGCTGCAGTCCCCGGGCTCACAGAGAGTCTGACGGGAACTAGTGACTAACCAGATGATGGCAAGTCAGGTTCAAGACGTACTTTGGAGGTGCAGCCAAGAGTATTTGCTAGGTCAGCTGGGGCTTGCAGGTGAAAGATGACTAGGCATTTCGGCCTGAGCCGCTGGGTGGAGCGCCCATTAAAGTTGTTGGTCTTCGGTTCACCACTATGTGAAGATACAGGCCAAAACTTCCTACTCACCAGGTGCTAGCGCCTCCACCCTTCCACATGCTGTAGGAATAGTCAGCATTTCTGAAGGACATGATGCTCGCCATCCCTAAGAGGCATCAGGGAAAGAACAGAGTGCTTCAGTGACCCCCGTCTCTACTCAGCGCAGCATGAGCCCCCGGGAAAGGTAAGCTTCCTCTGGGGTTGGGCAGCGAACATATGCTCTGTGGCCAACACTGAACTTCTCGAAGGAAGTGCATGCATCGCTTGAACTGGGAATTATCAAGCAGAACATTCTGAGCTCATTCAAGGAGGAAGGAATGCTCTGCAGAGCTTGGAATGCAGGTGTCTTGTCTCTCAGCCAGGCGTTTCAGTAAGTTGAGCCAAAACGCTCCAGCAAACAGTATTTATTTGTGTAATAGAGCCCACGTCATGATTTTTTATTTTTATTTTTGGCGGAAATGTTTTTACAACTAAGGTTTTGTGCAATTCATAACCTAAATATTAGTTTAATCAAACTTTTAGCTTAAAAAACCCACAAGATTTTAATGTACAATATGTGAAACGGATTTTCTTTTACCTTCTTTTAATTTTGTCTTCAGGTTCTGTTTTTGAGTCAATGAGTTCGTAGAAAAGATGTCCCAATTATGTCCTGCTTCCAGGTAGTGATAAACATAGAATACTGGGACAGCGCTCATCAGTTCCGCCTCTGCATTCCCTTTGGGGAGGTGGGTAAGACTATCAATGCCTTCCTCACTCAGAACTGCAGACATGACCTCGCCTATAAGCAGGCCTGAAACAAACAAGCACACAAACAAAGGAATCAAAGTAGATACACTCAGCTTTTATCAGCTTCTGAGTCTATTTTCAGTGGTGATAACAGCAACCATCCTTATTCTTTCCTTTTTGAATTTCTTCTCAGAACTGGGGAGAGGGAAAAATATCTGATTAGAAAGTTGTATTTAAAGAAACACCAGGCCTAAACATACCACTGGAACGTGGACGTAAGGTGGTGTAATACAGTGGGCAGATTATAGCATACTGGAAAAGGCAAGTTAGTTGCCATTCAGCGTGATAGCTTTAGCTGTTGTAAACCCTAGGATTCGATCATTTCTCCAGTGCAAAGCCAAGAGTCTGAGCTGTGGACACTCCGTGAGGGCTCTGTCTGTATCTCATCGTGAGACCTGGGAAAACCACTCTCTTGTATATCCAACAACAGGGCGGGGCATGCTTAGAAAGGTCCTTTCCAGTACTAACATTCTGTGATTCCAAGCTTTCATCTGAAATAAAATGTAGTCAGGATGTTCTATTATTGTGATGATAAGTCCCTGAATTTTTAAAGGCTAGAGGCCAGGGATCAGTTCAGTTCAGTTCAGTCGCTCAGTCGTGTCCCACTCTTTGTGACTCCATGAATCGCAGCACGCCAGGCCTCCCTGTTCATCACCATCTCCCGGAGTTCACTCAGACTCACGTCCATCGAGTCCGTGATGCCATCCAGCCATCTCATCCTCTGTCGTCCCCTTCTCCTCTTGCCCCCAATCCCTCCCAGCATCAGAGTCTTTTCCAGTGAGTCAGCTCTTCGCATGAGATGGCCAAAGTACTGGAGCTTCAGCTTTAGCATCATTCCCTCCAAAGAAATCCCAGGGTTGATCTCCTTCAGAATGGACTGGTTGGATCTCCTTGCAGTCCAAGGGACTCTCAAGAGTCTTCTCCAACACCACAGTTCAAAAGCATCAGTTCTTCGGCGCTCAGCCTTCTTCACAGTCCAGCTCTCACATTCATACATGACCACAGGAAAAACCATAGCCTTGACTAGATGGACCTTAGTCTGCAAAGTAATGTCTCTGCTTTTGAATATGCTATCTAGGTTGGTCATCACTTTTCTTCCAAGGAGTAAGCGCCGTTTAATTTCATGGCTGCAGTCACCATCTGCAGTGATAAAGCCCACTAAAGACATCAGTTCTACCAATGGCCCCAGAGCTGCTTTCCTGGGGCCATTTGCAGGACACGCAACTATTTCTGGACTACGGCTGCCCGCTTAGATCATAGAAAGTCTTTAAATCCGGACACAGCTGCACTCTCATAAAGGCATGCAACTGTTTCTGGACTACGGCTGTCCACTTGGATCATAGAAAGTCTTTAAATCCGGACACAGCTACACTCTCATAAAGGCATGCAACTGTTTCTGGACTACGGCTGCCCACTTGGATCATAGAAAGTCTTTAAATCTGGACACAGCTGCACTCTCATTTTAGAGAAGTCTTCGGGCCAGTGACAGCCCCCACCCTCCGTCACGGGAGCATGAATCTCCATGTAATCAAGCCTGAAAATCTCCATTAAACCACGAGCTGAAAGAGTGGTTGAGGACGTGAAGGTGAGGGCAGGAGTGGGGCACTCCCAGAGTCCCCCATTGGACATACAACTGAGTAGAGAAGAGGAGAAATGGGAAAATCATGAGAATCCTTGACTTTAGTTTGAAACGCAGTGAAATAAGAAATAAAAATGGCTCTGGTTAATTTACCTTTTATACTCACAGTTCTTTTGACTTTTGTTTTGGGAACCATATTTAATGGTATCCTGTATGGGAACTCCTTTCGCCTACTAATGATGCCTGAAAAAAAAAAATAAGACTCTTTTATAATCATAGTATTAAAATTTAAAAGGGAAGTTAAAAATAATCAAAGATTTTGATCAAACCCTAGGCTTACGTAATCTCATTAAATAAAGCATTAAAGTTGACTTCAAACTTCCTGGTCATTACAGGATAGGAAATAAATAGGTTATGTAAATCTTATTCACCAGTAAGAGGGAGCATGCCATTTTGTCCAAAGAGAAAATTGTTCTCGGAACTGAAATCTAAAAATAACTAACATATAATCCTTAGTCAAGGAAATGTGAAGATTAACTCCATTGGGAAGCATGCCCTGAAATCCTTTCCACCTTTTCCTCTCCATCTAACTTAGACACTTTTTCTCTTTCTACAGTTTTCTTTTTTTAGTCGCTTCTGTCGTGTCTGACTCTTTGCTACCCTGTGGACTGTAGCCCTCCAGGCTCCTCTGTCTGTGAGATTTCCCAGGTAATACCTATGGCTGATTCATGCTGAGCTTTGACAGAAAACAACAAAATTCTGTAAAGCAATTATCCTTCAATTAAAAAAATAAATTAAAAAAAAAGGAAGAATACTGGAGTGGGTAGCCATTTCCTTCTCCAGGGGGTCTTCCCCAGCCTGGGATCAAATCCTAGTCTCCTGTGTGGCAGGCAGAGTCCCTACTGTCTGAGCCGCCCGGCAGCCCCCAAGTTTAAGCATGCCCGTGTCAGAGCAGTTTCTACTGCCATCAGCGGCTTGTCTCATTAAAATGATAGTGTTTATCATTCTTCGGATAGAGTACCAAGCACACTACTGAGCTCTTTGTATGCGTTATTGTAATGGATCCTCACAGCAACCCTGTGTACTGGGTCTATTCTTACTCTTTGAATTTTGTGGATGAGAAAATGAGGCTTAGAAAGCAAGTTGCTCAAGGTCACAGAGCCAGCACAGATGAAGCTGCGTCTGAACACAGGAGGTTTTAAGGCAGAGCCCTCAGTAGTCACCGCAAAGAGACTCCTCCCATCGTCCTGCTAAGAAAGCAGTCTGAGGGCAGGGACCATCATGAATGCTACAGTCCCAAGCACTTAGGCCCTGGCACAGGGCAGATGCTAAAGAAATACAGTGCCATTTTATAATTTAATAGCCAAACTACCTGGCAAAAGAGACAAGAACAGGAGTGTTCTTCAGGTAAGTTTTAACCTTTGATGAATGC
This sequence comes from Ovis canadensis, assembly GCF_042477335.2. Taxonomy (NCBI): domain Eukaryota; kingdom Metazoa; phylum Chordata; class Mammalia; order Artiodactyla; family Bovidae; genus Ovis; species Ovis canadensis. Next base: position 2,659,318 of record NC_091246.1, on the reverse strand, counting down.
CAAGGATATAATGTTAAGGTAAAACTGAGTGGAGGGCATTTGAGAGTATCTCATTGTGGTTGAAACAGCACTGAGTTCAGAAAGAGCTTATTCCAGAATGTGACCCAGGGCAAGACAGAGCCTTTCTATGCCTTGGTTTGCTCACCAGTTAAACAGAAGTAATAATATTTTCCTCAAAGGGTTTTTGTGAAGATAATAAGAACAAAGAGCCTGGCAAAGAGTTTGAGCTCCTTTTACAGTACTTTTGACAGTAGGTTGTTTTGAGATTATCTAAATTTTGATTCTCCATGATTTTTTTCCATTGATATCTGCCCTTGACTATTTCAATTCTCATTAGCAACTCTTCTACCAAATGGAAAAGGTACAGAAGAGAAAGCTAAATATTAGGGAAGTCAATTTTACTCCTGTTAGAGATCATGAAAACGATCCACCAAGGCCTCACATATAAAAGCAGATTCCAGAGAGATTAAAGCATGTAAAAGTTAAATCTGTAAAACCCAGGGGACAAAATATACAACAATGTTTTTGTGAACTAAGATATATACCTGTGAAGTGAAATTATAATGAATCTGACTATATCAGGATAAAGGATTCCTGTTCAAAACCCACTGAAGATCATTACTGCTCAAAGAAGCACACTGGAGACAAACACCAGCAAGAAACAGGAAAACCCAAGTGGAAAATAGAGAAAATGCAGAAGACAGGAATAGGCAATTCACAGATGGGAAGCCCAAACGGCCAGCAAGCATTTGAATAGATGTTTAGATATCATTGTATTCAGAAGAGTTACAGATAAAACAATGATGAGATACTGCTTTACGCCCCTCAAAACTGGCACATTTTAGAGGTGAGTGGGTGTGGAATGAGAAGAATCCTACGGCAGTGCTGGTGGAGGTGTAAAAAGTAGAGCCATTCTGAGGAGCAGCGTGTCAGAAGTAAATGATATTCAACATGCATATGCCCTTTGACCCAGCAGCTCAACGCTGAGAAACAGACCAGATAGATGCCCACACAGATGTGTAAAGGGAGGTGAAAATGGATGTTCACTGCAGCACTGTCGATGGTGGTGGGGAATCTGTCAGTAGGAAGTGGGTAAGCGAAATGGTGGTGGAATCAGAGCCAAGCAGAACCCTGCAGCCCCCCACCCCCCAACTAAGTACAAAAAGTCGCTGATGATTAAGGCAATGGTCACAGACTAAGTGTCTGGTGCACGTTCCTAAACTGTTTTGCAGATGCTGTAACCAGGACCAGGGGGAAATACTGTGATGGCCAGGCTGTAGCCGTGACCTAAGCAGCTCCATCTTGAGCAGTCTTGAATGTCTGGCACAATTCCAAGATCTGGCTTCAAGAGAGTGGGATTCACATTATTGCTCATAATAAACTATATCTTGTGGGCATCGAGATAACTGTAGCTTGCTCTGCCTGCATATGTAAGCAGGCAACTAAGACTGTCATCAGAGATGCTACAGACTCGTGTTGACAGATTTCACACTGAGAATACGGTCAGAGTGTCAGCATGGAGAAATTACAGAAGATGGCCGGTCACCCCTGATCCCATAGAAATGGAATGATATTTGACAATAGGGAATTGATAGCAGCTCTTATGCCCTTTTCCTGTTTGCCCATTTCTGTCCCCCTCTAACTTTAAAGGAACCTATCAACAATTATAGGAATGAGATCACTAGGCTGCTTAACCTAACTCCTAAATTGTGCTCTCCTAAATGAACACCATGCCTTGCCTAACCTGTTGATTCTTGCCTAACCTGTGGATAAAAAGAAGCAAGAATGAAGAATTAAGCAGTTTAGAGAATGACCACTCCACAGGGAACTCCCACTCAATATTCTGCTGCTGCTGCTGCTGCTGCTGCTGCTGCTGCTGCTGCTGCTGCTGCTGCGTCGCTTCAGTCGTGTCCGACTCTGTGCAACCCCATAGATGGCAGCCCACCAGGCTCCCCCGTCCCTGGGATTTTCCAGGCAAGAACACTGGAGTGGGTTGCCATTTCCTTCTCCAATGCATGAAAGTGAAAAGTCAAAGTGAAGTCACTGAGTTGTGTCCAACTCTCAGCAACCCCATGGACTGCAGCCCACTAGGCTCCTCCGTCCATGGGATTTTCCAGGCAAGAGTACTCAATATTCTGTAATAACCTAAATGGGAAAATAATTTGGAAAGGATACATATATACGTGTCACTGAATCCCTTTGCTGTACACTTGAAACTGACACATTGTTAATCAATTATACTCCAATATGAAACAAAATTTTTTTTTAAAAAAAGAATGACTAGCTCTCTACATCTAATAGCCGCTTTAGAAATCCCGTAGGCAAATGATGTGGGCAAGATAACATCTTAAGAGTCAGCCAGTCTGCACACAGGGGAGAATGATGCAGAACTCAACCTCCTGCCTCCATGATTCACTGACACGCTGCCCCCTTCTCCTTTAAAAACTGCCATTGTTTAGTAGGTAAGTTGTGTCTGACTCTGACTCTTTTGAGACTCTGTGGACTGTAGCCCACCAGGCTCCTCTGTCCATGAGATTTTCCAGGAAAGAACACTGGAGTGGGTTGCCATTTCCTTCTCTGCGGAATCTTCCCATCCCAGGGATCGACCCTGCATCTCCTGCGTTGCAGGCAGATTCTTCACCACGGAGCCATCTATGAAGCCCAAAAAACTGTCGTAGCTGAGCAGAATCTTTGGAGTTGGTCTTCAGACATCAGTATACTTTCCTGCCAGATTGCCAGCTTTTCTGATTAAACATCTTTCCTTTCTGTTGACATTTGCCTCTCAAAATATTGCCTTTTGAGCAGCAAGCAGATGAACTTGAGTTTGGTAACAGAATATACTCTGAAATACTGTGTAAGAAGCAGTGAGTCAAATGTGTGCATAGCAATAGAAACACTAGTTTAAAACAAAGTACTGAGTTTAAAAACTTAACTAGAACAGGATCTATAGCACACCACCTTTCATATGTTGGGAAAAACCACACGCACACAAGATAACCTTACTTCCCTACTCAAAGACAGATACCAAGCATATCAGAGTGGGGGCATTTGAAGAGAGGGAAGCGGTTGCAGGGGTCAGGAATGAGGAAATAAGACATGGGGGGCCCTGTCCAGACTGATGGTAACAGTGTGCTGGGAACTGAGGGGCTGAAGAGCCAGACTCTTTGCATCCAAGATAAGAGCTGGGGAGAGAGCTTGTCAGGCAGAGGAAGCAGGAACCAAAGGCTACGCTAGTCTTGTGGTTTGAGCTTCTGTGCTTAGTCTCTGTTTAAGCTGATGTCACATGATTTTAATTACTACGACTTTGCAATTTGTTTTGATGCCTCATCCTCTCTCATTGGTGTTTTCCTCAGATTTCCTCTACCATTATTGTCTGTTTACTTTTCCAAAATTTTTTTAGCCTTTTTTTTTTTTTTAAACAAAAGCCTCTGTAAAGTATCACGCGTGCACGTGCGCTCAGCCGCCTTAGTCGGGTCAAGTCTCGTTGCGTCTGCGCAGCCCTGGGGACCGTAGCCCACCAGGCTTCTCTGTCCCTGGGAGGCTCCAGGCAAGAATACTGGAGTGGGCTGCCGTGCTCGCTTCCAGGCTCAACCTAGGGAAGGAACCCACGTCTCCTGCACCGGCTGTATTGCTCGTGAATTCTTTACAGCTGAGCCACCCGGGAAGCCCATAGAGTCTCATTCTTTATACCAACTCCAATATATACAGATTAGAAGTGTTTAATACAATCTTTGAAATAAACTGGAAAGAACTGATACTCATCTTTACCCTTTTTAGCACTCTGGAAAGTAACAAAGGTGCCTGAATCCAAGTTGTCTAAAATAACGAGCGAAAAAAGTCACATGACGAGATTGGAAAGAGGCATGGATTCTTTTTTTTAACCAAGATTTTTGATGGAGAGATCTACTCCCAGATAAAAGATCACTGCCATCTTGTGGCCCTCAGGTTCACACCTAGGATGGGTGAGGCAGGGCTGCTTTGGAAAGCTGTTTGCAGCGACGTGAGAACGGCAGGCTTGAGGGTGAAGAGGAAACGAAGGCAACGGAAGCAGTGGCTCTGAGGTGTGACGTGACCGCATGAGGCCAGAACCTCAGGACGCTCAGGGCACGGCCCTAAGGCAGCAGGTCCCTGGCGATCTGGCCTCAGAGAACTCCTCTAACCTTCCGTTCTCCCAGAGGAGGCTGGTGTGGAGAGAAATCCGCTCCCAACCCCCCCTACCCCCCCAGCAACTCTCCCCACAGATCCTTCACAGGGTGGAAGGAAATTTGTGTGGAGATAAAATTAGAGAAAAGTTTGCATGAAGTCAACCTTATTCAATTTGGGCTGATTTGAAATGTAAATATTAATTCTTCGCTTTGCCAGAGGAAGTATCACTCTAAGTATAGTGGTCTTGATTTATTTTAAAAAAACAAACTCCCCCCGCCCACCCCCCATTACTGTATCTCTGAAAGAAAAGAAAAATGATACAATGCAATAATAGGCAAATTTTAACTATTTGTTAAGAACTACAGCAGTCTGTCTTTTTTGGTGAAAAGAACTGTTAACTGAGAACACTCTAAATTTCATAAATACCTGTGTATTTAGGCTTTGATTAAGTGCTCAAATGCTTGCACAATTCTAACTTTCATTTAGAATATCTTAGTTGGAGGGGAAGCAAGGAAGCAGGAACAATGGGGAATGGCTTTCTTAAGTAATCAGCATTACTGTGTTTTGAAATAAGCGCGTTAAATTTAAGAACGTAAATGCCTTTTTCTTAGGTGTTCACTGGATTGATGGTTCTATAAGAAAGTATCATAGTGAAGGATAAGACGACTGATATATAAGGGGAGCGAGGCTACTGGCACTATTTCGATGTTTTGCGTTTGAAACTTACAGGGTTATCTGGGGAATTCCCGGGGTTGGTACTCTCACTGCCTGGGTTTGATCCCTAGTTGGGGAAGTACGATTTCCAAACCCAGCCGATGTGGCCAAAAGCAAAACAAAAGCGCAGCTACTGGGGTTTTCTTTGCTCTAAGCCCATCGAGATGGGAACCTACGCTGCCAAAAGTGACAGTGAACAAGGAAGCGGGTGTTTCTGATTCTACACAATTAACATTTTTAAAAATAATGTTTCAGGTTGCACATCTCTCTTGAGCAAAAGACAGCATATAAAATACAAAATCATTTTGCCTACCATAGATACCCTGTGGATCCAGAGTAACACCAGCGTAGCTTTCCCTTTTGACACCTTCTGGCTAAAATAAAGGCAAAAAACATCCAGTTAAGAACATAGCTAAATTTATATGACTTGAATGCTTGGGTCAATGTGACTACTTTTCCAATTAAATTTTTTTTAAATTGATTGATTTTTGGACAAGGCAAAATACGTTTTAATACTTATATCCATACATCCAGGAACAAAATTTTCTGGCTATGTGCATGATAAGCAGAGCAAACACTGAGATAGAAGGGATGCTAGGTGTCAGGTAACTGATCTGAGTGCTCTGTATGTATTAGCTCATCCAACCTCAAAAATACTCCACGAAGTAAGTGCTATTATTACTCCCACATGACATATGAGGAAATCGACAACCAGAGAGGTCAAGAAACTTATCCGATGTCACACTGCTAGGAGGTAGTGGAGCCTGGATTCGAGCTCAGGCAGCGTGGCTCCAGAATCTGTGCGTGGAACACCACGCAAAGATGCACAGAACACAGAACATGCCTTGCACACAATAAGCCGATGTATGCTCACTGAAGTCAGTTTCACGGCTGAAAACAGAACTCAGGGAATGAAGACCTAGGAAGGCCCAGTTGTGTCCTGAAGATTTTCGTCAAGAATAACAGGAGAACATGTGAATTGATAGCTTTTAAGGAATGATAGCATTTAAGAAATGACAGTTTTTTTCCCCTTTTTAACCTGTTTACTCATTTACAAAATGGAAACTTTTCTTGACTATAAATTTTAAACTATAAGTTCGTAAGTCCTGTCTTAGTTATTGCTGTAGCTCCAGTACTTAGCATAATGTCTGGCACAGATTTCAAAACATTTTCCAAAAGCGTTGGGGGAAAAAATACTTCAAAAAATGAAATACCAAAATGTTAAAATTAGATATTTCTGGTTGTAGGGGTTATTGGTGATTTTAATTTTCTTCTCTGTAGTTTTTTGGTATTTCATACGTTCTACAGTGAGCAAGTATCATTGTTTTATTTAAATTTTAAAAACATAATTTCAGACTTAAAAGTTATGAGCAGTCCAAAAATATCTGAGATAGCCTCCACCCGGATTCCCCGACATGTTAACATTTTATTATGTTTGTTATCACTTTCTCTTTCTGTCTCTCTTTCTGAATCATTTAAACATGAGTTGCTGATAACTTCTTTTTCCAGAAAGAAAAAAGTATTTATGAAAGAATTTTTAAAAAGAATCTTTTTCTTACCACCACTCGTAGTGTTTTTACTAAGATTTCATTTCCAACCGAAGTCTCCAGTGAGAAGCTGAGGTTGTGGAGGCCGATCTCCAGAGGAAGCACGGTGAAGGTAACCAGGTGGCTGGAGGAGCCCTCGATTTTCTGGGGCACACACTTGGAGAATCTTCTCCCCTGAGAGTCAGTGCCTGGGCTTCCCGATGAACAGATCCCCTCCACAGGATGCATTTTAACACAGAACTGAAATATCACCAGTGAACAATGACTTCAAAACACTTTATAATAGGGAAAGCACGCCCTGACTATGTTCGTCTGGACACAAATTCTCCCCGGTGCCTGTCAAATAATCCCTCATATTCTAAGGTGGTAGAGAAAGTTCATTATACAGATTTTCTAAAACACACATACCAGTTGCTACTTGGTGGATTACAGTCCATAGGATTACAAAAAGTCAGACATGACTGAGCAAACACACATTCAGCAATGTGCCACGATGTCCACAAAGCTCAGCACTGGCTCAGAAACGTCTAATCTTCCTTAGACTGTTACCTACTAAATCGAGTATGACGCTACTGGAGTTCTCTGTCCATGTTGCCACGATAGCGTTTGTTACACCATCTCTTTACATGTTTATGAGACAGTGGGAACCCAGGCTCAGGTAGGCCGTGTGCCTTATTCATCTTTGTATCTTACAGCTCAGCCTTTTGTGTTCAATAAGTGGTTTTATGAAAGACTGGAACTCCATCTCCTGGCATTCAAGGCCCTGACTAATATGTCCCCACTAGCTTTTCCAATCTTGCTTTTCATTAACTTCCCATTTGTATCCCATTATACAGCCAGACTGTGGCTCCAGGAAGATCTAAGTTCAAATCTTGGCTCTGCCACTTTCTGTGTGCCCAGAGCACATGGCCCTCCACTGCAGCTTTGTGATGGGGAGAATAATGACACCTACTGACTTCTGGCTCAAATAGTGAGCATTTTCCATCTCCGCTCCAAAATCTAATGACTTACTTTGCAGACTAAGGTCCGTCTAGTCAAGGCTATGGTTTTTCCTGTGGTCATGTATGGATGTGAGAGTTGGACTGTGAAGAAGGCTGAGCACCGAAGAATTGATGCTTTTGAACTGTAGTGTTGGAGAAGACTCTTGAGGGTCCCTTGGACTGCAAGGAGATCCAACCAGTCCATTCTGAAGGAGATCAACCCTGGGATTTCTTTGGAAGGAATGATGCTAAAGCTGAAACTCCAGTACTTTGGCCACCTCATGTGAAGAGATGACTCATTGGAAAAGACTCTGATGTTGGGAGGGATTGGGGGCAGGAGGAGAAGGGGACGACAGAGGATGAGATGGCTGGATGGCATCACGGACTCGATGGACGTGAGTCTGAGTGAACTCCGGGAGATGGTGATGGACAGGGAGGCCTGGTGTGCTGCAGTTCATGGGGTTGCAAAGAGTGGGACACTACTGAGCGGCTGAACTGAACTGAATTGATTGGCTTGAAGAACCCAGGGACAAAGTATAGCGCAGCCACCACAGTGGAAAAATGAAGGAGCTCCAAGTTGTGTATAAACTTTGCTCCAACCTGGCCAACCCTTGAATTATGCACAGCACAGTCTCCAAGCATCGTAGCTAAGGTTAAAAGAACTGGACTGAGATTTCAAAATTTGGGATTGATTAAGTGCAATCCAAATGAAAGCTCTTCAGAGGACTGCAATAGAGTCCAGAGTCTCTGTATCATTTTGTTAAAAAAGCCCAAACTAGCCCAAATGCACTCATCTCACAAGCTAGCAAAGTAATGCTCAAAATTCTCCAAGCCAGGCTTCAACAATGCATGAACCATGAACTTACAGATGTTCAAGCCAGTTTTAGAAAAGGCAGAAGAATCAGAGATCAAATTGCCAACATCCACTAGATCATCAAAACAGCAAAAGAGTTCCAGAAAAACATTTATTTCTGCTTTACTGACTATGCCAAAGCCTTTGACTGTGTGGATCACAATAAACTGGAGAATTCTGAAAGAGATGGGAATCCCAGACCACCTGACCTGCCTCTTGAGAAATCTGTATGCAGGTCAGGAAGCAACAGTTAGAACTGGGCATGGAACAACAGACTGATTTCAAATAGGAAAAGGAGTACAAGGCTGTATATTGTCACCTTACTTATTTAACTTGTATGCAGAGTGCATCATGAGAAACACTGGGCTGGAAGAAGCACAAGCTGGAATCAAGATTGCCGGGAGAAATATCAAGAACCTCAGATGTGCAGATGACACCACCCTGATGGCAGAAAGTGAAGAAGAACTAAAGAGCCTCTTGATGAAAGTGAAAGAGGAGAGTGAAAAAGTTGGCTTAAAGCTCAACATTCAGAAAACGAAGATCATGGCATCTGGCCCCATCATTTCATGGGAAATAGATGGGGAAACAGTGTCAGACTTTATTTTTGGGGCTCCAAAATCACTGCAGATGGTGATTGCAGCCATGAAATTAAAAGACGGTTACTCCTTGGAAGAAAAGTTATGACCAACCTAGACAGCATATTCAAAAGCAGAGACATTACTTTGCCAACAAAGGTCTGTCTAGTCAAGGCTATGGTTTTTCCAGTAGTCATGCATGGATGTGAGAGTTGGACTGTGAAGAAAGCTGAGTGCTGAATAATTGATACTTTTGAATTATGGTGTTGGAGAAGACTCTTGAGAGTCCCTTGGACTGCAAGGAGATCCAACCAGTCCATCCTAAAGGAAATCAGTCCAGAATATTCATTGGAAGGACTGATGCTGAAGCTGAAACTCCAATAGTTTGCCCACCTGATGCAAAGACCCTGCTTCTGGGAAAGATTGAAGGCAGGAGGAGAAGGGGACAACAGAGGATGAGATGATTGGATGGCATCACTGACTCAATGGACATAAGTTTGAGTAAACTCTGGGAGTTGGTGATGGACAGGGAGGCCTGGTAGTGCTGCAGTCCATGGAGTCGCAAAGAGTCAGACACGACTGAGGGACTGAACTGAACTGAAAAGAGCCCAAGTGTCAGTGCAAAGTTACTAGGTGTAAACAGATAGGGAAATGTGATCTGCACACAAGTAGAAAGGTGATTAACCAGTAGTTAACCCAACATATTGTGGATGTTCTTGTTTCTTGTTTCTTGTTTCAATGTGATGAAGAATGCATTGACAATTTAAAAAAGAAATAAAACATGGCAATACCATGAGACGCGTGACACTTAAATACCGCCTGGTTATAATCACAGCATCGCTGCTTGTGTGGATCCGTGAGCAGTAGTGCAAGCAGTGAAAGGGCCCCACGTGGTCTGTGTCACGGCTGCTAAGCTCTGCTACGGGCAACACACACCGATGCGCGCAGCTTTAAACTTATTCATGGACACTGAGAGCTGGATTCCATATAATTCTGATGTGCCATGCCATATGCTCCTTTCACCTCCCACCCACCACCCCCAAACTTGTAGAGATGTGAAAAACATTCTCAGCTTATCCACCCTAGAAGAGGAGGGAGCAGGCCAGTTTTGGCCCACAGGGCATAGATTGCTGACCCCTGACCTACCGCATGAAGCAAAAGAATGAAGAGATGTAAAATATTCAATATCGTAAGCAGGTCAGTTTCCCTTACAGTCCATTCAGTCACTCAGTCGTGTCTGACTCTTTGCGGCCCCATGAAGTGCAGCACATCAGGCTTCCCTGTCCATCACCAACTCTCAGAGCTTGCTCAGACTCATGTCCATCGAGTTGGTGATGCCATCCAACCATCTCATCCTCTGCCATCCCCTTCTCCTCCTGCCTTCGATCTTTCCCAGCCAGCATCAGTTTCCCTTACAGTAATTTGTAAATTCAGCATGTGCCTGCTAAGTCATTTCAGTTGTGTCCAACTCTTTGTGACCCTATGGATGGTAGGGGCCGGGCTCCTCTCTCCATGGGATTCTCTCTCCATGCCCTCCTCCAGGGGACCTTCCTGACTCAGGGATCAAACCCGAGTCTCTTAAGTCTCCTACACTGGCAGGCAAGTTCTTTACCTCTGGCACCACCTGGGAAGCCCAAATTCAGGATGATACCTATCAAAACCCGAGTACATTTTTAACTAGATCAGCAAGCAATTACTTGACACTTAGAATCTTATAATCAAAAAACTTAAAATAATTCAATTCCGGTGTATATACGTATTTTTGTGTATCAGAGTATGATTAATTGAGGGAAAACATTCAAGCTTAAAGCATATAACTTTATGAGAGTGGAATGGAAATATAAGTTCACAGATAAAAGGAATGGTATATAATCTGTTGTTAATGAGCTTATTTGGGTATTTTAAAATGGATTGTTATGGTATTTAGGTTCTGCTCTATAAAAGTTTGATATAATAGTTTTATTTTTAAAATATAAATACTTAAGTGTTTCCAAAGATATAGATTTGCATATTCTTTGAATTTATGCTGAAAATTTTTAGATGCCAATTTAAAAACGTGCCAACAGGGTACATTTTTTTTCTGAAAAAGATTTTAGGGAGGTATAAGCAAAATTTTTGGAGACCACTGGAATACTTATATCTAAGAATGAAATCACAGCTTTTTTTTTTAATAAAGTGAGATTTTCAGACTGCATTGAGTTCCTGTATAAAGTCCTGTGACTGTGATTTTTCAAGTGAAATCAGTCAGCCTAGTACATAATTTTGTTTAGAAATGTGTTGGGAAAAAGAAGACGAATGGTGGATCTGACAAGGCTGGAGTTTTTCACAGAGTAAACCCAGAGCAAAAGAAGGTAAAGGGGGCTGGTATGTTTTTAACCAGTGAGATTACAATGATGGCTTCTGAATTCTAACCCGAATGAGGAGTGAAGGAAAGGCTTTAGCATGAGAGGGCTGCTGCTGCTAAGTCGCTTCAGTCGTGTCTGACTCTGTGAGACCCCATAGACAGCAGCACACCAAGCTCCCCCTGTCCTTGGGATTCTCTAGGCAAGAACACTGGAATGGGGTTCCATTTCCTTCTCCAATGCATGAAAGTGAAAAGTGAAAGTAAAGTCACTCAGTCGTGTCAGACTCTTAGTGACCCCATGGACTGCAGCCCACCAGGCTCCCCCGTCCCTGGGATTCTCCAGGCAAGAACACTGGAGTGGGTTGCCATTTCCTTCTCCGATGCATGAAAGTGAAAAGTGAAAGTGAAGTGGCTCAGTCGTGTCTGGCTCTTAGCGACCCCATGGACTGCAGCCTTCCAGGCTCCTCCATCCATGGGATTTTCCAGGCAAGAGGACTGAGTGGGGTGCCATCGCCTTCTCCTGAGAGGGCTAATGAAGAATAAATGGTATTGAAGTCAGTGAGTTGGAAGTCTCAGCAATGCTGTTGCTGTAGAACTGTAGCTACGAAATATCAAGGTTCATGAGTCAGAAGGACAGGCGGGAGGTCGTGGTCCATAGGTGAGATGTTTGAAATAAAGTTTTCCAAGGGGGAGGCAAGATGCAAAGTGAAGAGTGTGAATGGCCGAAAGAGGACAGGAAAGGGTTGTTAGAGGCAAAATCAGGAAACTCAAAGTCCAGGCTGATGGATGAACCAAACGTGAGCCTGCGCAGCATGCCGACTATCTCAAGGACCGTGTTCTTCATCAACGGGAACTGTATGAATGATTTTAACTTTTCTTCTTCCCTTCACTGAGTTTTTATTTTTTGTGTGTACATGGTAATTCCATTAATAGAATTCTCAGAAGACTAGGGACATCTTCATTTTTTCCCCATTTATTGAACGTACCATAAATATTTACTTACCTGAATCCCAGATGTTCTATAGTTGTAAACAGTTCCACTCAGTTGGATCTGTTCCCCTCGTACAACAGAATATGGTATATTCATTTCCAGGAAGACGCTTTTGAACACCTTTGCTTTCAGAGTATTAGCCACACATATACCTTCAGCCCCAGTAAAAGCAAAGTTGAGGTGAATTAGGAAATTCTCATAATACCTTATCAGTACTAAAATGTTTCAGATTTGCTTTGCTTCAAGGAAAAATGAATGCTAGATCATGTTTTTTCTCTGCCTTGTTATCCCTATGGATTTTTCCTTGAATTTTCTATGCACTGATTTTTAAAAACTGGGCTATAATTGACATGTAACATTATAGTAGCTTCAGGTGTACAGCAGAGTGATTTGATATTTGTATACATTGTAAATGATCACCCCAATAAGTCTAGTTAACATCCACCACCATATGTAATTACACAACGTTTTTCTTGTGGTGAGATAGTTTAAGGTCTATTCTTATATCATTGATCTTCGTTCAATAATTACTGGTATTAACAGAAAACTGTGTTTGTCCAAAACATATTTAATTCTATTTAAGGAGTGAGAATGATTACTAACTGAAGCACCAAATCTCCTTTTTAGATACTCATTACAGGTTCCATTTAACAGGCATGAAATTTTGGTTGTGGAAGCCAAGATTTATAAGAACACAAAACAGAAAGCAAACCAACAAGCCAGGCCTGAAGTTATTTGTAAAGAGTCTGCACTAAATCACCACAAAAGGGGACTAGTCCAGGAGGGAAATCCTGTATCTCTCATACCACTCCACCTTCTAGTCACTGAGAATAAAACAAGAAAAATGGGGGCTTCACCTCCGTCTTTACAAAATGATGACTAATTGGAGAACAAAAGAGGAGACTGATACAGGCCGAGATGTGAGCTTATCTAAGCCTCCTGGTAATACACTATAAACAGACTTTAAGAAACGGCACCACTTAAGTTCTGGATAAACTAAAAAGACAGTAATTTTTAAAAAACCCTGCGTTTTTGCCAAATCAGATCACTCTTCACGTAAATATATAACTTCAATTTGCTTACCACTGTTTGAAATTCCAACACCTTGAACTTCCCAGGTAGTTAGAGAATCAGGCAGCACAAACTGCAGTTGGCTTCTGAAAGTTAAAATGTTGATATTCAGATACAGTGGGACACTTACTAACCAAAGCTGTCAACTTGCAGAATTTCTGCCTCACATACTTTAGAAGAAGGAAATCACATCAGAAATCATCTTCCTTTAGAAGAAGGAAATCACGCCAGAACAAAATCACATCAGGTCTTAAGGAGAGATCAAGCAAGGAAAATATATCCAGTAACTCTTATACTCGTTCCATACGTTTACGTATTTTACTGGGATGATGAGAATTCAAACTTGGAAGGATACCTTTGAAACACTGCAAACTCAAAACATACAGTTCAAAGAAAAAATTATGTTTATCATCTTGTTGTTTAGTTGCTAAGTCGCGTCTCCCTCTTTTGTGTGACCCCATGAACTGTTTATTGCGTAGTGTGTTCTAAAATAGGGAAGCAAACTACTAATGTATCTTAAAACTGCCCATAACAAAGCTGACATAACTAAAAATTTCTGATGAAGATCAAGCTTGTACTCATTCAACAAACAACGATTGTGCATCAAGTTTGTATCAAGCATAGCACTAAATACCGAGTATACAGGACTCGCTGATGCCGTTCTGCTCTCCAGTGGTTAGTTCACAGTCTATATTCAGTAAATAAATTGTACCGATAAGACAGAAAAAGTTCAGAGGCAGTGCGCATGGATTCAACACATTTGTTTTAGCGCCTCTGCAAGCTGGACCCTGTGCCAGGTATTGGATATAAAACTGGTCTGAATTTAGTCCTTGCTCTGGAAGTATTTACATTTTAACGTGATAGGTAGTTATTAGACTGCGTGATATGTGTAACAGGGTTCATTGAAGGGGTAATACATCCAATCATTAGGTGGGAACAGTGGTAGAAAGGCTTTTGAAGGGACATGCAAGGCAAGGGGCAATGTCAGACGAAGTGGACGACACTGAGGAGGAGGAATCTGCGGGACAAGGGTGGAGACCGGGGGACCCAGAAGAAATCGGATGTCAGGCCCTGGACTCACTGCCTTGATTGCTCCTTGGAAAGTCTGTGCTTTGAGATCCTGTCCACCCCAACTCCTGGCCACCTGAGGAGGGGTGACCTGCAGGGAAGCAGCACTGTTTTCAGTGCCGGGTACAGAGTAGGCATTCCATAAACAAGTGCTGAATAAGGACTTTAACAGGAAAAGAACCTTTCTCCCCATTAATCAATGTTTGCTTTGTAGTTACAGATATTTCAGGATGAAAACAGCTGTGTAATACAGCATAGAGCACACAGTTGTGCTTGGCAAAGACTAACTGAAATGGAACGAAGCTGAATGGAATAGTACCCTTCTTCCCCAGGAGTTGATCTTGTCGTGGAACTAATTCTCAGACAAATCACATGTAAAAAAAAAAAAAAAAGTAAAATTTGACCCAGTGGTGGTATGATCTTAACTCCTAAATAAACTGTTGGGAAATGGGTAGCTTCCAGATTTTTGGTTATATTTTCCGTATTTTTCAGAGGAATGTCAAAGAAATATAATACCTTTTCGGAACATGATGAACTTCCCATAGCCAGCTTTCTGGAAAATAGCTTCTTATTTCTGGTTTGGTTACTGGTAAAAGAGACTTTACATCTAGGGGGGAAAGTATATATGATTATGGAAAAACAGCAAAAATTCTACCTAGGGCTGAATTTTTAAATGTAGACATTAATCAATAGCTTAAGTATTTCTGAAAGGTCAATGAAACATTTTGTTTAGCAGTTTCAAAATAAAACAATAAAGGCCTACTAGGATTTCTCCACTAGTAGCGCTGACAAAATGAATAAAGCATAAAAATATATTTAATAACTTTTTTCCTAAATTGCTAAATGTTTCATGTTCTGAAAATTGTACAAAATACTAATTAGTCTATAAAGTCTAATATAAAGTAAAGTAAACCCCTATAAAGTAAATCCCTATCTATTGCAGGGATTTTCCTGGTGGTCCAGTGGCTACGACTCTGGGCTCCCGATGCAGGGGCCCTGGGTTTGACCCCTGGTCAGGGAACTAAACCCCACAGGCCACAACTAAGGCCCAGTGCAGCCAAATAAATAAGTAAAAGTTTAAAAGTTATTTACATTTAAAAATCACAACAATTGTTATTGTTTCATAAAATAAGGAAGTTTATGCGATTCTTTGCCTTACCGCAGACATTTATTTATATTTCCTTTAATAAAAATGAGCAGAATCTCTGCTTATGTCCAAGATGTTCTGATACGGACTAGAGTTACTTCTCTGCCTTAAAAAAACTAGAAACCAGACACAACAGCTTGCTTTCAGATATTAGAGCATAAGTGAGCCAGATCAGGGATCCCTCAGGGAAGGGAGATAGATTAGGTAAACCCCCAAATTATCCAGGTTTACTGTCTGGAGGCAGTTTACAGGCTTCAGAGCAGAGAGAGAAACCCAAACAGACCCTGGCAGAGTTGCAACACCAGGCGTGAGATTTGGGAGGCTAAGCTGTCAAGAACAAGGAACAGAGAGGCTGAATTCCAGCAACTGATGCCAACCCAGATGATTAGAGTTGAAAAACTGGACCATGAGAAATGGATTTGCACTAGATTGTTCATAAAAAATACCGCACATAATAAGCAAAAATCTGAAAACAACCTACATATATCTAATGACTTGGTTTCAACAAATGGCCACAAGAGTTTATTTCTGCAGAAATATATCCACTCAGAACAATAACATTTAAGACATACTGTTAAGCAAAACAATCAAACAGGATCTATCCTGTTTTTGTTTTGACTGTATATGAATGAACTGAAAGTCCTAAAAGTTCTGGAAACCTGTTAATTCTGAAGATGTATATGGTGGTTTCAATTGAAATAAGATTTCAACTTTTATGTAAGTACATTTAACTTTATGCTACACTTTGAAATCTTTTGCTATATTTGGTCAGTATAGGTACAAACAGGATTTTAATGGTTGTAATATCATAGAATCATGAAATTTTAGAACTCAAAGGCATATTAGATGTCATCTGGCCCAAGTTTCTTGCTTTAAAAATGAGGAGAGTGAGGCTCAGAGAGGATGAAAAATCATTTACGTTTATAGACTGAGTCAGCTTCAGACTCGCCTGGGTGTTGACTAAGGGCGAGAGCACTCTGCTCTATACCGTATTCACCTCTTCTGATTCCCGAAAGTGACAACAATTTTTTTTCTGAAGAGCATTTACAAGTTATCTTTTCTACTTTCCATTTTAAGCAGAGCATGAACACCGCCTTTTTTGGCAGCATAAAGTTACATCAAATTTTTCATATTTTCCGATAGAAAATGCCAAACTTACGGAGCCTTCCTAGTTGGATATTTTTGTAAGTCTTGTTAGCCCGGAACTCGCTTGCGATGGCACAACATTCCTTGAATGCTTTGATACATATGGGGCCTTTCTTAATCCGAGCGGCTCGCTGCTCACAGTTTTCATCATCGTTCCGATGGGCTCCGTCATAACAACATTTCTTCACATTTATGTGTTTGTATTTAGCGGCTGAAACGATCATAATTCAAATGCCCTTGATCATGCACAGAGTCAAACATCTCAGGCTTAGAACGGCTCTCGAGGGATGCCCGGTTTCTGCTGCCACAGGGTCCCTGGCCCACAACAATCGAGGCTGGTGGGCTGCCCGGCCTCCTTGTGGAACTGCCATAGGAAGAGTGTGGCCTCATAAAGTAGTCCCTTGTCCATTCTGATTCTCACTAAATGTTTATGGGCTTCCTGCAACTCACCTAAGTGCTGTCTTTTGAAACGAGCACCTTGGATTCAGCACCCTTTTGAATAAAGCAAGTTAATCTGAGAAGTCTGCAAAATATTTGAAGATAGTCATCACTATTCAAGTATGTTCTTCAAGCTAAATATCCCATTTTTTTCAAATGTTTCTTGTAGTTTGTACACCTTAATCAATGGCATCATCCTTCATCATAAATGCTTGGATTGACCAATATCTCTCTTTTGGTATCATTAAAACTCAGAGTGAAAGCCAGGATTAAAATGACGTATAAAAATGCAAAGTATTCTTGTTTTGCTATAAACACCCTTATTGTTTGAGCTCAGGTCACTGGCTCCGGGTTCAGCGTTCTTTCTACTGTATCATTGCCAATTATCATATCTCTGTTTAAATAATACTTAACAATAATTTCTATTGGGCTTATTCCTCCCAATAATCCAACCGACTCTTAAGTAGTAAATGTATGCAAGAAGAGATAGACATCTAGGTATATCTCGGAGTTAATTAAACCATGGATTTTGTTAGAATAAAATGGAAGAATGTAATTTTAGTCCCTAGATGAAGTTTGCAGAGAGGAATATTTGTAACAAATAAAAGTTAATCTTTTATATTTTAAAGGTAGAAATAACAAAGACTTATTTCCCTTAGCTTAGGGTTATGGCAAATGAACTACTGGATTTGTTTAGATGAATCTTTCTGAGGGAGATGCGCTACATGTCTGTATATCGCTCCCTTTCCACCCATTCATCTGGACGAGGAGAAATTACATGATGTTCAGGTTTCTCCAGCTTTTGAATTACATGATCATAACCTTTTGACAATCACACGAAATCTTAATAATACCTTCTTCCTCTATCTTCTTTTTCAGCATTCTCTTTGGCCTGAGAATTTCCTTACAAGGTTCATCTGTTTTAAAAAGATAAAGAAAAAAAGGAGGGGGAAAAGAGATAAAAATCTCAAAAAACACAAAATTCCAAGAAATTATTTTTTTTTAAAACATTCACATAACTCATTCAACAAATACTGAGAACCTGGTTTTGACCAAGCTCTGTACACTACACATCCCAGTGTGACTTGTTTTCGGAGGGGCCCACGATCTGTTGTTACACAGTTTGACTTGTTTGATCTGAGTTTGGTTTTAGATCCTATAACCTTTGTGATCCACTCATTACAGGGAAATACCTGAGCCCTTAGGAGTGAGCCAAGTTTTTGTTAGGTATGCTATTTTAATTATTTTCTGTGCTTATATTATTATAAGTAATAGTATCAAGCGTAATTATGAACAGTTTTAAAACCACAGGAAGAAAACGATTAAGGTGTGGTCCTTGCCCGTAAAGAATTCCCAGTGCAGTGACCGAAACAAGATGGGTCACTAAGTTTAAGGCCAGATAGTGGAGTTGGTGATGGACAGGGAGGCCTGGCGTGCTGCGGTTCCTGGGGTCACAAAGAGTCAGACACGACTGAGCGACTGAACTGAACTGAACTGAGTGATGTACTTCTATTGAATTACTTATAAATAGACCTAGTCCCTATAGTAGTCCTCCTATTAAAGGAGAGGAAGTGATCGATTCTATACGAGGAAGAGCTTGCACAGAGGAGATGAGTCGTCCACTAGCTTCTGCAGGCTGATGAAAGGGAGAGCAGTCCTAATGAGGAAAAGTCAAAGACGTAACACAGGCTAGTGCCACCCATAACTACACTTGGTTCTCTGTGGCATAAACGTAAGGTCCCGTAGAGTGGGATGAGAAACAGCTGCAAAGAGCTGGGGAGAAGATCACGGAGGGTCTGGAGCATTACAGAAAAGAGTTTGTACTTTATCTTGAAGGCTAATGAAACCATTTGTACAGAGGAGTTACCCAGTCATGTCACCATAAGATCAGTGTAGCGAATTATTCTGGAGGAGGGACAACAATGAAGTCTGGGAGGCAAACTGTTCACGTAAATTTCAGTAACCAGTTTGAAGAGTAAACAAGAATTGGTGTTTTTTACCGTCTTCTCGGGTGTGATCTGCGTTTGCGTTGGTGAGGAAGGTGAGTCCGGCTAGATAGAACACGTCTGCATTGTCACGGCCACCACCTGCCCCGCAGCCCAGGTCACTCGTCTCTAAAGTTTGAAATACCTGTTCAGAGGTACTTAGTTAATTTAGTAATTCTTAGCACGCTTCCTAAAAGGCGAAATAGTAAGCCTAATCAGATACGGAAATCATTCCTCTGAAAAACTAAAGGTACAAACTGTTATATGAGCCTAACAAATCTGG
This sequence comes from Ovis canadensis, assembly GCF_042477335.2. Lineage (NCBI taxonomy): Eukaryota > Metazoa > Chordata > Mammalia > Artiodactyla > Bovidae > Ovis > Ovis canadensis. Next base: position 2,640,030 of record NC_091246.1, on the reverse strand, counting down.
GAAATGCACGGGCCTATCATTTATCAAATGGCCAAAGACCGAATTTCCCGACTTCCTTCCTTTAGTTTGTTCTTAAAAATACATGCCTATTCAAAATTAAATCAGGAACTAAGTTTCAAGCTTCGATGAGACGATGCCTCGAAATCGACCATGCTGTTTCGTACGTAGAGTGCATACTGTAATCAATATAATGTCCAAAAGAGGATAAATGAGTGCACGTGTAAGTGAATCAACAAGCTAGCTTTTGAATCACTGAAAGATTAAAAAAAAAAATCAGCGGATTCTCTCGTATTTTGGGAAAGAGGGCTCTAGGTTCTAAGTGAACGAGAATTTGTTTGGGGGAAGGCTTTTCCCAGTTTTAATTTTGACCCCAAATAGTTTTCCTTTCTGAATATGTTTAACTTAATAGTTTCTCAGTTCTTTCTTCCTTCTTCAAAGAAACTCAAGTCTAGAAAATTGTAGCAGAGCACAGGGGAGGTAAGGGCTTCCCTGGGGGCTCAGCTGGTAAAGAACCCGCCTGCAATGTGGGAGACCTGGGTTCAGTCCCTGGGTTGGGAAGACCCCCTGGAGAAGGGAAAGGCTACCCACTCCAGTGTTCTGGCCTAGAGAATTCTGAGGACTGTATAGTCCATGGGGTGGCAAAGAGTCGGACACGACTGAACAACCGTTACTTCTCATAGGGGAGGTAAATGGGAACATAGAGGAGAAGAGTCTGCCTGCAATGCAGGAGACCCTGGTTCGATTCTTGGGTTGGGAAGATCCCCTGGGGAAAGGATAGGCTATCCACTCCAGTATTCTTATGCTTCCCTTGCGGCTTAGCTGGTAAAGAATTCGCCTGCAATGCAGGAGACTTGGGTTTGATCCCTGGGTTGGGAAGATCCTCTGGAGAAGGAAAAGGCCACCCACTCCAGTACTCTGGCCTGGAGAATCCCATGGGCTGTATAGTCCATGGGGTCACAAAGAGTCAGACGTGACTCAGCAATTTTCACTTTCACTTTCAGAGTAAATGAATAATTTTCAGATTCTTCTGGGCCACAGATTTTAATGAGTAAAAAAAAGGAAACAAAAGCAAAAATCCCCCAGAGCTTGCCTATTCATTCTTCCTTGGTGCTGCTACTGTAAAGTCCCCTGCTCCCAAATCTCCAAACCCTACCAATCAGTGGTACTCTGGCCCCATGAATGTCACTACTATCACGATCATATGCTTTTAAAGTGCTTAACTCCATACTTGGAAAAGTGAAAAAGGACAGACCTGGGCTTTGGAGACTAGCATGATGGCTTACCTTCCTAAGAGCCCCTGTTCTGAGAAGACTGTGTCAGCAGAAAAGCAAGTCTAGTCCGCATTTAGTTCTTTCCCCACCACTCACCCTAATGGCCCATTCGTGAAGCACTGCCTCGGGCCACCCCAGTAACGAACGTCACACACTACTTAACTCTTTCCAGGGGCCTCTTGGCTGTCCTTTGCACCCCATATATAGCACTGTCCACCGCTGTCAAAGCCACCCAGGAATCCAGCTCAGTTTCCATAGTAAGAGATACACGTTGGCCAGGGGAATACGTATCTGTCCTTGGAGACAGATGAACCTAAAGGTCATTTGGAAAAGAAAATAATCATTTGTACGACACAAAACTTCACAGATAGCTGCATTTACAGCCCCTTTATTCAGGAGAAAATCTGACTGGGACTTGTAACTTGTGGCTTACCTCAAGCTGGTTGCCACACTTTTCCTCGATATTTAACCAGACTGAATCAGACACTAATTCTGCAGTCTGCTCCCCTGTAACGATGTAATAGACCAGGAGACGGGCGGAAGGAACCATGTCCTGTGTCACTGGGATGTTTATACTTTGATAAGCTGAATCCGAAAGTTTATCCCTTGTGCCATAGTGAACAATTTTGCCCTTGGATAAAATCTAAAAATAAACAGCAGCAGAAATGGTGATTACAACACATAACCTTTGCTTTAGGATAGAGCTTGGGAGTGAGAGTAGAAATTGTGTTAAAGAAAAAGAAAGTTTACATTGCCAGGGCCTACTATGTGCCAGGAACTTCATGTTCAATTAACTCTTTTAGTTTCCATGATAACCAGAAGGTTGGGAATACTATCTCCATTGTGCAGATGAAGGGACTGAAGTTCAGGAATTAACTAGATGTCATTTAAATTTTTTCCTTAAAACTGTTGAAAGAAAGTCATCATCACTTGTGTGGCCTGAACTTCAGAATAATTAATCCCATTGCTTTGGTAATTGTCATGAAGCCTATGACATTTTTTTTGGATTCTTTCCTAGCTTTCACTGACAGCCTTGACTGATCCCTCTGTTTAATGTAAGTGACATAATAGGGATACTCCGGGAGCAGGTTTGAAATGATTCAACCCTTAAGAGCAGGATTTGGGTCCCTCCTGTATTACACTGAAATGCACATATTTTAAACGGGTCTAGGCAGGCAATCTGTGGCCATGAAGTAGAGCAGAGGTAATGTGAGAATTTAATCAGGCTCTCTCTGCGGAGGACTCGAGCTCTCTTTGGTGAAGGGCACGTCACATGGAGAATCAGAGGTTCCCAGTTCTGATCGTGACCTTTCTCTTCCAAGTTGGGTGACTGTGGTGAGTCTTAAGTCCTTGGTCCCTCAGCTTCCTCTTCTGTGAAACAGTCATGAAAATCATGCCCTGTCTCAAAGGCTTTTGAAAAACTGGCTATTCAATCAGGTGATGTTCTTGGAAGTGCTTTGTAAGAACTTATGTCAGGGATCATTCTAACACTTCTCTGTAAGCAAAGGACAGTCAGGTAAATCTATCACTATTATACTTACCAAGTAATTGTAGTGAGTTATTTTGTCAATATACGGACTTCTGGGTGTGACAACGATACTCAGATGTTCTCCCACAAGCAAATGTTTATCGTTTTCTGTCCAGTCAATATAAAGGTAGCTTTGGCTGAGAGATGAATACGCTACTGCTCGGTAATCTTTACTGGCCTGATTTTCTTCGGGAAGGTCTAGATCCTCTGTCTTGATCTGAAAAGGAAAAAAAAAAAGTTAAACAAAGATACGTGGACTGTGACGTGAAGGTATGTTTTCTGTGAAACACACCTTTTAAATTCCTTTCTTTGCTTTATACATTTCTAAATTTCACAACACCAATTGCTAAAGAAAAAGAAATCCACTCCTCCAATGTGTTTGTAACAGCTGTGGTATCAGATAACTTTACAGAGGCTATGGGCAATAACTGGGATAATACGGGACTGTGGGTTATGGTGGGAAAGTCCGGTGAAGTGAAAACAGAGTGATGCTCATGGAACAAACACCGGCATCCTCCCTGAAGTGTCATGGTCAGCTTGGGATTCTTCTCTTATGGGTTACAGGCCCCGAGGACTGGGGACAGGAGTTGTGGATGGACAGGACACAGACTTTTGGCCCAGTTTCACTGTGAAGCCGTGGCACAGGCAAGGGCTTACCAACAGAGTGGGGCAGGAGTGATATCATGGCAGTGATATCAGCCTTTGACAGCAGAGAGGTTAATATCTGGGGTGAGATATACATTGGTTTGCATTCAAGAGCCATCATCATTTATTAAGTCTGGATAAGTTATTTAACCACAAGAGAGGTTAAAAGCCTCTGTTTCCTCAGCAGCAAAATGGCAAAGACAGTATTCTCTGATTCAGAGAGCTGACTAAATGGGTATGGAATGTGTTCTACATAAAGCTCTTAGTACGATGTCTAGCGCGTCATACGGGCTCAGCAGATGACAGCGAATCTGTGCAGCTGACATGCTGTCAATGTCACTGACACACATGATTAAGTTATTTTTTACCTGGACTTTATCCTAAATATTATTTGCTGGGAGAGAAGACTATTAAGTGAACTTTCAGATAGAGTAATTCATATAGCTAGAAAAAAAAGAGAGGATTCCACATTTGACCCCTCTGTGGCCCTGAAGAGAGACAAAAGTTTGCGAGGTGGGAAAGAGAATTTTCTATCACTAATTTTCATTGCTATTCCTATTTCATGCTTCTAGATTTTAATACAGTCTTACTAATGCAAGAGAAAATAATTCACCTGAAATAAAAACTGATACATTTATCTTCCTAAACGACCATTCAGTTAATTTGAAGATTGCCTCTGGTGCTTTTTTTTTTCCTTTGGTTGCAAAATTGTGGAACTGTTTGCTGGACTCATGTCTAAAATCTGCCGCATTTTTTTCTGCACATTGGCCAAAACACACAGTCAAAAGTACACACTGTCCTAGAAAATTTAACAGGAGAATTCAGCTCACATTAAACTCCAGCACCGTCACTTCAGATGGGAGATTCACCACGAAAGAAGCTACTCCGTCACTGGAACGTGTTACACTCTTTTTCGACTCCAAGTCAGATATCTCTTGGTTCACGTCGAACGTTTTTGCGCTCAGGGTCACCGGTATCCCTCCTACTAAATGGTCAAATGAATCCTTAACTTGCACCTGTTTGCCAGAACAGTCCAAATTCATTTCCACAGCTCATCACTTCTTTTAAAGCAAAACAGTTCTGAAATAATTTTCCTTTCTCCTCACCAGTGTATAAATTATTCATATTCAATTAACTAAAGAGAAGCATGTTCTCATCTTATATATAAAAGAGTCTACTCTTATTTAGTTAAACCATTCTTGAATGGATTCCCCTGTATATCAAGAAGACTCAGAACATAAGCACTGTATTAGGCCTGCCAAGTAGATGAGATAAGGTCTTCTGCTCTTTCATTTCTGTGTTTCTTCAACTGGTTGAGAACTAGATAAAAGAGAAAATGAAGCAGTCACTTCTGGGAATTAATCTCTTAGATATGAGAGATAATAGTATAGCGCTTAGTCGCTCAGTCGTGTCCGACTCTTTGCAACCCATGGAATGTAGCCTTCCAGGCTTCACTGTCCACGGGGTTTCTCCAAGCTAGAATACTGGAGTGGGTTGCACGCCCTTCTCCAGGGGATCTTCCCCACCCAGGAATCAAACCTGGGTCTCCTGCATTTTAGGAAGATTCTTTACCAGCTGAACTACCAGAGAAGCCCCATGAGAAACAATAAATACATTTTTTTCTCCTTAAACTCTACCTCTCATTGCCATGCATATGCTAAATTCATGTAGAATTTCCACAAAGGTTTTACATTATTTATTTTTATATGTGATGTGAAATATATAGAGATATATAGTATATAAAAATATTTATATAAAGATAAATATATAATACATAGACATTTGAAAATAATAAATATATTCTATATAGTGACATATTTTATGATCTTTTGTACATATTGTATTAATACACTCTATAATAAATTGTAAATTATCATATGCACTATACAGTAACATGTTATATATTATTAAATGTGTTGTATATGTATTAAGAAGTTATAAGCATGTCCAAAGGTTGCTTGGGGTCTGATAAATCTTTTTCTCTTAAAAGCCAGTGATCTACAGCTTTCTAAAGGATAGGGAATAAAAAGATTCATTTTATAAATGTAATAAAACATAGTATATGTAATAGAGTATGTTTTACATAATATATAATCAGATATAGAATACTAAATTCAATGAAATATAATTACAAAGTCAGATAAATGTTTTAGCTCCATACTATCAGCATTTTAAAAAGGAAAAGAGGAAGAAGGAGAGAAAATATTGAAAAGGAGAAAAAAAAACAAAAACCGGAGAGGAAAGAGTCAGGGACAGACAGAAAAGTGTTGAGATGGAAAGGACAGGGAACGATACAGAGAGATGAGCTCCGACGGCGTGGCGTGCAGAGAAGGCCGAGTGAAGAGCACAGCGGTGCCCCCTCAGGCCATGGGAAATAAACACACAGAGAAAGGGGTTTATTCTCAAGGAACGACATCTCTGTCTTAAGGCTTTTTAAGAACGTGTTGTCAAATGATTTTAAATGTTAGTATTTTTTTGAACTATAGACGTATGGAGCTTTATTTATAACACATATCGTTAAGGTAAGGCTCATTTAGGGAATGCCTAACACGGGCTATCCTACTAAATGCTGATACTGTCCTAAGGTTTGATATTGTTCGCAAGAGAGAAGCTGGCTGGCGGTTCCCACTGCTGACCACACGGTCGGAGGGGCAGATCTCGCGCACAGACTGAGCTCCCTCTGTGCTTTGCCTCTCCTTTACCCTTCCTTTGCTTGCCAGCCCCCCATATTTTTTTTGAGAAAGACAATCACATCCAGCAGTACCCCCAACCCCCAACCTAACCTTGATAGAATATGGAATCCCAGGCTTCACAAAAAGAGGAGTAGCAACCAAGTTCAGTTTGTAGGGAGAAAGGACATATTTGATGCCAGGAATTTCTGCTTCTTCAGAAAATCCACCTGAAGAAATGACAAAAATGTATTAGAAGTGTACTGATCTGTGTGGGGAGCCATGTCTGTCTCCACGTGCCTCCACAGACCCACTCATTCATTTCTGAACTCACTCATTTACCAGCAGCAAGTAGACATGGGTCTTGGTTCGAAGGGGCAGTGCAGAGAAGAGTTTAAACCCTTCTCAGGCATTTCCAAGGTCTTATGCTCAGGGCTTACGTGTAGAGACAGCCCTTGTGGAAGTAGGGAAATAGGATCAGACTGAGGCGAAATTTGAGGAGGGGACGTCACTTTTCACTGGTTGCTTGAGTTCCATTTAAATACACAGAAGGCATTAAGGAGAGAAGAAAGGGTCAGCCAGAGACTAAGGCTTACAGGGGGGTCATCTTTAGGGAGCAGGGATTTAGAGAGAATTGAAGAAAACATTAAAAAAAGAGCATCAGGTAGAGAGAACCCAGAGGGTCTATTGGCAAGACCCAATAGTGTTACCCTTTGGCTAAAACTTATATATAATAAGTTATCAGAATAATATACAGAGCTCTAGTGTCCCTAACTTCTTCCAGAATTACATCCCTGACACTCCCACATATGGGCTTCCCAGGCAGCGCTAGTGGTAAAGAACCCGCCTCAAATGCAGGAGACAGAAGAGACATGGTTTCGAGCCCTGGGTCAGGAAGAGCCCCTGGAGGAGGGCATGGCAACCTACTCCAGTATTCTTGCCTTGAGAATCCCATGGACAGAGGAGCCTGGTGGGCTTCGGTGCATGGGGCTGCAAAGTGTTGGACACGACTGGAGTGACTTGGCATGCACATATGCACCCCTACATATATATCCTATACTTCAGCCAACAGAGTAATCTGCTATTCTCAACGGTCACCCTTGGTATGTCCCCTCTCTGAAGAGTGCCCCACTTCACGCTGCCTGTCACCCCTTCCTCAAAACCCTACTAGTCTTTCAAGACAAGACCAGTCATCTTCAGGACACCTTTGCTGGTTGCTCAGCAATCATCTGGGAGCTCGTCTTCTTCTGCAGGTCAGTAGCACTAAGCACTTTGCTTAGGGCACACATGGACTCCCTTCTTGTCAAAGAGTTCTTTGTATATTTTTCTTTCAGCTGATGGTGTTTGTAAGGCACTTGAGTACTGAAATTATGCACCATTAACGTTTGTAAGCTGCATATTTAGCAGCGCTCTTTGCATATCTAATAAACATTGCTTAAACTGAATTTATTTTAAATAAATCGAGAAAAATAACAGTAAGAAAGAAACATTAAAACAATGTCAAAAATATAGAGAGGGCAGGGAGTCTAAAATCATCATCATTCTCCTGCATCTTTTGAGCATCTGATGTATACAAGGTGCTTAATAACTCTGTAATCACCTCAGTTCTTCATTCTGCTACCCTAGAAGGACAAATTTAAAGAGGTGGAAGGAGACTTAGGAATCTTCTAGTGTAACAGTCATTTTATTGGAAAAAAATGGACTTAGTGTGTTTAAATTATTTGCTTATGGTTGACTGGGGGTTCAATATAGACCTGCAAATATAAGGTATATTAGTAATCGAGATATATCAGAAGTAAGACAAAGTAATCCAACTGGGAGTAATAATTATTAACTATTAAAACCATCGGAGTGAGGGTTAAGAGTACTAGACAAGATAGTAAGAATGCTAAGGGAAAAAAATAGGTGGTGAGAAGGAGAGGAAGAAGAAGGGGGAAGACGAGGAGGAAGAGGAGGAGAGCAAGAGGGAGAGGGAAGAGCACTGGGGGGAGGAGGGGTGGCGAGGAGGGGAGGACAGGAGAAAGGGGGGAGAGGTGCTGGTCAGAGCGCTCTGCGCACACAGACTCTCATTCCCGCCGTAACACTGAGAGGCGTATACCATTATCGGACCCATGTTAGAAACATTACCTCTACTTTTGGATAGAATTACTATTCCAGAAGAAGAGGGCTTTATCGTGTACTTTGTTCAACTCCCTCATCATACAACTAAGTGGATAAACCAGTGGTAGTCGTGGTAACTTTCGTTTGCATGGTACTTCACCAAATGTCTGTACACACATATCTCTTTGGTTTTGATTCCTCCCAGGTGAGAAAACTGAGGTGCCAGATGTTCAAGCCAGACAGGCTGTGAGCCACTTGGGCTGTTAAATGAGCGGGTGACATCCCTTCTTGCCACTGAGACAGTAGAGACCCAGTGGCTAGGGAGTGACAACGCTACACTCCAATCCCAGTTTTAATGATGGAAAAATAAAATTTAACTATGAAAGGAAGTAAAACGTGAAAGAATGTAGTAATTATTTATACCTTTAATATGCTGTCTAAATATTTCCCAAGAGAAAGTCCCTCCTCTGGTGCATGCTAAGTTGCTTCAGTCATGTCCAACCCTTTGTGAGCCCATGGACTATAGCCCTCCAGGCTTCTCTGTCCATGGGATTCTCCAGGCAAGGCTCCTGGAGTGGGTTGCCATGCCCTCCGCCAGGGGACCTTCTCTGGTGCATGCTAAGTCACTTCAGTCATGTCCAACTCTTTGTGAGCCCATGGACTACAGCCTGCCAGACTTCTGTGTCCATGGGATGCTCCAGGCAAGGCTACTGGAGTGGGTTGCCATGCCCTCCTCCCGGGGACCTTCTCTGGTGGCTCAGAGGTAAAGAATCTGCCTGCCAATTCAGGAGACACAGGAGCTGCAGCTTCAGTCTCTGGGTCAGGAAGGTCCCCTGGAGAAGGAAATGGCAGCCCACTCCAGTATTCTTGCCTGGACAATTCCATGGACAGAGGAGCTTGGTGGGCTATATAGTTCATGGAGATGCAAAAAAGTCGGACACGACTTAGCAACTAAACAACAGCAAATATTTGCCAAGAGAAAGTTTAAGAGGGAAAACAGACTTACCTGTAGACTCTGTGATTGTCACACCAATATAGAGGTACTTGTCATTTAAATCTTCTAGACTTTCATAGGACAATTCTTTAACTGCTGTTTCAGAGTTAAATGTGACTTGAGCCATTCCGTTTATCAACTTTTTAAAGGGGGAAAATAAACAAGTTATTTCAAAGAAGAATTTATAAGGAAAAAATGAATAAAATGTGCCTTTACTAGCCTCTCAATCGAAGACAAAGAGGAAAGCTTTACCACCAAAGCGAGTAACTGAGTCCACAGTTAAGCCCAGAGTGTTATCTTCTAATCTATTTGTTTAGAATTATAGATGTGGAAGGATCTTAAACATTATTTGGTTCCACAGGTCTTTTTGTACTAGCTGGCAAAGATGACTTCTTCCCATCACTGAGTCATCATTGTCTTTCTAGGCCTCTCAGCTTACTTTTGCTCTTAACTGAGAGTTTATGGGATTTTATGATATTTACTCTGCTTGCATATTAAGACACTAATTTAAAAATGCACAGTGGATAATGGGATATAGGGTTATCTACGATATGTTAATCGCTAAGTCGTGTCCGACTCTCTGCCACCCCACAGACTGCAGCCTGCCAGGCTCCTCTGTCCATGGAATTTTCCAGGCAAGAATACTGGAGTGGGTTGCTCTGCCTTCTCCAGGGGATCTTCCCGACCCAGAGACCGAACCCCGGTCAGATTTTTACTGTCTGAGCCACCAGCGAATCATATGACATTATTTAAGTATTAACCACAACAGTAAAACAGATTTTGCCTTATTTTTTCTTCTAAAATTGAGTACTTCAGGGACAGGGATTTTTGTCTTATGTAGCTTTAAACCTCAGTGTTTAACATGGACTCTTGCATTAAAAAAGAGGCGTTTATATCTTAAATGAAACTGTACTTTGAAAGAGCAAGGGCTCACTAACTGGTGATGCAAGCTCTGTGAAAGGGCAGTAGTGACCCAAATGCCGTGAGCCCTTACCGTCCACAGCGCGGCGCAGAGAGCACCGAGCCGGGAAGCGGGCAGCAGGGCCCTCTGAGCTCCCGCAACCGCTCGGCCTTCACTGTGGGCCAGTGACTTCTCAGTGAGCTCACGGCAACTCATTCACTTACAAATCTTTACAGAGCACCTACAAAACTTGCCAGCAGCTGAGCTGGCTCTCGGCATATAGTGGGAATGATTCAGACCCCAGAGAGCTTTGTGCAGAGAACGGTAAAGGAGTAAACACAGCATTGCTAATTGCAGTGGTTTTCAACCTCAGCACTATTGACATTTTGGGCAGGGTGATTCTTTGCTGAGGGTGCACTGCTCTGAAGGGTTTTTACAACGTCCCTGGCCTCGACCCACGAAATGCTCACGTGACCCTCTTGCCCAGTTGTGACAACCACAAATGTCTCTGGACATTACCAAATGTCTCCTTGGGGGTAGAAATCACCCTTGGTTGAAAACCACTGCAATATAAAGTGTGAAACATGCTTCATCGAGAGTGACTCAAGGCCTGAGGGAGCAGGATGGGTGTTGATGTGGAGACAAAGATTGGGACGGCGTTAGCCAGGCAGAGAAGAAGCAGGAGGTGACAAAGCAAAAGGGCATTCCCTGGCAGAAAGAGCAGCTCTGCAGACACCTGGAGGCGAGAGAGACTGGGGTGAGCTGGCAAAACGGGTGACCGGCGCAAGGGGGCAGAAAGGGAGAGATGGGCCGGCAGGGGGCTTGCTGACAAGGAGACTGAACTTTCTCCTCAGGGTAGTGAGGAGTCAGTGCAAGGTTTCTGAGCTCCCATTTCCACACCTGCATGAAACAGCACAGAGGACCAGATGGTACAGAAGGGACTTTCCGTCTCCAGCGTCCACGATGGACCTTCAGGTGCCAGTGGACCTCTTACCGTTGTGCTCTGCATCGCTTTTTGCATCATTTCTTTTTGATTATCTTTTAAGTTGTCTCTTATTCCAAAAGAGATATAAACGTCAGCCTCGTTGACGACTTTATTATAAAAATATCTGTCAAACAACCACACCATAAAATTGTTCTGCTAACACCGTTACAATAATAAAGTCCAGATAAAACATAACAATTTAAAATCACATAAAGCATTTGACATACTTTAAAGTGCCTTTCCATCCACTATTACATTTCATCCTCATAAAGCCACCGTAATAAAGCCAAAGTACAGATTTTTATTACTATGTGCTAGATGAAATAAACTGATTTTGAGGAGATCAAAAGAGTCAGGTCTGGGCCTCTTTCTTACAAAACACATCACTTCCTCAATGATTTTGATAACAGCGGAGAACTGCTCTTTATTCTCTTTTACATCTTTTAAAGCAGCATACCCAGTCTCACAGTTATATAAGTTCTTTTGAAAAACTCTAACTGCATATTTCCTTTTTTAGTTTAGAATTAAAACAATGATAAAGAAAACTTTCTGTAGAGCAACCATGATAGCAAGATCATGTTATTCGTAGAACATGTTATTCATGCTATTTTGTTATTCGTAGTTTGAACAAAAAAAAGTAAGTCTCTCTGTTAAAAGAAGTCCATTTCTACAACTGTCTGTCCAGTGAGCCTTTTACAGGGGCTTAGATCAAGTGGCAAACACTCTGTCTGAGGAATAAACGCTAGGAAGAGAGGCGGTATATGGTAGCATTTGAAGGCATGGGTTCTGGAACAAGAGAGACCACGTGATTTATTAGCTGTATGATCTTGGGCAAATTGCTTAACATTTATGTACCTTCGTTTTTCTGTTTATAATGTGGGGATAGTAATTGTATCTATCACACAGAGTTTTGTAAAGATTAAATGAGCTAATACATACAGAATGCTTTGGAAAGTACCTGACATATATAGTTATATAAATTGGTTACTGTTTTTAATAATTATACTAGGTCATTTTTAAATGGTAGGTCGCTTATAAAAGTAACCCCAATTCTCCACCTCCCCATGCGTCTACTGCCTTTGCAGCTCCTTGGATGCAAAGGGTGTGAAGGGAGTCTGTTTCCTTCAGGCGGATGCTGTAATTTGCTTTGGACAAAAGAATGTGGTGGAAGTGACGGTGTGTTAGTCCCAAAGTGTAAACCACAAAGGGACTTTTATGCTCCCATTTTCTCTCTTTGAGCATTGCTGCTGCTACAAGCTAGCCCGTTGGTTGATGAGAAACACACATGGGCCAGTCATCCTTGCAGCTTCAGTCAACTGCCAGTTAACTGTCAGGCATCTGAGGAAGACCTTCCTAGGCCAGCCAGCCCCCAGCTGACCTGCCAACTGGCTGCAGGCACATGGGTGAGCCCCACTGACATCAGCCTGGCCCAGACAGCAGAACTGCCCAGCTGACTCGTAAATAGTTGTGGTTTTAAGGCACTGGGTCCCAAAGTAGTTATGCAGCATTAGCTGGCTGATGAAGCCATTAAAAGTGATAAGAAGTTAAAGCTTCATATCTCAGTTCCAGTATCCTAAGGCACGCTGCTTCCTAAACATACACACTGAGCTTATGTCTTTAGGATTTTGGGGGGGGGGGGCGGGGCGCTGGTGAATATTTAACTAGACTAAAATTGGAATCAGCTAAAGTCAGTATGAGCAAATAAATTATAGGTGTGATGTCTTCTCAGTCAGGTAGTTTCAAAGTCATGCCAGACATTGCCACTAAATCACAGATCTCAGCGATGTACAAATGTATCAACTCACCACACAGTACACCTTAAACTTTCCCAATGTCATAGGTCAATTATACCTCAATAAAACTGGGGGTAAAAATCAAAGATCTCACTCTGTGCAAATGTCACCAAAGTTAGCACTCAGTTTAACTGAAAAATCTGAAAACAAAACAAAAAACGTTCTTACCTTGCTCTTATAGTAATTTCAAAATTAGTGAAGTCCTTATAACCAATGAAATTACTTTCTGGTTCTATTGAGATAGAAAAATGTGGCAACACTGAAAATAAAGACGAAGAAGCAACGTTACCATTTGAATTAGAGCGGTCTTCAAAGCGCAGCAACGGACTGTATTTCTGGTACAGCCGGGTAAGCTGCGACATCAGCGCGGCATCCACCCTGTCATTACTATCGTCAGGGACAACGGGATCTCTGGGAAGCCTCCCGTTCCGCCAATCAGAGGTGTGTTCATACGCTGCGTGCTAGAACTTCCCTTATACTCTGATTTCAGCACTTACAGGCGACTGACTACTTCCTCCGCTAGACGATGGGCTCCTTGAAACAAAAAAGACTCTTCTCTTTATGTTTGCGTGTCTCCTCCCTCAACCTTCTCATGAGCCACAAATATAGCATGTGCTCAACAAATGTTTATTATATTGAAAATGGAAAAAGAATTGTCTTGCTTAACATTTCCCTTTTTTGCCTAATAGATACAATCTACCCAGTCTCCAAATTCCAACATGAAACTCTCACTTTAGTCAATAAGCGAGAGCTTACAATTAGCTACAAGAAAGAAGCTTCATGCAAAATTGAAAATTAGGGCAGAAGGGAAGGAGGGTTTTTTTCCCTGTCTCTTTGGTATCCTGATTGCCCAAGAGAAAACAATTTCACCTGTCCAAAATAGCATGGTCTTCTCTTTGCTCTAACACAGCCTGGGTAGTAAGGTTTACAGATTCTATTAACCTGCACAACACTTAACAGAAACTGGGTGATTGTATGACCTTGATATTGTAGATCAAGACTGTCACATGAGAGTAAGTGAGATGGGGTCATACATGGCTTATGTGTTTCCTAGATGGTGAAAGGGCCTTTCTGCACAAACGGTAAAGAGTCTGCCTGCAATGTGGGAGGAAACAGAAGTCTAAGAGCAATGCAACCTGTTGCTCTGGGCTGCATTCCTGTGTCATTAAAGATCAAGGCAGACATGTTCTCTCCAAGATATGAAGTAGAGGAAAATATTTCATCGTTTCATCCAGTACCTACTTGCCATATAGCCTGCACACTCCTACCAAGAGGGATACACCCATGAACACGACAGACAAACCCTACCCTCACTGAGCTCACAGTCGAGCAGGGAAGACAAGCATAAGCAAAGAACAAACACTTGAGACCGCTGTGAAAGCTGATATTTACAAGTGAGTACAGGGAGTCCTTCCCAGGAAAGAGAATTCAGGGAAAACGTCACTGAGTAAACGGTTTTTCAACCGAGACTTGAAGGTGAGTGGGAGTTGGCTAGGTGAGAGGGAGGGGGCTGTAGGCAGATCATGTGCAAAGTCACCATTAATGAGGCTGAGGAGATGGCAATGAGGAGGCGGTGGGGACTCAGTAACAAAAGAACGAAATAACGGCGAGAATAGCTTCAAAGCAGAGGTAACAGTTGGGGGTTGAGGGTGGGTTTTCAGTAGTCCATGAGGGAGCCTGGTGATAAAATTGACGTGTGGCTGCAGATAATAAGAAGTGGATAAATTTTAGGTATGTACAAGAAGCAGCAAAAACGCGTGGAGGAAAGGGGACCAGTTAGGACGATATGTTATTTAGAGCCTATAATCTTTAAAGTTGAGCTTCATGATAGTACATTTGTTTTGTCACTGTTTGTTAATTGTTAAAATTCGTGTGTTTATTCGCCACATTATTATGAGTCTATTGAAAGAATTAAAAATGACTTCAAGCAAAATAAAGTTAAACTTTGTATCAGAGCACACAAATACTCTAGTAAACAAGAAATGGGAAGGTTAAGCGGTTTGAACGTTAACCATTAGTCCGTTAACATGACTGGTTTCAAAGTAAGACTACCCGATATTTTTGGATCAATGTATTAGGCATGTCGAGTCAGAAGGAAAACGGCACTGGACTCGGGGTAAGGAAGTGCACATGCTCCTGTTTGGTCACTAACGGGTGGTGATGAGGTGAGGTCGGTACACCAGGTTCCGTTCACCTCAACTCAGGCTGCTGCTCCTAAAACCCTAATTCTGGAGAGGACCTGAGCCAGTCACGCTCCTCAGGGGGCTAGGTCTCTTGGAGCTCTATGATGAGGAAGGCAAGTCCAGAGGGTTGGTGTGCTTGTTCAAGGTGAACAGGGCAGCTACACCCAGAGCTTAGGCATTCAGACAACGCCCACTCCTCCCTCCGCCGCAATCAGTACTTCTAACCATACCAGCAAGCAGCCTCATCTTCGTCTGGAGTGATTTTGCATTAAGCTCATTCGTGAAAAGAATTATTGCAAAAATGCTAACTCTACATAGGTAAACTTTTAATCATCAGAAATTACCATATTCTTTAACTTCAAAATATGCGGTTCCAGTTGTTGAAAAGTCTTCTTTATATTTAGCTCGAATGGTCCACACACCGTATCTATGGGAACAAAATATTTAAAATTATGGAAGTCATGAAACATGCCTGTTATGTTGAGGGGCTAGCGGTATAAAAGTGACCAATACAGACGGGACCCCTGTCCTCAAGAAGTTCTTCGTGACCCCATGGACTGTAGCCTACCAGGCTCCTCCATCCATGGGATTTTCCAGGCAATAGTACTGGAGTGGATTGCCATTTCCTTCTCCAGGGGATCTTCCCAACCCAGGGACTGAACCCGGGTCTCCCGCGTTGTAGACAGACGCTTTACTGTCTGAGCCACCAGGGAAGTCCCAGTTTATAGCCTAGTGGGGAGTAAAGGCAAGTAAATTAATAAAGAATTACTTACAAAACTGAGATAAGTGCCATGAAGAAAATACGAAAGTAAAGGGAGGAGAGAGAAAAGAAAATGGAAGAGAGGGACTGCGTGCGGTGTTGGATCCAAGAAACCCACGCCCTAGAGAAGGAGAGGAAGCCAGCTTCGTGAAGAGTGAGACGACGCACATTTGAAGCAGAGGGGACAAGCTGTGAAAAGGTGCTGGGTAGGAAAGCAACGGTCATAGGCGGCTGTCATGGCTGATGCAGAATCTGGCACAATCTACCACTTGGCATAAGATGGAGTTGGAGAAATGATAATAGTTATACAATAATCGGATCAATTCTTTGCTATTATGGAATATTTTCAAGGAGGTACACAATTTTAAAACTACCCAAATTATGTAAATCCCCCAATTTCATCCAAATTTCTAGAAGATCTTCAGTACAGTGAATTAACTGTGAACTCCCTTCTAGAGGGCAGAGCAAAAATGACCAGAAGAAGATTTTAAAGTGCTATTGCAGTCATTTTTATACGCACTTATCCGTCCTCCTCTAAGTTGGTTGGAGGCAGGGGCTCTGTATTTTTTATTTCTATTTAAAATTTCTCATTCCCATTGTACTTTGCATTTCCCAGGAATGTGTTCACTAAATTTTTTCACATTGGGTTCTGTTTAAACATGTTCTTAATCCTCTAGCGTGAGACCAAATGGAGGAAATGAGTTTACTAAGCTCTTCCCTCTTGAAATCTGTCTTCTGGAAGTCTATGCAGTAAAGACTACAGAAGACCAATATTTTCATTGGTCATAGCAAGGCATGGGACAACACCAGCCTTTCAGACTGATAGTCTGTTAGATTCCTTGAAGGGTGGAAGGTTGATGGTTTTGATAGAAAAAGGCCTGGGAACTATTTTTTTTTTTTTTGCTTCTTCCAAATTTTAATTTCTATATGTAAAGAAGATTGGTGAGAAGTATTGGGAGTGGTTTGTTTGTTTTGCCAGAACCTGAGCCTAGCTTTTCATTAGACTTGAAAAGACTGCACATTTCTTTCACACTTAGCTTTTTGTTAACACTAGGTGGCTCCATTTGACTGGTTATCTACCTCACACCCAAAAGTTCCAGATGTCTGGTTTACAGAAAACTTTATTAAAAACAACAACAACAAAAAAACTTTAAAATACTTAGGATTAGATGGAATCTTGAAGTCAGGAAAAGAAATAATTCCAGTATAATCATTTTCTTCTATCATGTCAACTTCTGATCCTTCGGGATCCTTTGAAGAAAAGCAGACAATTTCCAAGCATATAAATCACACTTAAAAAATTAACTGATTACATTGTCTTTGATCGATAGAAATATTTACTAACAAATATCATGTCTTCAAATTAAATATGAAGGAGGAAAGCCATTTAAATGTTGTGAAAGACAAATATGGCTCATTTAAGGCATTTCTTCCTTTTTTTGACTTTCTTGCATCTCCTGCCTCACTTGAAAAAAAAAAGTAAATCAGTGTCCAGGGTATCCTAGTCTCAATTATCTAGAAGAGATTCAACTCTCTATTGTATGGCTAAAAAAAAGAACTATGACAAAAACTGATGTTATAATGAACCAAATAATAGCTTACACACTTTATAGATACCAGAATCTAAATTGTGTATGTGTTCATTTGGAACTTTCCAAAGCAAATATGCTGTAAAATTCATTTATTAGCTAGAAATTTTGAAGGTTTACAGGTTATATCAATAATTATCAACTATAATCTTGGAACACACTAATGCTTCTCAAATAATTCATTATAAAATACTCAGATGTGAAAGTTTATGAAAGTTTCATAATTTTTATAAGTTATAAAGGATTCAAGGTTATTGCTGTACAGCCCTCTTTTTCACTCATGTTCTGTTAAGATTTTTGGCTTTTTGGTTCCTTGAGTAGGAGAAAGAGGCGCTGCAACCTGCAGAAGGGGACCTACTGTCAACAGGTGAGCAGTTACTTCCTCCCAAAACTTTGTAGGGTTTGGACGTGAACTGGGAAGACCATGGGAATTTATTGCACACACCTGTTATGTACCTCATGGCTCATGAAAGGCTGATAATTACTGATCTTTATCTCACGGGGTTAGCACTATTTTCCATGTGCTAGTGTGTCTTACTTACTAAACTCTAAACTCATCAGGAGCGAGTGCCACAGGCTGTAATTCTTTACCTTGTATTGTGCAAATCAAAAATATCATACTTAACAGACATTCAACTACTTCTTAGTTGAATCGATGGATTAATCCACTAAGTTGAATTCTTAGTGATTGAGGGGTGGTCTTTAAGAAATGTATCATGAAGGATGTATTTAAATGATTTGGTTCAAAACCATAACTTGTTGAGATTTTCATTTTCATGAGAGTTTTACATATTGTAAAGGAATAAACCTATAATGTTATACACACAGAAGGTGTTCAATAACCATTTCTGAACATTGAATAAATTAGTATGGTGTCAGGACAGGGTTATGGAACAAAGTGTCTTGTCCTGATGAAAATTTAAATAATTTAAAAATTTTAACATAAAATTATTATTTAAATAAACATACTTACTATGAAAGTTAAGACAGTTTCTCTTTTGGCTGGCTTCAGGTCATCATTCAGTGAATAAACTCTAACCTTTACTGTAAGAATAATCGATATCATCAATAACTTTGTGAAGCACAGTATTTTGATATTTTCAATAATCATCCTTAAAAGAGATGAGCCTCATCTTAAAGATTCAATACATAATCATATATGAAAATTCGTATTTAAAAGAAAGAAAAAGTTAACTTGTAGACAACACATCACTAAAATTTTTTCTTTTATTGAGAATCCTTTTCAGTTCAGTTCAGTTCATTTCGGTCACTCAGTCATGTTCGACTCTTTCCAACCCTGTGGACTGCAGCACGCCAGGCCTCCCTATCCATCACCAACTCCCGGAGTTTGCTCAAACTTATGTCCATCGAGTCGGTGATGCCATCCAACCACCTCATCCTCTGTTGTCCCCTTCTCCTCCTGCCTTCAATCTTTCCCAGCACATCACTAAAATTTTTTCCTTTGAAAGAGAATCTTTTTGGATTCCTTTAAAGAGCTACTTCTAATGAATTTAAAGAACAGTTCACTTTATTAAAATGTATTTGCTTATATTTTGGGAGAACAAATATGTAGTACAAAGTTAGTTATATCTGTGATTAGGCCAGGATTTATAAAAAATTTCATGGCAGCAAAATAGTGATGTCTACCCTATGGTTGTATTGAGTTTAGTCACTCAGTCATGTGGACTGAGTGTGACCCCATGGGCTGTAGCCCATCAGGCTTCTCTGTCCATGAGGATTCTCCAGGCAAGAATACTGGAGCGGGTTGCCACGCGCGCCTCCAGGGGATCTTTCCAACCCAACCTGGGATCGAACCCAGGTCTCCTGCACTGCAGTCAGATTCTTTACTATCTGAGCCACCAGGGAAGCTCAAGAATACTGGAGTGGTTATACTAGGAGTATAATAA
This sequence comes from Ovis canadensis, assembly GCF_042477335.2. Taxonomy (NCBI): domain Eukaryota; kingdom Metazoa; phylum Chordata; class Mammalia; order Artiodactyla; family Bovidae; genus Ovis; species Ovis canadensis. Next base: position 2,620,705 of record NC_091246.1, on the reverse strand, counting down.
ATCATCTCAGAATTGAAGATTTTAATGAAAAATTAGGTGGTTTGTTTCAGACTATACACTCTTACAACATGGCCCCAAATTGTCTCTTATTGTTGCTAAGGATAGTTTTGAATTGTACAGTTTTGTTGTATTTATTGAGCCAGATCCTACAAATATTTGTTCATTGTTAAAAGAATAATGGCAGGGGGCTCAATAACAATTAGTTCCCTTCCACTTCTTCCTGTCAGGTAATAGATCCCCACCTTTTAAACAAATATATCTGCTTAGCTTTTAACTCTTAGCTGCTTGAACACGCTGGTTTAATTCCTTCCAATGACGTATTATAATTTCTCTAGGGTTTTTCTGATGCTCAAATCATTTCATGGCCAGAACTTTAACCACAAAATAAAACTGAACTGATGTCATAAACCTTTTAAAGGGTCAGTATTATGCAAAGCTCTACCTGAGAAGTCACATATTAAGCTCTCTAAAATTGATTTCACCAAGACCATAAGATCAAAATGAAATGCTCAGTAAATCCCTCAGCCCTGCTGTCCCCTCACCTCTGTCTCTCAGCTCGAGTCCTCTCTTCTGCCTTATGAACATACCTGGTTCAGCCCTGAGCATCACTGAGCTGCTGCTGGAGGCAGTGTGCCGCAAAAGTTAAGAGTTTGGGCCCTAGAATTCAAAACTTTGGTTCCATTCCTATCTCTGCCACTTTCTAACGTGACCCAGAATAGGATACTTAATCCCTCTTACCCCTTAGGTCCCACATCTGTAACACAGGACTGCTAGTATCTGCTTCATAGCACGTGAGACTAAATGAGAAAAAGCTTTGCAAAACCCAGTGCATAATAACTAACCAATGAATGCTTATTATTTCTATTTTTATTATTTCTATAGCTACTGCTTGTCCACTTTCTAACTCAGTTTGTGCTAGGTTAGAAAATTAATCTTGTCTTCATAACAATGGTATATCAAGTGACGTGAAGTGAAGTCACTCAGTCGTGTCCGACTCTTTGCGACCCCATGGACTGCAGCCTACCAGGCTCCTCCGCCCATGGGATTTTCCAGGCAAGAGTACTGGAGTGGGGTGCCATTGCCTTCTCCAGGTGTATCAAAGGCAAGTTCAATGAATGCTTTTTGTACCAAAGGTATAGCTTATAGACTTTTAAAATATATATACTGGATGCCTTCTATGTGCAGACACTATGTTAGGCACCGAGATATGGTGGTGACGAATCAGACGTGGAATTCCTCTAACGGAGTGGAGTAGAGAGGCAAACACAAGATCCCACAAGTGACTGTCAACTTCCAGGGGTGGGAAATGCTGCGAAGGACACTCCCTGGCTTTCTGAGGCTGACAGAGGGAGCCTTGAAGCAGAGAAGGCTGCCCTCTATGTGATGGCATGGAAGAGTTGAGTGGAAGTTCAGAGGGCAAGCAAGGTGATGAATGTACCGGGAAGAGGTGCGCAGGCCTTACTACGGACAGGAGAAAGGCATAAGAAAGCAACTGTAAAGAGGTCAGCTTGGCTGCTGTCCGCGGACGAGGGGCGGCCCGGTGGGTGATGAGGCAGGAGGGGAGCGCAGGACACAGGCTGTGTGAGATTGGAAGCATTTTGGTCACTATTCTGAAATTCTTCATCCTGTAAAGCCTTGAAGATCTAAGCCTCTATCCTAGAGGTACTTATATGAAAAATCCCTCAAGGATCTTCAGATTAAAATGTGAGGACTGGGACATTAGAGCTATAAGTAGCAAGATGTAATTAATTTCCAAAAGAATTACTGAGTAATTCTTTTTCTTCTATGTAATTAAGGCTTTGTGCTATTCCATAGATTAAACGATAATGGAAAATACTTTCCTGGTGCTTACTCTGGGGTAGGCAGTGTTTGCAGTGCTTTATACGTATGAATTCACCGAACTCTCCCAACAACTCTGTGAGATACGTTCCATTACTATCTCCATTATATGGATGAGGAAAATGGGACTCAGAAAGATTAACTCACACAAGGTCATGGAGCTAATAAGAGCCCCAACTGTGATTTGAACCCAGACAATTTGGCTCCAGAGTCTGCTGTTCACAACTATACTTCGTTACCTCTCATTAATGAGTCAAAATTTAGAGAGAGGTGCTCTGGTTTTCTCTATGATTTATTCTAAGATGGAATAGGTCTTAGAGAGATCTTAGAGATCTCTCATCTCTATTCTAAGATGAAGACAGTATATATTTTTATGGTAAAGTTCTGATAAAGAAATAACAAATGGAGCCGTTCTTAAGGGAAACCTTAAGAGCTGACAGAAGCCCCAGGGTCTGGGTATCAGGCTGCTTGATGGACAAAGATGAGGACCCTAGGGACTTGCCTGGAGGGCCAGTGGTTAAGACTGTATGCTTCCATTGCAAAGGGCACAGGTTCAATCCCTGGTCAGGGAACTAAGGTCCTGCATGCCACAGGGCACGGCCAAAAATTAAACGAGAAAAAAAAGATGAGAACCCTAAATAGTAAGTAGTGTCAACAAGACCCAATTAAAGAAGCATCCTCTAATATGCGAGGAGGACAAGGGTGTTGGTATATTTGTTTCGGGGTATGATGTTTAAAGGGCTTCCCTGGTGGCTCAGAGGTTAAAGAGTCTGCCTGGAATGTGGGAGACCCGGGTTCCATCCCTGGGTCAGGAAGATCCCCTGCAGAAGGAAATGGTCAACCCACTCCAGTACTCTTGCCTGGAGAATCCCATGGAGGGAGGAGCCTGGTAGGCTACAGTCCATGGGGTTGCAAAGAGTCGGACACGACTGAGCGACTTCACTTTCACTTTCATGATTTTTAAAAAGGGCTCCAAGTTTATGGGCAGAGACTATCTCAATGAACACCAAGTCATCTTCTTGGAGTCAATAGGATGCTATTCTGGCAATGATATTATGTCCAAGCTGGAAGCGATACCCCAGCCTTTCTAGGCCTTTTCTTTCTGAGCTGGAGCTCCTACTAAAAAGGTAATGGTGCAGGCCCATTCCACTCCATACTGTCATCAGCATCAGTCAACATGTAGCAAGTATGTACTACCTGAAAGGTTTTCAACAAAACTGGCTGGTCTTGCCTTTCGTCCTCTTTCCTTCACCAATAGTGCCATTATTGAAACTCCATAACCTTCCCCTTCCACGTACAATTCTCTTATAATACCATCCTGATTTGCTCAAAAGTTAATTTTGGCAACAGGGAGTGATGGAGGAATTGAAGATTTTGCAGATACGTGAACATATGTGGGCAGCATTCACACTTCTCTGTGTTTGGTTTTTCGTTCATTGGGAGTAAATCCAGCCATTCACCAATCAGAGTTTTGATTGGCTACGCTATGCTTTCCCCCTCTAACAGATAAACCACTAATACAAAACAGTGTTCTAATAGGAACTTTCTTTAGGTAGATCTCCTTAGAAAACTAATATCCATTTATTTATGTGACTTCACTTACTTTTTCTGAATCATCTGATACCCTAGGGTTTGATTTGTTTTCTGAATTTGAGAATTAGCTGCAAAGTAATAGAATGTTTTTATGATCGCTACTTTATAACAAATTATTTTTAAATTGCCAAAATTATATTTGCAGTTACCTCTTCTAGCTTGTTTAATAATAAAACCTAACACTACATTTCACAATTCTTAAATAGCTTTTTTCCTACATGGGAACAACTGACAGATACTGTAGATAATGTAATTGTTGATTTTTGTGATTTCCATATGAATCTAAGATTTATATTTAAAATTTAAAAACTAAATTCCATATAATTATTTAACAATTTCCATATGAATTTAAAATTAAAATTATATTTATAAGTGTAAAAATCACTGGGGATTGAGACTCTTTTGATCAAGTTGGAAATCCGTCTCTACTTAAACTCAAGTGTTGAAAAGCTCACAGTGATATTGGCCTGTCATCTTCTCATTTTGTGGTGTCTCTGCTTTCGTTATCACAGTGCTGGTGGCCTCAGAATGAGCTCGGCAGTGTTCATACTGCTCTGTTTAGACAGTTAACCAGCAAGGACCTATTGCATAGCCCAGGGGCCTCTGCTCAATAGACTGTACTAACCTAAAAGTGAAGATGATTTGATACATGCATTTGTTCAAATGAGCCACTTTGCCGTACACCTGCAACTAGCGCAGCTTTGTAAATCAATTTTACTCCAAAATGCAAAATAAAAACTAAACATAGACAATTCTTCCCCACATCCAGAGTTCAGCTTAAATAAATGCCATCCTCCGTTATCTAGTTGCTCAAGCTTGAAGGGAAAAAAGCTCTACAGCATAGTGTCAACGCCCATCGCACTACTCCCCGGAGAAAGAAGCATCTTATACTCTACCTGACTGGTGTGGAGTGTAAACAGGTTTGTCTATATGAATGAAGAGGAATCCATTGTCATAGGTTATTGGCATTTTTTTTGCTTGTGAAAAATGCTTTGATATAACTTCCAAATACACATGTGAAACTGAGCTTTGTCTTTCAGACAGCTGTTTGGGTTGTATCTGTAAAAGAAAATGTTGACGGGAAAGACTATAATAATTTTAAAGTTATAAAACATGTTATTTAAAAAGTAGCATAGGAGCCAAAGTAGTAAATAACTTTTGCTCCAAGCCCTTCCGTATCAAACATCATAATCAACATTCAGCTTTAAGTAATTAAAAAATTTTTTGTTTTATGCTTCCCAAATTTTATGTGCATTTGGTAAAACTACTACTATGAAAGTGTTAGCCACTCAGTCGTGTCTGACTCTTTGTGACCCCATGGACTGTAGCCCACTAGGCTCCTCTGTCCATGGAATTCTCCAGGCACGAACAGACCCAGGGATCAAACCTGGGTCTCCTACACTGTGGGCAGATCCTTTGCCATCTGAACCACAGCTCTCTTAACAAGCTTTAACCTCTTCAGTTTGCTGGATTATTCTGTGCTCTCCATTCCCTCTGTTCAGCATCCTGATGGATGCTCAGGGCACTGTACTATATTCACATCCTCTGTTCCCGTGGTTGAGCGGTACAGTTTCCAGTTTGAGATAAAAGCTAATTAATACAACCAACCATGCTGAATTAGATATATGAGAGCACTGTAAACGTTTGGAAAAGCAGTAAGAATCTATAAAGATTCTGCACTCAGATTGCTTCGCGAGTACCTAAGTTTTTTCTCTGCTTCAAGGAAACAGAAGCTGCAGAACAGATGATTCGTTAAAGGAGGGACACATTGTGAATAAGGCTTTGCTGCTGCAAGTGGGCCCAAGAAAGACCTTGGCACAACATCAAACGATTAGCAAATAAAGGTATATTGTAATGTTAAGGTAAATCTAAATGCTTAAGATATGCATCAGTTTTTATGATTTCCCCACCCTAATTTACTTTTCCAGATTAGCCTTTTAAGTTAGCACTGTTCAATAGAGCTTTCTGTGGTGAGGGGAATGTCCTATATCTATGCTGCTCAGTATATGCCATCTGTAGCTATTTAAGCACTAGAAACAAGACTAGTATGAGTGATGAACTGAATTTTTTATATTAGTTACATTTGATTGATTTAAATTTAAAGATAACAGCCACATGTTTGTGGCTCGGCAGCAGATAAAAGTGTCTTCTTTGGGGAAATGAATTTTATTTCTTCATAAACCTAATAAGTGGACCTGTTTGCTAAAAGGTTAGAGCACTTATCATCAAGGACATGAAGCAAAGAATTCCTACGTTTGGTTAGAATTTATTTAGATCAGTGTTTCTGAAATTTGAGTAATATATAGAACTCTTTTAAAGGGTAAGATATTCTGGAAGACTCTCAGTGCTGACTTTTTGTTATTTATAAAAATAAAGAAATATTTTCAGTACAGTGTTAAATATGTACAGACCTAAAAGTCAGTATAATATTCTTGTGCTTATGACTTTTGTATAATTATAAAATCAAAACATTTATAAAATAAACTCAAAATGGTAAATATCAACGTAATTCTAACTTGCAGCTCTTTATAAAATTTCAAAGTTTAATCTCTTTTTAAAGAACTCACATTAAAGAAACAATGGTCTAATAAGCCTCAGAGGCCCTTCCAAGTCTAGAAGTCTCTGATTTTTTGGTTCTTTATTTTTGAATTTATATCAGAATTTAAAACAATATTTTTCACTTGGATAAGGAAACAGTAAATATGAAAGTTATTTTTTAGTTATCAGAGTTCTTAATAAGAAATGAATTACGAGCGATTTTCTAACCAAACTGTACAACAATATCTTAATCCCTCAGTTGTGTCCAACTCTTTCTGACCCCATGGACTGTAGCCTGCCAGGCTCTTCTGTCCATGAAATTCTCCAGGCAAGAATAACCCACTGGGTTGCCATTCCCTTCTCCAGGGGATCTTCCCTGGAGAAGGATCCAGGGGTCGAAATTCAGTCTCCTGCACTGCAGGCAGATTCTTTACCGTCTGAGCCACCAGGGAAGCCCAATAGAAGGAAAATTTACTTGATCCAGGTTGTTCTTTCTGTTAACTGTGGTTATACACGAGAGCTATTCACTTTAGTAATCAAGAATTTATTAGTTTTAGAAGTTTTGATTGTAGTTTATTGGAGTTTAAACAAACAAATAGCATCCATGGATTTTTGTAGGCAATGCATGGCAGACCAATATGCGTGTTCATAGTGGCCTGTTTCCTTGCATTAGTAGTTTTCACAGTAAATAAGTGCTTTCCATTCATTCCAGATCTGTTCACATTAGTGTGAGTCTCTCAGCCGTGTCCCACTCCTTGCAACCGCATGGACTGTAGCCCATCAGGCTCCTCTGTCCAGGAGAATACTGGAGTGGGCTGCCATCTCCTTCTCCATAAGTCCTGGTTCCAATAAGAATGGTAAAGTTTTCATACACTACTTAAAAAGCAGATGCAACTCTCCTATTTAGAATTTTCTTTTTCACCCATATCATCATTAGTGACTGACATCGTCTAGGAATCACACAGTGGTAGTTTGGTATAAGTGACCAAATCTGTTATCAATATCCAAACTGGGTACACATATTGCTGAGAATATTCTGAACGTATGAAGAAGCTGAAGGATAAATACATACTGTTAAGGTGGCAGAATTTTGGAATTTATTTTCTGCGGATAAAGTAACATGGCCTGACGAGTAAGTGACTTTTTTGTCGGGAAAGCTTTTGATTGAGACTGTTGCATCAAAATCTTCAGTGTATCCATAAACTTGAATCACAACATTTTCAGATGCTCCAACATGGAACACTTTGGGTGCTGAAATGACATACCTGTTGAAATAGGAAAGAAAAGGATCAGGATTTTTATACGACATTTTTGTTATATTTCTGACTTTTTATCTCACTTGATAGATTAGGTTTACATTGGGCACTTTTTCTCAACTTGAAATGATATTTTAAAATTAACATTTATTTGTGATCTACAATCATTTCAGCACAGTTTCCAAGAAAAAATACCTTGGAATTAAGACTTTAGAAATAGAGCTGGTGACTTTGTTAACCTCTAGAAAGGTAGCGATAGCACCTTCCCTGAGCTTCTGTAGCAAAGGAAAACTTAATGATAAATAGGTTCAATATTTTTGCCTGACGCAGAAAAAAACAACATAGGTTCCAGAGACTGAATTCCAGATCTGCCATCTGCTGGCTGAGTGACCACGGTAAAGTCACTAACCGTCTCTGAAGAGTTAAACAACATACCTTAAATATTACCTTTTTTGTTGTTTAGCCACTAAATCGTGTCTGACTCTTTGCAACCCCATAGACTATAGCCTGCCAGGCTCCTCTGCCCATGGTATTTCCCAGGCAAGAATACTGGGGTGGGTTTTGCCATCTCTTACTTCAAGAGGTCTTCCCAAACCAGGGACTGAACCCACGTCTCCTCCATTGGCAGACTGATGCTTTACTGCTGAGCCAGTGCAGAAGCCCAATCACCTTCTTTACCAGGGAGCTAAGGAGGAAATAAGAATATCTATCTGAAAGCATCTAGCATCTTCAGTTCAGTTCAGTCGCTCAGTCATGTCCGACTCTGCGACCCCATGAATCACAGCACGCCAGGCCTCCCTGTCCATCATCAACTCCTGGAGTTCACTTAAACTCACATCCATCGAGTCAGTGATGCCATCCAGCCATCTCATACTCTGTTGTCCCCTTCTTCTCCTGCCCCCAATCCCTCCCAGCATCAGAGTCTTTTCCAATGAGTCAACTCTTCACATGAGGTGGCCAAAGTACTGGAGTTTCAGCTTTAGCATCATTCCTTCCAAAGAAATCCCAGGACTGATCTCCTTCAGAATGGAGTGGTTGGATCTCCTTGCAGTCCAAGGGACTCTCAAGAGTCTTCTCCAACACCACAGTTCAAAAGCATCAATTCTTTGGCGCTCAGCCTTCTTCACAGTCCAACTCTCATATCCATACATGACCACTGGAAAAACCATAGCCTTGACTAGATGGACCTTAGTCGGCAAAGTAATGTCTCTGCTTTTGAATATGCTATCTAGGTTGGTCATAACTTTCCTTCCAAGGGGTAAGCATGCTTAGTACTCAGTAAATGTTAGATTCATTAAGTTTGCTGAATTAGTTGAAAGGAAATACTCTTATAACTATTATGTTATCCTAGTGGGTGGATAAAGAAATGAGTAGAATAGCAGTGAGCCAGGAAATGCGTTTAGAAATGAAAGTAGTAATGGAGGTCCTTGCAGAACAAATGGTAACAGTCATACAACATAATGAGACATAATGATAATAACAAAAAATGAGGAATGAGAGGCTGTACAAGGGCTCTACATACAACTCTTTTAATCTTTACACCAGGCCAGTGACGTAGATGACATTATTATTCCTATTTTGCAAGTGATAAGAGGTTAATTTAGACCAAGGTCACATGGCTTATAAGTGAATGAGGCAGGTCTTTATATTCAGGCCTCACTGTCTATTATGCGCATAACTGAGGTCAAGGTTATAAACTATGTTTGTAAACAGTGGGCTGTTCCCTCAGTTTTACATTTTATGTGATGTATCAAGAATGGGCATGAATCAATATAAGTTTTTTAAACAGAAATCTTAAAATGGGTGAATTTTCATAGTTTTATTAAAAGAAAACTTACAAATATAAACTAGGTTATTAACTGTATATTGTAAAAGCATCTAATTGGAATAGTGAGAGCTGCCTATGCTATTAATAGAGAAAGAAGTCTCTTTCAACCCAAAAGGTGATTGAATGATTCAAGCAGCTGATTAGAGCTGGAGGGCACAGGCCAGCCCCGTGGGCAGAATCACTGCCGATTCCTCCGACACCACGGGCTTCCCCAGTGGCTTGGCGTTAAAGAACCCGCCTGCCATGCATGAGACGTAAGAGGCGCGGGTTTGATCTCTGAGCTGGGAAGGTCCCTTGGAGAAGGGCATGGCGACCCGATCAGTGTTCTTGCCTGGAGAATCCCATGGATAGAGGAGCCTGATGGGCTGCAGTCCATGGGGTCACGGAGTTGGACACGACTGAAGCAACACAGCACACACTCGCGTCAACACTGACGTTTCAAAGGCTTTTAAAAATCAGCAAGTCTCTAATAACAATGAAAGTAATTTGGAAGCAAATGAACACTTTGAAAGCAACTGGTAATTCTTCTACACAACAAGTAATTTGGAACCATTTACAGAAAAGGGGGAAAAGAATCTCTAGTTTTCCAACCATCTTCTCAATTTCCCATGTATTTATGCAGGAACAGCAGAAAACGAGAAATGTTCAGGTTTGATGATACTAAGATATATCTACTGAAACCTTACTCAATTCTAGGCACTATTTTAAGCACTATACATACATATATGTATTTATATATGTATATATGTCACTGTGCTGTGACAACCATCCTATGAAAAAGACCTTATTATTACTCTGATTTTACAGAGGAGGAAGCTGGTAATTAACTTGCCCAAGGTCACACAGCTATTAAATTACAGAATTAGGAACTGAACCGGAGCAACCTGTTTCCCGAATTAACACTTTCAGTTGCTAGACTAAATTGAATTTATCAAGAGTTTTTCGAGAGAAGTTTAGTCGGGGTGGGAGTGGGTGGGAAAGCTGTCTTAATTTTGGCATCGGGCTTCCCCGGTGGCTCCGTGCTAAAGGATCTGCCTGCCAGTGCAGGAGACATGGGTTCGATCCGGGAAGACTCCACACGCCCAAGAGCAGCTAAGCCTGTGTGCCAGGACTACCGAGCCTGTGCTCTAGAGCTCAGGAGCCCAGGAGCCACGGCTACTGAAGGCTGAGTTCTCAAAAGCCCATGCTCTACAGCGAGAGAAGCCACCACAGCGAGAAGCCTGAGCATCACAACTGGAGAGCAGCCCTTGCTTGGGGGAGAAAAGCCATGAGGCGACAAAGACGCAGCACAACCAAAAGTAAGTAAATAAACAACAGTGGACTGTGGGAAACTCTGAAAGACAGGGTAAATGGACGGAGAAATAGTGGAAACAGTGTCAGACTTTATTTTGGGGGGCGCCAAAATCACTTCAGACGGTGACTGCAGCCATGAAATTAAAAGACGTTTGCTCCTTGGGAGGAAAATTATGACCAACCTAGACAGCATATTCAAAAGCAGAGATGTTATTTTGCCAACAAAGGTCCGTCTAGTCAAGGCTATGGTTTTTCCAGTAGTCAGGTGTGGATGTGAGAGTTGGACTATAAAGAAATGTGAGCGCCAAAGAATTGATGGTTTTGAACTGTGGTGTTGGAGAAGACTCTTGAGAGTCCCTTGGACTGCAAAGAGATCCAACCAGTCCATCCTAAAGTAGATCAGTCCTGAATATTCATTCGAAGGACTGATGCTGAAGCTGAAATTCCAATACTTTGGCCACCTGATGCGAAGAACTGACTCATTTGAAAAGACCTTGATGCTGGGAAAGATTGAAGGCGGGAAGAGAAGGGGACGACAGAGGATGAGATGGTTGGATGGCATCACTGACTCAATGGACATGAGTTTGAGTAAACTCCAGGAGGTGATGGACAGGGAGGCCTGGCGTGCTGCAGTCCATGGGGTCTCAAAGAGTTGGACATGACTAAGCTACTGAACTGAACTGGAATAAAAGTTATTTTTTTTAATTGGTGTTATTAGAAGTTTTCGGAGAAGGCAATGGCAACCTACTCCAGTACTCTTGCCTGGAAAATCCCATGGACGGAGGAGCCCGGTGCGCTGCAGTCCATGGAGTCGCTGAGGGTCGGACACGACTGAGTGACTTCACTTTCACTTTTCACTTTCGTGCACTGGAGAAGGAAATGGCAACCCACTCCAGTGTTCTTGCCTGGAGAATCCCAGGGACGGGGGAGCCTGATGGGCTGCCGTCTCTGGGGTCGCACAGAGTCGGACACGACTGGAGTGAGTTAGCAGCAGCAGCATTAGAGGTTTTATATTTTTCAGTTCACTATTGTTTTAATTTTGAGCGTCTACGTGGTAGTAATGCTGAAATAGAAGATGATCTATGTTGCTGCTGTTGTTGTTGTTGTTGTTGTTGTTGTTGTTCAGTCACCGGTCGTGTCAGACGCTTTGTGACTCCATGGGCTGCAGCACGCCAGGACTCCCTGTCCCTCGCCATTTCCTGGAGTTTGCCCAAGTTCATGTTCATTGCCTCAGTGGTGCCGGCCGGCCATCTCAGCCTCTGATGCCCTCTTTCCCTTCTGCCTTCAATCTTTCCCAGCATCAGGGACATTTCCAATGAGTCGTCTGTTCGCATCAGATAACCAAAATACTCTAGCTTCAGCTTCAGCATCAGTCCTTCCAGGGAATATTCAGGGTTGATTTCCCTTAAGATTGACTGGTTTGACCTCCTCACTGTCCAAGGAACTTTCAGCTAATTCATGTAATTCATGTTTTAAAGTCCCTAAAGATAGCTCTGCAACCACCTACTCATACATATTTCGATCCTTACTGACGCAATGCTAACACAATCTATCATATAAAGCATTTCGTATCTTTCTTTCAATAGTTGTAGAGAACATGGCCACTGAACTTGCAAAGAGGCACACATGCTAGCTTGGCCTCTATCTGGAATGTTCTTTCCCCAAATATTTGCCTGATTTGCTCAGTCACTTCCTGCAAGCTCTGCTCGGGTGTCGCCTCTGTAGAGAATGTTCCCTGTCTACACTTTGGTATGGTGCCCAATCATTTCTTTATCCTCTCATTTTCCTTTATATCTTTTTCTTCATGGTACCTATAGCCACCGGACCTTATTCATTCACTCAGCGGTTTGTTCATTGAGTCATTTTCTTCTCCCTCTTGAATGCAAGCTGTATATCATCTACTATTGGGTTGGCCAAAAAGTTCATTTGGCTTGTCCTCACGAAGCCGAACGAAATTTTTTTGGCCAACCCAATACATCCTCAGTGCCAAGTTCTTGAAAAGTTTTAGCTGAATCAATCAATTAAGTTTATTGACTCCCATGTTGTAAATGGTATACTGTTACTTTTTCAGAGAAACAGAGAATGTGCTTATTAAGAGTCAGTGCAGTGTAGTAGAGAAAGATGCAGTATCAGGAGACCTAGGTTCTAGTCCTCGTTCCACCGCTAACCTGAAGGCATTTAATCCAATCTCTCTGAACTTCAGCTGGCTCTTTTAAGACGGAATAACAGAATCTAGGAAATGGGGTGGCCATGTGAGATTAGGGGTGGGAGAGTGCTACAATTTATGACATCTCAGGTATACACTGATATTCATTGTGTGTTTTACATGTGTATGTTTATGACAAAATGGAAAAAATTTGAAGAAATAAAGAGGAGTCCTTAATACAGATTCTACCTCTGTTTGTTTTAGTGGTGTGACCTCTGGCGAGTTACTGCCTCTGTTTGGATTTATACTTACACTTGATATAGGTTTGATTAGATACTCCCCAGTTCCTTTTCAATACTAAGATGTTATTTCTAGATATGAGATCAATATTTTAAGACCTAGTTTTAAATACAATTGTTTCAATAATAGTTTTCAATAAACTATCATGTGTAATTCGTGAAGCATGAGCTCACAAATTTAGAAGTAATTATATCAATAGATTTCGAACCACAGTATTAGAATTGACCCCCAAGTAACTCTTGCTTCACTATGTACAGTACACAGAAAACACAGGAAAATTCTACACCACATAGAAATAAGCAATCAGTGCAAGAAAGTCTGCTATCTTGAATTTAGCTGTGTGTTTTAAGAAGAATTTGAATAATCACTCATGTAAAGTTTTATAAATAACAGTCCCCTAATAGACATACTGGAGAATGCAATGGCACCCCACTCCAGTATTCTTGCCTGGAAAATCCCACGGATGGAGGAGCCTGGAAGGCTGCAGTCCATGGGGTCTCTGAGGGTCGGACACGACTGAGCGACTTCACTTTCACTCTTTACTTTCATGCTCTGGAGAAGGAAATGGCAACCCACTCCAGTGTTCTTGCCTGAAGAATCCCAGGGACGGGGGAGCCTGGTGGGCTGCCGTCTCTGGGGTCGCACAGAGTCGGACACGACTGAAGCGAGTTAGCAGCAGCAGCAGCAGCAATGGACATATACACACTGCTATATTTAAAATGGTTAACCAATAAACTCCTACATGGAATTCTGCTCCAAGTTATGTGGCAGCCAGGATGAGAACGGTGTTTGGGGGAGAATGGATACATGTATATATATGGCCGAGTGCCTTCACTGTTCATCTGAAACTATCCCAATATTGCTAATAGGCGATACCCCTATACAAAATTTAAAGTTAAAAACACACACACAAATCGCATGTACACCCGTGGTGGATTCATGTCAATGGATGGCAAAACCAATACAGTATTGTAAAGTAAAATAAAGTAAAAATGAAAATTAAAAAAACCCAAACAAACAAAAAAGAAATTAATATTAAAAAAAAAACAAACCTGTACAGCTGTCCCATTGTTAGCCACACATCAAATCAAAATGCTGCATGATTTTCTTATTCAGAGATGAGACTATTAGTGTTCCCAGAAGTAATATACAAATTAACACAGTTTGTTGTATTTGACTTTTCACTCATCGCCTTGATAAGATGCATTGAAAAATGAAGAGAGTTTCTTTTACTCACGTTTGTTCCTGGCCCCAGCTTCTCCCGAGGAAGATTAAAAAGCAAAGTGTGTGCCACAGGCCCATGCTGGAGGCAGCGGTAAACCATCGATATGAGCTTCCTGAAGTTCCTCTCCTTTTTAAAGAAACCGAGATTGAAGAACTTGGGTAAGTTGGTTTACTGGTTAATTATTAATGTCAAGAAGAGGTACTTCTGAGTAGGAAAAGTAAAATTGGAATGGAAACAGTCTTTAATGCCCAGGTATAAAAGGAGAAGATTTTTATGAGAAGATATTTTATACAGATTTACACCTAGAGAATTTATTTTGATTAATACAAATGAAGGATTCTAACATAAAAGTTTGGCACCGCAATGAACGTCTCAAAGTTAAAAATCAGTAAGTTGATTGTCTTCTGTCTCTTGACCAGGCAATTGCTCTGAAAGTTTTATCATGAGAGTGTGCCTCTGGAGACGCTCTGATGGAGACCCAGTGGGATTCAGTTTCACATGAAGGTGATTTCAGAATGGGCCTGGTTCAGAAGGGCTTGTGAGCTATCTTTCTAGAGAAGACTTGAATGGTAGCGTCATTGGCGTTGGAAATGGCAGAAGAAGACAGATCTGCAAAGGAATAAGTCCTTGGTCTGTTCAGTTCAGTTCAGTCAGTTCAGTTGCTCAGTCATGTCTGACTCTTTGAGACCCCATGGACTGCACCATGCCAGGCCTCCCTGGCCATCTGTCCCAGAAAGAAGCTGAATGTTAGGTGGAGAAAAGATTGTGACTGGCAATGAAAATATCCTGCTGAGGATGCTGTATCATTTTCTACAAAATAAAAGATGAATCAAATACTTTAGTTTTTAGCAGGGAATGGATATCCTCAATATCTATTAATTCAGACAACACAAATTCAAAATTTGCATTCATTCAGGCACAGAGTATCTTTCTTTTCTAAAAAAAAAACTTATGCTATACTTTTCAATGAGGCTTTTAATCATTTTCATATAAAAGCTTAAAGAAAACAAAGCTTCCTATGGTATGAGTCTTTGTGACCCCATGGACTGTAGTCCACCAGGCTCCTCTGTCCATGGAATTTTCTAGGCAAGAAAACTGGAGTGGGTAGCAATTCCCTTCTCCAGGGGATCTTCCTGACCCAGGGATCAAGCCTGGGTCTTCCGCATTGTAGGCAGACTCTTTACTGTCTGAGCCACCAGGGAAGCCTTATGATGCTGGCTAGAAAGTTTCTATTTACTACCTCCCTTCTACTAGCACTGATTTCTAGCTTAGTAAAACAGATTTCTCTAAACAGTTTTCTATAATTCGTATGTTTTATGTTCGCATTGGTGACCCTTCTTTTGAATTAATAAGATTCTATTTTACCAGCACTTTGTACTGAATTCATTGGCAAAAAAGGTGTACAAAGGAAAATTTGATATACAAAGTTCACTAACAGTGTCTCTTACAGAGATTATTGAAATGGCAAAAATCTGTTACTATTGTCTGACCTTGGAGAAGGAAATGGCAACCCACTCCAGTATTCTTGTCTGAAGAATCCCACGGACAGAGAAGCTATGGGGTTGCAAGAGTTGGACACGACCTAGAGGCTAAACCACCACCATTATCTGACCTATTTGTTTCAGAAGGAAATCTGTAAAATAATTAAACTGGGTTGCGAAAGACGGGTCAAGTTAAAACAAACAAAATACTTTTGCCATCATTTTCGGGAAAAGATCTTCAGGAGAAAGCGAGAACATTCAAATAACCATCGA
Organism: Ovis canadensis; assembly: GCF_042477335.2. Lineage (NCBI taxonomy): Eukaryota > Metazoa > Chordata > Mammalia > Artiodactyla > Bovidae > Ovis > Ovis canadensis. The sequence goes on along the minus strand of NC_091246.1, from coordinate 2,604,933 downwards.
TATATCTGAAGTGAAGGAAATTTATTTGCGTGTATTATGGAGTCAATATTGATCAGTGATATTAGCCACTTACCTTTGGCGTGTTTCTCTGGTAGAAAACATTTAAAAAACAATGGATTTCACAGGTTCTCAATAGAACTACAGTTCAACGCTTACAGATTTCCAATTGCCTTTAACTAAAATGTTTTAATCTGCCTTACAAACATGGCTCAAAGATGGACTCTTCTTTACATTTTAAAATGTTTACCTCTGGAGGAGTCTTTGGTTTTTATACAGATGTGTGGATGGTGCTCAGTTGTGTCCGACTTGTTGAGACCCTGTGACTATAGCCCGCCAGGCTTCCCTGTCCCTGGGATTTTCCAGGCAAGAATACTGGAGTGGGTTGCCATTTTGCACTCCAGGGGATGTTTCTGACCCGGGGATCAAACCCACGTCTCTTGCATTGGCTGGCAGATTCTTCACCACTGTACCGCCAGATAATCCATCTCTAAAGAGGAGAAACCAGGTCTGGCAGGAATTTTGGTGGTCTCTTGACCTTCCTGCTAATGCTACCTCAATTTGACCCTCAGATGGACCCTACATGACCTCACTTAGCTCACAAGGCCTCTCTTAATCTGAGTCTTGCTTGATTCTCCAGCCTCTATGCACCTCTTCTTCACTGCAGCCAAGTAGCTGAATTACTTATTATTCTCTGAAGTCACCATGACATGAAAATACTCGTAGCAGGGTAGTAAACAGTCAGTCAAGTACTATTACTATTATGCCTAACCTATTTATACCTTCAGTTAGGTGTCCCTTCAGAAACGAGGGTTAAATGTGGGTTACCGCTACTGGCACTGCAGGACGCCACTCACTCAGAATCTACTTAAGTGCTTGCCCATAACACCAGTGAGGGAAGAAATCTTGGGGTATACACGCAGCTAGCTGTGGAACCCTATGAGTAAATGCCTCTCATTGGTTGCTTGTCTTCCAAAATATTTAAACAAATTTGAAAAGACATTTAGCTACGAAAAGTTTATTGAAACAAAGTCTTACAGGGAAGTCCAGTGTAGAAACTAGTTAGAATGGAGGTGCTCCAGGTGAGTAGAAGGGATGGCCCTGCTCTCTGCTCAGGGGCAGTCCCAGGTGGCCTTGAGGAGGCTCTAGGAACCCTAGGGTGGTCCCTGGACATTTGGCTTAAAAACACTCTTCCAAGTGTTCCTGTTTCACTTGGCCCATTCCTTATTTCCCTCATCTCTTAATAAATCCCCACAACCATCTTGAAATTAGTTTTCAGTTGATTAGGCCAAAAGAGAAACCAGCATCACTCTCCTTGAGTCCAAGATCCACTGCTTAGCTGCATGTTGAAATTCCTGTCTCAAGTGACCTGGGCTATCAACATCACACCCTCTAAACCGCCCCCCCCCCTTTTTTTCCTCAATCTTATACCTCTATCCCACATCCAAGACTCTGATATCCCAACATTGAATCAGGAATTCACCCCAGCCTGCAGGAAACCTTATTAGAGGGTAACAGGAAAATAAACACTCTAGGTTTATATCCCAGAAAACTTTCACACATTTGCCTCAAACACTAGTATAGGAATGTACTTTGTAGAATTATTTGCAATAGCAAAAACTTGGGAGCAACCTAAAGCAATGTTGACAATGATAAATATATTACTGTATGTTCATACCATGGAATGCAGTGTTGGCGGGATGACACAAAAAAGCATAATAACATTTACATTTATACAAATGTAAAAGCATACATGGGCTTTCCAGGCGGCTCAGTGGTGAAGAATCTGCTTGTTGGTAAGTGAAAGGTAAATACTAAATCAGAATAGTTGTTACGTCTGTGAAGGGAAGGAGAAATTTGTGATAGGAAAGAAGTATATGCTTCCACTGTATCTATGACCTTTTGTTTTAAAGGAACACCTGAAGCCAGTATGGCACTATCTTACAAATAATTCAGTAAAGTTTAGTGGTAGTTATACGGGTGTATAGGTCAGTCGCTGAGTTTTTCTAAACATTTTAAATATTTCATTGAGAAAGAAGTATGGCCTGCAGTGAGGCCGGCTTGAATTCAAACCCTGGCTCTGTCTGATTAGCTTCGTGATTTATCTATAAAATCAAAACAGTAACGTCATAGTGCTGATGGGAGAATGAAATGAAACATGTATAAAGCTCTTAGCACACAGCATGAACCTGAAAACGGTCGCTATTATTTACTACTAGTGTAAGACACAGTCGTGATCTTCTACTTAAAAATATATATGTGTGTGTGTATAGGATCACACCAATCTGTCTTTAAATACAGTTCTACCCTCCTGACAGCAGCCAGTCAGAACTGGTATCAGGATGAAAGAATCTCTTTATCACTGAGCCGGGCAGAATTTCGCCCCCACTTCCTTTCTTGTTTGTTCATTTGCTGTCAGTTAAAGATCTGAGATTAAATGACTGAACTCTTGAAGTCCAAATAATTGCTACTTCCTGAGAGTCTGACATTCTGACTTAGTGAGTGAAAGAGCACAAGAAGTCTCCCATGGAACAGAATCTTTCTTAGAAGATTTAGAATTTTTTTCCTCTTATTTAGGCATTGATCGCCATTAGCAGATCATGTGTACCCTCCTACTTTTATCTCATAAGCTGTAAAAGATCTACACTTGGAAAGATTTTCCTGTCTCTGTATCAAAGATATTGCCTGAAGCGTTTTTCTTACTTCCCAGGAATAGGTCTAGTAATTAAGAAGAAAGCTTATGAATGTTAATTCGCAATTTCAAGAAGGGCTACAAACTCCATTGCATTTTACCAGGTGCTATATGAAATTCAGACATGGAGAATATGCTTTGAACCTTTAAAGAGATCATCCAAAAAATGGCAGCACAATAGGTACCAATTATCAGCTCCATGTCACAGGTATTGTAATAATTAACTTAAATAAACTTTCTAATCTTCACAACCACTCTGAAAGGTACTATGACCACAGGTGACCAATGAGTAAATAGTGATTACCCAGAGAAATACAGTGATTTGCCTCAAGGAACACATCTCATAACTTGCAGAGATGGGGATTTGATTGTGTTGGGATCAGTGGGAAAAAGAAGAGAGATAGCAAGCCCTGCTGAAGTCTGTCTTTCTCTTTGACACAGTCTTCAGCTACCTGGGCTTCCCAGATGGCGATAGGATCTGGAAGGTCCCCTGGAGGAGGGTATGGCAACTCACTCCAGTATTCTTGCCTGGAGAATCCCATGGACAGAGGAGCCTGGTGGGCCATGGTCCATAGGGTTGCAAAGAGTCGGGCATGACAGACGTGACTTAGCACACACACCAACTCTTTTGTGTGGGATTGAACCTCTGTTTTATAGACTCTTTAAGGATTTGTAGCCTACTGCACGCATTTTGATCTGTACATTCTAGGTGAAGGTTCAAAAGTACAAGCTGGGAAGAGATGGGATGAAAATGAAGCCCTACTCTGGGTCTCCCTCATAGGACGTCAGGTTGAGACTGACTGGAGGGGCAGCCAGGCGGATGACCTATTGGGGAGAAGGAGAGGCTAGAGAAGGGAAGAACCGAGAGCAGCAAGATGAGCCGTGTCAGAGGAAGCTGAAAATCCAAGGGGGGATGATTTAGCGTCTAAGTTCCCAAATGGTAACTGAAGAAAGATAAAGAAGAAAGCTGTTGCTCAGACTATTTTTGTACGTCTCCAGAGTGGTGGATTGAAATAACACGTCCACTCGGGTTCCTAACTCAGTAACAGAATAAGGGAGGATTTCTGAGGACAGAATGGAGAGGAAGTGGAAAGTAATAAGGCCCAAAGAGAAAATCAATCATTCTGTTTGTGATAGGATGCAGTTAAGCACGTTTCTTCAGAGGAAACAAAAAGAGACAAAAGAAGGTGTCCACTCTCCATTTTTGTCTCCGTTTTATAACCTCACTGAAGCTATTTTTTCCTGTATGTTAGACCTTGGGGCTTCCCTGGTGGCTCAGAGGGTAAAGCGCCGGCCTGCAATGCGGGAGACTGGGTTCGATCCCTGGGTCGGGAAGTTCCCCTGGAGAAGGAAATGGCAACCCACTCCAGTATTCTTGCCTGGAGAATCCCATGAATGGAGGAGCCTGGTGGACTACAGTCCATGGGGTCGCAAAGAGTCAGACATGACTGAGCAAGCTCACTTCACTTCACGTCAGCCCTTGTAAAGAATGAAGCTCCAGCCATTAACCTCTTGTTTGGCTTCACCATCACAGACTTTTTTCAGATAATATACTTCTTGTTCAACATGAGCTCTCTTATCTGATTCTAGTGCCTGTGATGTACTGGTACTCACCCACTCAGCCAGTGGCTAGATGTGGTAGCCAGTCTCCAAGATGGCCCCAGTGTCCCTGCCTCCCTGGTGTTCATGGCCTTGGGTGACCCCCTCCCGCTCTGTACCGAGGTCGGCCCATCTGACCAATAGTATACAGCAATGCAGAGGTGTGTGGCTTCAGAGGATCACGGAAGACATCGCCCTTCCCACCTGGCTGTCTCTGAGATGGCCTGCTCTGGGGGAGGCCAGCCACCATGTAGTAAAGACACTCAAGAAGCCTGTGGAGAGGCCCAGGTGGAAAGGAACTGAGGCCTCCTGCCTCACGTGAGTGAGTCCCTGTGGAGATAAATCCCCGGCCCTAGTCATGCCTTTCAGTGACCACAGCCTCAGCTACAACTTGATTGTGAACTCTTGAGAAAACCTGAACCCAAAACAAAATTATGCAGCAAAGCCATTTCTAATGAGCAGTTGCCCGTTGGCAGTGGTAGTGAATACAGGTGCTTTCATGAGACTTGCATCTTTAGAAAAACAACTGTTACAGAGTACAAGTTAACCATTGCTATGTTATCAATTACCCCAAAATTTAGGGGCTTAAAATAAACAATTATCTTCACAGTTTTACTGGGCAAGAATTCAGCAATGGCTTCGCTGGTGATTTTGGCTTAGGTTCTTTCTTGAGTTTGCAATCAAGCCGTTAGCTGAGGCTGCGGTCTCCAAAAGGCTGGACTGTGGCTGGAGGATTTCCCTGCACGGTGGCTCACTCTCTCAACTCTAAGCAGGAGGCCTCAATTCCTTTCCATACAGGGCCTAAACTACTATATATAAAATAAATAAGCAACAAAGATATACCAGTTAGTGCAAGGAATTATACCCATTATCTTGTAATAACCTAAAATAGAGTATAATTTGCAAAAATACTGAATCACTGTGCTGTACACCTGAAATTAACACCATATTCTAAATCAGCTATTCTTGTTGTTGTTTGGTCATGCTTCAATTAAAGAGGAAAAAACCTTTTATTTGCAATTGCACGTTCAGTTCTTAACGATGGGCTCAGAGGCCTGCTTAAAGGCGCCATCTGCTGGTAGTAACTTGATAGCATCCCAAGAAGGCTGGAATAATGCGCGCTGAGGGTGAGAGCTAATCCATGACATCTTTCCAAGGTAAATTCCAGCTTCTCATTTTATGTCTCTTCTGAGAGCTAGCCTCTACAGTTCCTTGAAATAAGAACACCTGCCCTACATTCTTCATGGGAATGCTTAAATGTGATAACCCTGAGCAATGAAAAGTCGTATAAACATTTAAGGAGTTCATATGTCCATTCTTTCTAGCATCGTATCTCTCCTGCTTTACCAACTCCTTTCTTTCAGCATGCAAACATACAAAAGTCTCTATTAATAGGAAAAAGGCAAATATCAAAAAACTTTTTGATGGATTCCCCCCAAATAACTTCGAAAGGCTTAGTCTGCCCCCCCTCCCAACTTTGTATAATTTTTGTTTCCCTCATTTATCCACAGACTCCTTCAGAATGTTTTCTGGATATCTCCATGGGAGTTATATAAGAAATAAATAGAATGAACAGTGGCAGAGGCCACTTGATAATGGTTGGCACGGTTTGGCATTATTTCATTTTACAGATAAAGAAACTGATGCTCAGAAAGGGTTACAAGACTGGCAGGAAGGAGAGAAGGAGGAACGGCAGGGCTGCCCGGAATCCTAGGAAGGAGCAGTCAAGGGCATCTGCAGAATTCAAAGATCCCAGGGCCAGACAAAAATGTGGAGCCGCTTATCCATGAAGCAAGAAAATTGCCGTTAAAAGTTTTACAGTATAAAGCCTTTTCTTCTGTGGTGTCTCCCTTACCTTGCCAGGTGCACCTGCTGCACAAAACCACCTCAGCTGCCTCAGTTTACTTCCTGATTGTGTGCGCTCTGTCAACACTCAGGCCTTTGCTTCCTGATAAACGAGAAGAGCCTGAAAGCTAGGGGAGCTACTGAGTGCCCTGTCTTTCCCTGTCCTTCTATGTCAGCATATTTCATGTAAGTGTTTGGCTAATAACAACAGGAACAAGAAAGAATATGATGACGCGCCTCGGCCACGCACGTTTCTTCGAATGCTGCTGTCATCTCCGCATGCAGACCACGCTCTGGTTCCTGCGGAAAGTGTTCGGCTAATAACAGCAGGAGCTAGAGAGAATATGATGAAGCGCCTCGGCCATGCACATTTCTTCGAATGCCGCTGTCACCTCTCTGCATGCAGACCATGTTCTGGTTCCTGCGGAAAGTGTTCGGCTAATAACAGCAGGAGCCATACAGAATATGATGAAGCGCCTCGGCCATTCGCATTTCTTTGAATGCCTCTGTCACCTCTCTGCATGCAGACCATGCTCTGGTTCCTGTGGAAAGTGTGGCTTCTAGGGGCTGTCAGCACAGTCGCAGACATGACTCCTCACTGTGTGCTCACTTTGAGTCTCACTAAACTTCTGCACACTGTCCACTGCAGGGGTCCACTGAAACCCTGTGTTCACAGAGTATTATGAATGCTCTACGGGAAGGGGGTGGCCAGGGGTGATGGGCACCCGTATCACACACATCTTCGGTAACTCAAATGCATGCTCCATTGTCCTGTCAGAGTTTACCTATGAAACACAAGTTCAGGAACATCCCTGGTGGCCCAGTGGTTAAGAATCTGCCGTCCAGTGCAGGGGACATAGACTTGACCCCTGATTGGGAACTTGGATTCCTGTATACGGCAACTAAGCCCCTGCCCGACAACTAGAGAAGCCTGTGTGCGGCAAGGAAGACCCCGTGCAGCCAAAAAAACACCAAACCAAAACAGCAGCAAAAAACAAGTTCAAAAGATAAAATTATTAATAATTTCACAACAGGAGCAACAGAGCACCAAACTCAGCGTGGGGCCCTGCAGAGCGCCAGGCCCTGTTCCGCTGCGGAGGCTTCACGCCCACAAGCCAGTTCCGGAGCAGCTAAGCCACGAAAGATCTCAAATCTGACCCCGGGGGCAAGTCTCTTAGCATATCACATGGAGGCCTTCTCGGATAACACAGGGCAAGGCACTGGCAGGGTGACAAAGATCGCCAAGACGATGAGAAGGTTTTAAGAGGCTGTATAATAGGCAGCATTGAACTGCTGGCCTTGACTCCAAGAAGGTTAGAGAATCCCTGAAGATACAGAAGGACTGAGGACGAGGATAATGGGGACGGGAGAAATTAGGATGAGGGCTAAGATAATAGGGGCGATGGGGTTAAAATCCAGAGGAGAAGGATGAGGCGGTAGAAGCCTTTGGAAGGAGATGGTTATTAGAAAGATAGAACAGTCTAATTACTTACAGCGGATGTAGTTGTCAGGGGTTATGACCTAAAAGTAAGTCAGTTCCCAAGGGTGGGACAGACAATGTCCTAAACTCTAGATGCCTAGGGAGCACTCGTGTTAGCACCCGGTATCTACAGGGTACTTTCCAAAGGGGACAAGAGAAGGCAGCCAGTATCAGCAGTCCAACAAAATGATGTTACAAGAGCTAGGGCAATCCTGGGATGTATTCCTCAGGAGGCCAGGCCTACAGGTAGGATCAGCTACAAGGCTGAGGCCAGAGAACAGTCAAGTGTAGGTGGAGTCCCTGATCAGGAAACAGACCAAGAGGGAGAGATACTGTCTGTGGGTACAGGGTTTCTGTTGTGGACGATGAGAAAGTCTGGGGTATAAATGGTGGTGATGGTTCCATAACATTGTGAATATATTGTGAATGCAAATGTCATTGAGTTGTGTACTTGTGCACAATTAAAATGGTAAACATTATGTTATGTATATTTTGCCATAGTTAAAAAAAACAAACAAAACCTCTAGGTAAAAAAAAAAGAAATAGAGTAGGGTATTAGGTTTACCAGACCACGGAGGAGCCAGCTATCCAAAGATTAGGATTAAGTCACATACACCATAGGGTACATATATGGGGTGAGAGCTGTTAAAAACTTTTTTCTTCTCTTTTAGAGGAGGAGGCAAAGCAGGTTGAGATGGACACCTCAGCAGCCTTTTCCCTTCCCTGGGCTGGTTTCCTCGTCTCAGCAGCTACTGCACCAGGTCCTGGAGACAGACTCCAGGGCTGAGACCACGGGGATTTGGGCAAGGTTCTGCCCAAATTCTGGGTGAATTGGGGTGCATTCTGCCCTGTGAGGAGGGCCCCTCCCACGGAGTCCAGGCCTAGGCAATGGCTCAGGGGCACCTCAAGAAGCGGTAAGGTCCTGGTTTAGGTAGGGAATCACCTCTCAAAATTCCCTCAGCGCCCTAGGAACCCAAACCCCCAGGGCCACGTGGAATCTAGCGTCAAGTGTGCTTGGCAAGAAGGTCTGCATTGAAACCCCGGCCCTTCCGCCTCCTTTTTAAGAGTCAGCTTCTGCACCCTTGTAACTGGCAGAGTGCATCCAGCCATCCCTAGCTTGGAGAAGAGAGCTGCTGTGGAGAGGGAGGGGGCGGTGGGGGATGAGGTGCTTGGATGGTGCAGAGAGGAGGTTGGGTTTTCTGTAGGGATGGAGAGAGGTAAACAGTGGCTCAATCGGATGGAAGTGGTTGGCAGCTGGGATGCTCTCTAAAGGAAGAAGAAAGGGAAAAGAAGTGCGAGGCTGAGATTTAGGTGCTTCTACAGTCATTCATTCAGCAAATGTTTACTGAATACCTAAAATATGCCAGACACTGAGCTAGGTGTGAAGTAGCCATGGAGAACTGGAGAAGGAGCTTGGGTCTAGCACTGAAGATTGATCATCAAGTAAGCAGTTATACCAACCTGTGATGAGTATTATGATGGGGAAACAAGGTGAAGAAAAATGAATTTATATTAATTAGGATTAGGTGCTGCTGCATTTAACAGGCAGCTATTGCTTAAATGAAATACACATTTATTTCTTTCCCACATCAAAGAAAGCCAAGGCTGGAATGGCAGATCCACATGTCATCAAAAGTAGGGGCTATTATAATTTCATCCCACCATGCTAGCTTCCATCCTCAGTGTTACCTCATGATCCAAGCTGGCTGCTGGAGCACCAACAATTGTTTCTGAGTTGAGGGCTGTCAAAAAAAAGGCGTGGCGGGGGTGGGGGTAAGAGAGAGAGAGAGACCCATTTCTGTTGAAACAACTTTCTTTTGAAGACCTTTTCTGGAAGTCCCGTACAATTTATATTCCCTTGGAGACTTGGGACTTGGCTGTACTTGAATCCAAGGAAAATGGGCCAGCAAGGTAGCCATCTAAAATTCAGGTTTTGATAATAAGGAAGGTCGCTCAGTCGTGTCTGACTCTTTGCGACCTCATGGACTGTAGCCTACCAGGCTCCTCTGTCTATGGGATTTTCCAGGCAATAGTACTGGAGTGTATTGCCATTTCCTTCTCCAGCGGATCTTCCTGACCCAGGGATCGAACCCGGGTCTCCCACATTGTAGACAGACGCTTTACCGTCTGAGCCACCAGGGAAGACCTTTGATAATAAGGAGCGAAGAAAGAATTAATGCTGGTTAGTTAGCAGTCTCTGACACAGCGTTTTCATCTTTTGCCTTTGCTATTCAGGAATATTGAGGATGGGATGCTCAGATCTATGAAAGATTATTATTTTGGGAAATATAGAGAATTCCCTTCTAGTAGAAGGCAGAGTTCATAAAGAAATATACTTAAATATTTCAGTTTAAGACCTTGATTTTCAGAGGAATAAAGTGAAATTTCCTGCCAATATGCAATAAACAAATTAGTCTTTAGATGAAGTATTTTTAAGAATGTAATTTATGAAACATACTTACTTTTGTCATCCTCTACATTTGTATTTATTTAAAAATTAATTTCTGTTCAAGTTGTTTTCACATCCATAAACTTATTAGGGTTTTTACAACTCTCAACATGGTGGCTACAATAAATGTTGAATTCAGAGAGGTCAAATGACTTGCTCAGGACCACACAGCCAAATATGGGAGGTTGCTAAGCTAGAATCCAAGTCATGCGTGTACTCGACAGATATGTAGTGTGTGCCCGGTGCTGAGGAAGTGAACACCGTCACCGCTCTCAGGCAGCGTCAGAGCGTAGGCTCAGGAATCAGACTGCACTGGGTCCTGACTCTATTAGCTGTTTGACCTCAGGCAAATTACCTCATCACTTTGTGCCTTGGATTCCTTATCTATGAAAGGGGAGCAGATAAGCTACCTACTTCATAGGGTTGTGGTAAGAATTAGGTGAATTAGTTCTGATAAAAAGTTTAGGACAGAATCTGACCTTAAGGAATTCCCCTGTTAGACATTATTAGTGAGACAGACATTAAGTAAACAAGCATCATTTTAAATGTGTTATGATAAACTTGAGATAAACAATTCACAGGAAAGTAACAGCTCTATCAGAGCTTGGGCTTGGGGCCCATGGAAGTTTCGCTTAGAAAATGGCTCTAAGTGGTGCTCTGAGAAAATAAACTGGTGTTAACTATGTGATCAATGCAAAGAAATAGAGGAAAAGAACAGAATGGGAAAGACTAGAGATCTCTTCAAGAAAACTAGAGATACCAAGGGAACATTTCATGCAAAGATGGGCTCGATAAAGGACAGAAATGGTATGGACCTAACAGAAGCAGAAGATATTAAGAAGAGGTGACAAGAATACACAGAAGAACTGTACAAAAAAGATCTTCACGACCTGGATAATCATAATGGTGTGATCACTCATCTAGAGCCAGACATCCTGGAATGTGAAGTCAAGTGGGCCTTAGAAAGCATCACTACGAACAAAGCTAGTGGAGGTGATGGAATTCCAGTTGAGCTATTTCAAATCCTGAAAGATGATGCTGTGAAAGTGCTGCACTCAATATGCCAGCAAATTGGGAAAACTCAGCAGTGGCCATAGGACTGGATAAGGTCAGTTTTCATTCCAATCCCAAAGAAAGGCAATGCCAAAGAAGGCTCAAACTACTGCACAATTGCATTCATCTCACATGCTAGTAAAGTAATGCTCAAAATTCTCCAAGCCAGGCTTCAGCAATACATGAACCATGAACTTCCTGATGTTCAAGCTGGTTTTAGAAAAGGCAGAGAAACCAGAGATCAAATTGCCAAGATCTGCTAGATCATGGAAAAAGCAAGAGAGTTCCAGAAAAACATCTATTTCTGCTTTATTGACTATGCCAACGCCTCTGACTGTGTGGATCACAATAAACTGTGGAAAATTCTTCAAGAGATGGGAATCCCAGACCACCTGACCTGCCTCTTGAGAAATCTGTTTGCAGGTCAGGAAGCAACAGTTAGAACTGGACATGGAACAACAGACTGGTTCCAAATAGGAAAAGGAGTATGTCAAGGCTATATATTGTCACCCTGCTTCTTTAACTTCTATGCAGAGTACATCATGAGAAACACTGGACTGGAAGGAGCACAAGCTGGAATCAAGATTGCCGGGAGAAATATCAATAACCTCAGATATGCCGATGACACCACCCTTTTGGCAGAAAGTGAAGAGGAACTAAAAAGCCTCTTGATGAAAGTGAAAAAGGAGAGTTGCCAGGGTCCAGCCCCTGTGGATCCAGGGAATTCGAAGCGGGGACAGAGTCGGCGTCTGGGAAAGGACTATTTAATTAGAAAAGAGAGATTAGGAAAGAATAGTGTAGTAGGAAATTTAGAGGAAGAAAGAGGCTGTATTCCTTGGTTTACATAGAAAGCTAATAAAGCCCTGAGACAAGGGACTTGAACTGTCTATGTAGGGCCACAGGTGCCCGCTTGAATAGCGGAGGGTGCCCCACCTTGGGCTCCCTCTCTCGTGGATCTTAGAAGCCCGGGCAAATAAGTAGACACGGCTAGCCTCTATGCCCCAGATGGGAATCAGCCAGAAAAAAGAGTAAGAAAGAAAAGAAGACACGGGGAAACCAGTCTTTCCAGGAACTGGCCCATCCTTTATTGTCCAGAAAAGCTTTTTATACTTTTGGTTGTACATAGAGATCAATGGATAATACAAAATTAAGCAGTGTTAGCAGCCCTGACTCTTATCGAGACCAGGCTTTCTCTCTGTATACCGAGCTGTATACACAAGTCTTAGGTGATTTACATCATCTTCTGGCCAGGAGGCCTATTAGCATTTTACGGCCCTTTTCTGATAAGGGTCTGTCACCAGAAAACTTATTTGCCTTAAAAGTGTTGTTCTTACTAAAGTCTGGTGCCACTCTCAGAAAGCACTAATTAAGGTTACATTCTTATATAGCAAGAACACAACAATTTATAACAAGGAAAGAGGAGTACAGTGATTTACAACAAAGAGAAAGCTCACTAACTCAAAAGTCTAGTGTTGCTAACATCAAAACTACTATATTCCTTTTTCTATATCCAATTAAATTGATTAATATCCTTCAGGTGCCTAAAAGATAAAGAATATGGAGGCCTGGCAGCAGTCATTGACTCAACAGTGAAACCCATCACCAATATAATTTTTAGCTTTTTAGAAAAGGCTCTATATCTTTAAGATGCTTTAACTTCATGCCTCTTGCAGTTGGGGGCCGTGAACAATTCACATTCGTAGTTGTAAAAATCCGGACAGACAGGTCAGGTAAGTTAGAAAGCTATCAGAGGGATTTAAGCTGAGACATTCTTTTTCCACCCAGGAGACTTATTGACTGGAGCTCTAAGTTAATTCCTTTTAGAGGAAGGTGGTGGGGGACAGCCCCCTGTTAATGTCAGGAGTTGGTGAGAACATAATGCAGTAAGGCAGGCAGACTCTGGTTTTGGGGGTAGATGTTCGAGAAAATTCAGCGAGGCTCCCTTAAGGCCCGACTTGCCTTTGCCTGTCGGATCCCTTAACCTCATGACCTTTGCCACGGGCGGGACTCCTCGTGCTGGCTCCCGGCAGAGAGTGAAAAGGTTGGCTTAAAGCTCAACATTCATGGCATCTGGTCCCATCACTTCATGGGAAACAGATGGGGAAACAGTGGAAACAGTGTCAGGCTTTATTTTTCTGGGCTCCAAAATCACTGCAGATGGTGATTGCAGCCATGAAATTAAAAGACACTCCTTGGAAGAAAAGTTATGACCAACCTAGACAGCATATTCAAAAGCAGAGACATTACTTTGCCAACTAAGGTCCGTCTAGTCAAGGCTATGGTTTTTCCAGTGGTCTTGTATGGATGTGAGCGTTGGACTGTGAAGAAGGCTGAGCGCCAAAGAATTGATGCTTTTGAACTGTGGTGCTGGAGAAGACTCTTGAGAGTCCCTTGGACTGCAAGGAGATCCACCCAGTCCATTCTGAAGGAGATCAGCCCTGGGTGTTCTTTGGAAGGAATGATGCTAAAGCTGAAACCCCAGTACTTTGGCCACCTCATGCGAAGAGTTGACTCATTGGAAAAGACTCTGATGCTGGGAGAGATTGGGGGCAGGAGGAGAAGGGGATGACCCAGGATGAGATGGCTGGGTGGCATCACGGACTTGATGAACGTGAATCTGAATGAACTCCGGGAGTTGGTGATGGACAGGGAGGCCTGGTGAGCTGTGGTTCATGGGGTTGTGAACAGTTGGACACAACTGAGCAACTGAACTGAACTGAACTGAACTAACTATGTGAGCATTCTAGACTAGAATTTGGGATTTTAATTCCTGTATTACATATTCACTTTTAATACACAGAGATTCTTTTTTAAATTAATTTTTATTGGAGTATAGTTTCTTTTAAATGTGTTAGTTTCTGCTGTACAGCAAAGGGAATCAGTTACACACACATCTATCCCCTCTCTTTTGGACTTCCTTGCCCTCGAGGCCGCCGCCCGGTGCTGAGTCGAGTTCCCTGTGCTGTGCGGCAGGCGCTCATCGGTTACCTGCTTTACTCACGGCAGTGCGCACATGGCAGCCCCAGCCTCGCAGTCCATCACACACCCCCTTCCCTGCACTGCAATTCGTAGCACAATTAATCTAAGGCCGATTTGTTGGTCCAGAGCATTTGGAACCTTTTTTCTTTTTCTTTTAGTAACAAGAGCATGGGCCTGGAAATCAAAAGACCAAGGTTCCAGTTTTAGCTATGCCGTCAACTCACTGATGATTTTATCTGCCGACCTTCCTATTTTTACAGAGGAGCCACCTTCCACTCCTGGCTCCAACATTAGCCTTTCTTTAGTTTCTGTATTGAGGTGAAATTCACTAACAGAAAATTAACCATTTCAAAGTGAACAATTCAGCGACATTTAGTGCACTGATAATGTTCTGCAACCTGAATGTTTATCTATTTCCAAAATATTTCCATTGCTTCGAAATAAAACCTCTTACCCAGTAAGCAGATATTTCACATACTCCTAGTCCATCCCCACCACTGGCAACCGCCAGCCTCTTAGAGTTTCTGTCGATTTACCGAAGGAAGACTTTTCTCGCCTCCCATCATTCCCAACAGAAATATGAACTGATCCTCTCCAAAACCTCCATTCAGCTTCCACGGTGATGCATGAGTCGCATGCACTCTGAGTCTTTCGCGTCTTCCCTCTCCCTCCCCCAAGCTCCCCTGGCTTAACACCCTTCCCACCCCCAGCGCTCAGGGCGGCCTGCATCACAGTGAAGTGAATCACGCGCAGGGCTTCCACCGCCAGGTTCCCCAGCCATTGGCTCCCGTGCGACACTTACCTGCCCATTCAAGTTCCCGGAGTTGTCGTGTGGGAGATTAGCCCTTTTCACTGGCTCTTGTAACACTGTTGTTTATGGCCGGGAATTCATCTTTGCACACCTGCAACCACAGTACATCAGCCGTACACAGACCTGCGAGAGGCAGCGGGGCACAGAAGGTGCTGTGGGGCTCCCAGAGTGCTTTACCTTCTCTAAGATTCTTATGTTTTCTTTATTTGGAGGAGAAGAAAAACATGAATTGAGTTTCCTTTTTTTCCTCTCTCTCTTCTCCTGAAAGTTCTACTTAGTGACATTTTTTCCCCCTCATCAATGAATATTTTGAGAGTCTGCCAAGGGCCAGCCTGCATACTGGCCAAAGCAGATAACAGTGGTGAACGAGACAAGCAAAATCTTCCCTCTAGTCTGGAAGACCTAAACAAACGATAAGATTTCAGAAGAGTATTATGATTACCTGTAAAGTTAAAAAAAAAAACTTTTTGTTACAGAAAAGTTCAAGCCTATATAAAAAGTAGAGAGAATGGTATAATGAACCTACTACCCAGCTTCTGTGATTATTAACTCATGGTCAGTTTTTTTTCCCTCTATACCCACCTCATCTAGCACTCTCTGAATTATTCTGAAGCAAATCCCAGCAGCATATTTTTTTATTTATAAACATTCCCATTTATTTATGTCTCTAAAACAATAACCTCCTTTTAAAAACCCAATCCTCAAAAAGAATGGTTATTTTTTTTAAATCTCATCAAATATATAGTCAGAGTTTATAGTTATACCAATAGTTCATGAACTTACAAAAACAAACAACAAGGAAAGCAGAAAAGAACATGGAGTCACTTCCATTAGCTCTAGAGTAATTTACACTGAGGCATTATGGTAAAAATATTACTTATATACCCACAATATATGGGCGTCCCTGGTGTCTCTGACGGTAAAGAATCTGTCTGCAGTGCAGGGGACCTCGGTTCAATCCCAGGGTTGGGAAGATCTGGGGAGGAGGGCACGGCAACCCACTGCAGTATTCTTGCCTGGAAAATCCCCATGGCCAGAGGAGCCTGCTGGGCTACAGTCCATGGGGTCACAAACAGCTGGACGTGACTGAGCGACTGAGCACAGCACAGCACACCCACAACATACAGTATAGGACTGAACACTGCTGAGTGGTAATGCCTGATACGTGAGGGAACGGGTATCCCACCATTCATATGCACTTTCCCCCGGCACTTTAAAGTTTCTGCTGCCACACAATAGCAGCTGAACACAAAGTATGTGGACCAGCTGACTGCCGCCAAGAAATGAGAAATAAGCACTACGGCGTTTCCCTCTTGGTTCAATCTGGCCATCAGCTCTTCCAGACGTCCGTGCAGTTCACGGTCTTCATAACCCAGCCCCCTCAGCCCTGCCTCGCGTCACTTCCTGTTTTTCTTTTTGATACAGGACTGCGTTTACTTTTTTGGTTTTAATGATGAACTTAATATCCTCTTAACTTCATCAGATTGTTGCTCTTGTGTTGCTGCTGTTAGTGCTCTGGCTACCCAGTTGCGTAGATATTTTTTAACAGTCTGTCCTAATCCTGTTTTTCAATGTAGCAAAAAAAGTCATTAATTATTATGGAACTCATTTATTTTGTGAAAATACTGACTTGTGAAAAATCAAATAAATTTTCTTTAAAAATAATTTTACAAATGGTATGGGTATGTACAGTTACCCATAACTTGGGGGAGAACTCAGTGATGAGACTTGTTTTTAATCCCCTACCTCAACCCCTCAGCAAATCAGAAAGATTTTAGGAAAGCTGGAACTTGAAATCATGGCTCACAACATGACGGCTGGCCGGTAAAAACTTTAAATGAACAAAGTATGCCCCAATACATAGATATTTCTTCTTATTCTAGGTTTGGATGAGAGTCTAAAATAGATTATTGCCAAAGTTCTGGTTGAACTGTTGATGAAATGACAGACATTATGAACAAACTGTCCCCTAATGCAGTACATCAGTCTAGCCGCTTACCTTTATTTGAAACACCAACAGCTCGAATTTCCCAGGGAGTTAGAAAATCAGGTAGTAGCAACTCTAGCTGATGCCTGATGGAAAATAAAATATTTCAAAGCCATCAACCATAGGTGATCTTTGATTAACTTGGAATCAATTTAACATGCTCTCCTATTAATTAGAATATTTGTGCTTTTCCCATATGGGCTCTTTAGGCAAACCACAAACAGACAAAGCTGAATCAGTGGCCACAGGTGGGAATGAAGTTAGGAAAAGAATAGAGGCTGACAAAGTCCTTTTACGTTTTCAGACTAATCACCTGTATATCTATTAGGTTGAGCCACTTGAAACTGCTGTTTGTGTAGGTCAGAATTGCTTAGATCAGGCAGATACATATGGTTTGTCATAGACTGAATGTTTGTGTCCCCCACCCCCAAATTCATACGTTGAAATTTAATTCCCAAAGTGCTATTACCTGGAGGTGTGGTCTTTGGAAGGTGATTAGGTCATGAGGGTAAAACTCTCATGAATGAGATTAGTGCCCTTAGAAAAAAGACCCCTGGGAATTCCCTCATCAGATTGAGGGGATTCCCTCATCTGATCCCCTCATCATCTGATGGGCTGGAATGAAAGACAGCCATGCATGAACCAGAAAGCAGTCTCTCGTCAGACACTGGATTTGCTGGTAACTCAACCTTGGACTTCCCAGGCTCGATGACTGATAGAAGTAGGTCTCTGTTGTCTATAAGCCACCAGTCTGTGGTATGCTCGCATAGCAGCCCGAGTGAACTGGCTCAGCCTAGACTACAGGCCCTCTTTTTGTTTTCATTGCCATACATTGAAAGAACTATGGTAAATTAGCAAATAAAAATTAAATTACATTCAGTGAACCCTACTAAGAAAAGTAGAGTACACAAAAGAGCTGAAACAAAAGGGACTTTCATCACACCAGAGTCCATTACTTAGTTATCTTTTCAAAGGACATTTCCTAAGTGTCTGTCATGTGCACAGCACAGTCCTAAGACCAAGTATGGGAATAAATAATAGAGGGTCTGCCTTGAAGGAATTCACTCAATAAAAGGAGAGAAATAGGTAAACAAACACATTACCACAGAGGGTGATAAGTACTTCAATATTAGCGTGTAATAATATTACAGACTGTAATGAGAATGCAGAGAAGTGTTTAATTCTTTGGGGCCACTTTTTGGAGAGCTCAGTGTCTGAGCTGGGTTGTTAAATGTGAAATGCAGATCGCCAGGAGCGAGGTGGGGGTTGATTAAGAAAGACGACTTCAAGGAAAGAGTATAAAGACTGCAAAGAGCAGGTACTGATGATACAGAAAGTGTACAATAGGGGGATGGTGATGAGGGTTGCTGGCAGATAAACTGGAGCTGTAAGCAAGAGCACTGCTGAGGGTGTCTTAACCTGCATAGACTCTGCATGGTAGGTCAAGGAGACGTGGTTTTAGATGGGGAAATGGCATAAAGGAGGCTGTTGTGCATCAGACAAGTCATGATAACTGAACAAAAACTGATTGCTTCCCAAGGCCAACAGATCATCAGTGTTTTACAGTGTGTGTTTATTATGTGAGGAAAGTAATACCTCCTTTTATTTGTTAGATAAATAGCTTTGGAGATACTTTAATACATACCGAAATGGATGATATATTGTTAGAGTGTTTATTACAAAGCAGTTGTCTAGAAAGACTCAAATAATTATGTAGAAATGCAAAGCCCAGATCACCCGAAACTACTTGCTTAGTAAAAGTTTAAGGTGAGTAAACTTGTTATTATTGTTTAGTTGCTAAGTCGTGTCCACTATTTTGTGGCCCCATGAACTGTAGCCAGCCAGGCTTCTTGGTCTGTGGGATTTTCCAAGTAAGAATACTGGAGTGGGTTGCTGTTTCCTTCTCCAGGGGATCTTCTGGACCCAGGGATCAAACTTGGGTCTCCTGCATTGGCAGGTGGATTCTTTACCACTGAGCCACCAGGGAAGCCAAGTGAATTAGTATTCTTCTGCAAAGATCATTAATTTTTCTAAGTGCTGAGGGAAAAAACCAACTCAGCGATCAACCAAATTAACTGTGACCAAATGTCAGTGCCATCCTTAATTATCAGGGAATCCTTGGAAGAATGGCAGCCCATTTGTCTGTCAAGCTCGGATAACTTAAAATTTCTTAAGGCAATTAAAAGTAAAGTTTTAGAATACCTTTGAGGAACATGATATACTTTCCATAGCCAATTTTCCAAGGAAATTCTGCATGCAATTTTTATGTATGTGTTCGATACATCTAAATTAGAAATATATAAAAAAATTAGAAATATAAAAAGATAGGGTAAACATAATATACAATAGAGTCATTTGTTAAAGTACGACATTGAACTTTTAATTAAAAATTTTAAGGAATTTTACCAAACATTTAATTTTTGTTACATCTTATAGAAAAATAAAATTCTTGATTTAAAGTGTCTAAAATACATTAAGTATAAAAATCAAGGTGCAGAATGGTAATAACCCATAGAACAAAATATATAGAGGTATAGATATAGATGTGGATATAAATGTTGATGGGCATAGAAAATTTCTGGAAGGATATAAAAATGTAAACAACTACAGTATCTTGGAAAGCAGGTAGGTAGTGAGGTCAGGGATTTTTACTTTATACTTCACACCATTACTTTCTGTGTACTAATGTGGAAGTAAGTTGTGATATTTTTCTAACATTTTTCAAAAGCACATTGAAGAAATGCAGTATCACATTTATTAATATGATCCCATTTAGAAATCTGTTCACAGTGTTAATACTCTGGGGAAGCGGTAGTGTAAGAAATTGACAGGTTTTCTTAATGCTTATTCTTAAACTTTTTGTTGATTTCCTGATACATTTTATTTTTTTGGCATTTTTAAAGTCTGTTCATTGTATTACTTTCAGATTTTTTAAGTCATGAAAATATATGCATTATATATGTTAATAAGTTACATGAGAATTTCCCTGTAACTATTGCTGAGAATTTAAGATGTTTTATATTTTAAAATATTTTTCAGAACTTATTTATATGTTTTTATAGTTTCAGAGAAAAAGTACAAGCAAGTTGTTAAATTCTTTTAAGACAAGTCATTTAACAAGGAAGAAAAATTTGTAATTATGAGAGGTAATGTATCTTAAACTTATTGTGGCAATCATTTCACAGTATTCATACAATTCAAATCATCATATTGTATATCTGAAAATTATACAATGTGATGGGTTCATCATATCTCAATAAAACTGGAAAAATTTTCATAAAAGATTTTTAAAATAATAAAAATGTAAAGTCACTGACTTTTTTTAAAGGACAAAATTAAACTAAAATTACAGTGTTTTTCTTAGTTGTCCTCTGCCTTGGCTTGCATGATCTTCACGGTCGCACAGCTAGAATTCAGAAGAAACCAAAGAAAACAGGCTAAAAGGTAGTCAGTCAAATTAAATAAGATTTAGGTAGATTGCACTCGTCACTGTTTACCACTCAAATCATGTGAAACTGAACTAAAGGAAATTCTTTTCTATTAATATGTACGCTTACTGGGACTCCTTCTGCTTCTGTTATTTTTGTTGATGATGTTTTGTGGCAAAATGAAGTAGCAACATATCGTTTCTTCAAACTATAATACTGTCTTTAAGCAAGACTGTAAGTATTGTGCATGGCCAGTGATGGACACGCAGAATGAATATCACAGAATCATTTAGTCAAATATTTTCATTTTACAAATTAGCTCTTAGGGGATTAAAAAAAAAATGGTCGGCAGCTGCTGCACTGTGGCTGAGTGACAGAGCTGGGGCGAGTGGTGTCCAAGCTAGTATTACCACCTCTGCCCACTCAGCTTTTTAAGCTGAACTGAGGGAGTTTATACTTCACTTTTCCTACACTAAGCCAGGTTTAGAAGTGCTCCTTCCCACGGCAGCACAAGCTCTGCCTAGTGGCCTCTTCCTGCACTATGCATGGAGTAGGAGTTGGGACTTGCGCCTTGCCTTCCCAGAATTGCGGGGATGAGACTCCTCCAACCTCACTTTGGTTGCCAGACTGCAACACCCAGTGAAAGCTCTGGCCCTTCTGGCTGATGGTAATGTGCGCAGCCCTCGCCTCACATGTCTTCCCGCCATGGGCTCCATCGGAACAGCACTTCCGGATCAGAGGGTGTTTGAGTGCGGATGCTGAGATGATAATACAACTACTCTTAGCCAAAGTTTCAGGTCTGGACTTAGAAGCTCTGCTCCAGCTTTCTGGCCCCCTTGCCCCACTCCATCTAGTACCAGTGATAGACCAGCCCCTGCTGGCATGAATCCTAGAATGGGAAGTTATTTTCTCCCCGGACAGCCTGTACCATAACAGAGAGTCTGATGGCTGGAAAACTCTCCCTTATATCTTCTAAATCAAAATCTAACGATCTAATTCCTATTACTGATTCCCTTATTGGCACTCACAGAGTTATGTGAAGTGAAGCGTTAGCTGCTTAGCTGTGTCTGACTCTTTGTGACCCAGTGGACTGTAACCCACCAGGCTCCTCCATCCATGGGATTTCCCAGGCAAGAATACTAGAGTGGGTTTCCATTTCCTTCTCCAGGGTATCTTCCTGACCCAGGGATCAAACCCAGGTCTCCCAAGTTGCTGGCAGATTCTTTACCATCTGCACCAACAGGAAATCCCTACTCACAGTTAATCCTTTTATATAGAAAAAGCCACATATTCACCCATTCCTTGAAGATAGTTATCATGAACCCCTAAGTCTTACCCTTTATCTTGTAAACATCCTATAAACATCCCTAGCTGCTGCTGCTAAGTCACTTCAGTCGTGTCCAACTCTGTGCGACCCCATAGACAGCAGCCCACCAGGCTCCCCCATCCCTGGGATTCTCTAGGCAAGAGCACTGGAGTGGGTTGCTATTTCCTTCTCTAATGCATGAAAGTGAAAAGTCAAAGTGAAGTCGCTCAGTTGTGTCTGACTCTTCACGACCACATGGACTGCAGCCTACCAGGCTCCTCCGTCCATGGGGTTTTCCAGGCAAGAGTACTGGAGTGGGGTGCCAGTGGAGAGTTTTTTTCAATTAGACTCTATGATTGGTTTCAAAACCCTTAAACAGTCACCCTCTACTTGGACAAGACAGTCAAGCCACGGTCAGTATGAAGTCTGAGTGGGTGGATAGAAGAACAAGAGCTTTCATTTAGGTTGCTCTCCTCTTCTGTTTTCTCAAAAGCCATGGAATGGGACTTTAGGAGTGATCGTGTCCTTGGCTTCCCAGGCAGTGCAGTGGTGAAGGCTCTGCCTGCCGCTGCAGGAAATGCAGGAGATGCGGGTTTGATCCCTGGGTTGGGAAGATCCCCTGTAGTAGGAAGTGACAACCAGCTCCACTATTCTTGTGTGGAAAGATTCCATGGACAGAGGTGCCTGGTGGGTTACAGTCCATGGGGTTGCAAAGAGTCAGACATAACTGAGCATGCACGTATTGTACTTCTTCATCAGACATGAGGAAACAGCGATGGAGAGAGCAGAAGGGGCTTGTCCAGGTGGGCCCAGCTGCTAGGTGACAGAACCAGACCTAAAGCCAAGAGGCAGTATCATGAAGTGCAAAGGCCACTGGACCACAGAACAGAAGCTCTGATACTTGTGGTGGACCCATCTCTCCCAGTCATTTGGACTTGGCAAGATAGCTCAGTTTTCAGAAGCTTACTTTGCCATTATTGTGATTGTAATTTCTGCCTAGCTGAGGTCAGACTATGGCTTTGGTGAGAATGAAGCATTAAGATGACTGCTTATTGAGTTCCTCCTGAGCTAAGTGCTTTACCTGCATAATCTTATTTAACTCTTATAATTCATTTAATGCTCCTTAGTCTGCAAGACAGAGAGAAATTGTCTCCATTTGGCAGAAGAAAAAAACTGAGGCTTGGAGAGATGAAGTAATGTGGCTGGGGTCACAGAGCTATAAATAGGAAGCCAAGATCCAAACATGGGCTCTGATTCTAAAAAACACTGTTCCTTATACATTGTCTTCTAATGATACTGTTTAGGCACATACTTGCTGAAATGGGACGAAACTTTGCTGTTGCTATAATGGTTGTGACAACACAGTATCTGTAACTCCTCCAATAATTAATAATTAACATTATTAATAGCATATCTGAAATTTAAATGGCATATAAGGATTGGATTTTTCAGACCCATCTTCCAAATAGTCTGGATAGGTCTTAAACATTAATACACCAAAGAAAAGAAGTCGCGTCCAGTAGAGCACAGTGGTCACCACAGCAGTGGGATCTACCATCTGTCTGACCTGGGTTTAAATTCTGCCTGTGCCACACACTACCCTGTGACGTCGGGTGTACTGAAAAAGAGAGCTGTGGCTCAGACAGTAAAGAATCTGCCAGCAATGCGGGAGACCCCGGTTCAGTCCTTGGGTTAGGAAGATCCCCTGGAGAAAGGAATGGTTACCTACTCCAGTATTCTTGCCTGGAGAATTTCATTGACAGAGGAGCCTGGCAAGTCCATGGGATCGCAAATAGTTGGACGAGACTGAGTAACTAACATTTTGATAGTATAGTTCCTAGAGAAGGGAATGGCTACCCACTCCAGTATTCTTGCCTGGCGTGACATTGGGCATATTTATTATTAATTTCTCTATGCCTTGATGTCTTCATCTGGAAAATGGGAGTATTGAGAGTACCTACTGCATGTGATTGGGATGAGTGTTCAATGAGAAAATCTGATGATAAGTCTTAAAAACACCTGGCACACAGTAAGTATCTAATTAATGTTGGCTATTACTATTTCATTGGAAAAGACCCCGACGCTAGAAAGATTGAAGACAGGAGGAGAAGGGGATGACAGAGGAGGACTTGGTTGGATGGCATCACCGACTCAATGGACTTGAGTTTGAGCAAGCTCTGGGAGTTGGTGATGGACAGGGAAGCCTGGTGTGCTGCAGTCCATGGGGTCGGGAAGAGTCAGATATGACTGAGCAACTGAACTGAACTGATTATTATTTCATCCTGAAGTCTATCATACCAAGCTTTTGCAAGAATTTAATGGAAGCCATGCATTTAACTGGGTACCAGTTACTCTGATAGAGAGTAAAATCTACGAGACAATTAATTACTTACTCTAATTATAGAGAAAGGCCATACTAGTAACCTATTTCCTTTAGATCAAGACTATGCTAAATAACTAGTGATTAATTTATCAGTCTGCTTTACCCCTATAGAAAGTAAAAGTTGGAAATGCCCACAGATCTTTTTCAACTGCCCTACATCAATCAGTTAGAATGTAGCAGATTCTGGGTTATCCCATTATAACTCTGGAAACAACACGAATCTTTGAGCCACCTAGATTTTCAATTTTCTCTTTCAAATTTCTTCTTGATCAGAGAATTTTCTTAAATGATCCATCTGTAACAAAATAGAGAGAACATCCCCCAGAATAAATACTTCCATCAAATTACATAAATTATCAGTTCAGAGAATTAGACTGAGCACATTTTATCAGAAAGCATGTCCCAGCTCCCACAACTATTCCTGATCTATATATTTCCTCTGTACAGGCATGCACATGCGCAGAGTGAGCATAGTTCTTGGTGGCAGTCATTATTTGCTTTTCACAGAAGTATTACCTCAAGAATTACAAGACAAAAATCAGAGAATGCATACATTTTTAAGGTGGGTTTATTAGTCTTTTTAAAACACGTTTAGTGAGTGCCTTCTGTCTTTCAGCTTGGGAACAAAAGATCGGTAAAATCCAGTCCCTATCCATAGAAAGACATAAAAATGGCCAACATGAATGAAAAAAGACACTCCAAATCACTAATTATCAAAGCAAAACCACAATATCACCTAATACCTATCAAAATGGCTCTTATTTTAAAAAAAGACAGTAAGTGTTGGCGAGGATGTGGAGAAAAAGGAACGCTTGCACACTGTTGTGGGGCTGCAAAATGATGCAGCTACTTGAGAAACAGTATGGAAGTGCCTCAGAAAATGAAAAATAGTACTACCATATGACCCAGCGGCCCTACTTCTGGGTAATTATCAAAAAATTGAAATCTTTGTCTCAAAAAGATATTAGCACTCTGTGTTCACTGCAGCACTATTCACAATAGCCAACATGTATGAACAGCCTAAATCTCCATTAACAGATGAATGAATTAAAGAAATGTACATAAACGTGTATACAAACAAACACAAAGTATTCCATTGTGTGTACGTATATATACACATTTTCTTTATCATGTATATATATGCACTGAATTACTATTTACTAAAAGAGAGGGGATATTCTGCATTATGCAACAACATGGACGAACCTTGAGGATACTATGCTAAAAGAAAAAAGACAAATAGTATGATTCTACTTAATGAAGTATCTAAACAATCAAATTCATAGAATCAAAGAGTGAAAGGGCAGTTGTCGGGTGCAAGGGGAGAGGGCTTCCCTGGTGGCTCAGCTGGTAAAGAATCTGCCTGCAATGCAGGAGACCTGGGTTCAATCCCTGGGTTAGGAAGAGCCCCTGGAGAAGGGAACAGCTACACATTCCAGTATTCTGGCCTGGAGAATTGCATGGACTGTATAGCCCATGGGGTCACAAAGAGTCAAACACGACTGAGTGACTTTCATTTTCACTTGCATGGGAGGGGAAAATGGAGTGTTACTAATCAAGCAGAATAACGTTTCAATTAAGTGAGATGAATAAGCTCTAGAGAGCTGCTGTACAACACTGTACCTCTAGGCAACAACAATGCTTGGGCCCAGTTCTTTCAGGAAAAGCCATGTTTTCCTCTGCTCTCTTGGGATTCTGGAAACTGGGACCAGTACATTTTAAGTATGAAACAGTGATTCAAACATGGAAAAGGCTTTGTAAGGAATTCTCTGGTACATGAAGAAGCTAGATTCAAAAAGAGATCAAGCCCTGAGGCTTTGGAGTGGGAGCACTGACTCCAAGACCGTAGATTAACAGAGAACTAACCCAAGGGAGTATCAAATAGGGAGAACTCACTGGCGACCCACTCCAGTGCTCTTGCCTGGAAAATCCCATGGACGGAGGAGCCTGGAAGGCTGCAGTCCATGGGGTCGCTAAGAGTCGGACACGACTAAGCGACTTCACTTTCACTCTTCACTTTCATGTATTGGAGAAGGAAATGGGAACCCACTCCAGTGTTCTTGCCTGGAGAATCCCAGGGACGGAGGAGCCTGGTGGGCTGCCGTCTATGGAGTCGCACAGAGTCGGACATGACTGAAGCGACTTAGCAGCAGCAGCACACAACGGAGACTACTTGAATATAAGACCCAGCATCACCCAACTACCAGTAGCACCCTGTGCAAGATGCCTCATCTAAACAAAAACGAAACAAAAATACAAACTCAAATATCAGCAGACAGAATTATTACCTCACTCAGCCTTGCCCATCAGAGGAAAAACAAACAAACAAACAAAAACTCAGCACAAATCTCACCCTATCCAAAGCTTACACAAACAACTGGACCAACCTTAGGAGGGCAGAAACCAAAAGGAAGAAAGAATTCAAACTTGAATTGGAAAAGGAGACCTCAAACACAATAAATTAAAAAAAAAATAATGAAAAGACAGAGAAATACTACACAAATGAAGGAACTAGAAACACAGAAGTCCAAATACATGAGGAGGAAATAGGCAAACCACCTGAAAAAGAATTCAGCATAATGATAGTAAAGATGATAAAAAACCCTGAAAACAAAATGGAGAAAATGCAAGAATCAGTTAACAAAGACCTAGAAGAATTAAAGAATAAACATACAGAGACAAACAACACAGTTACTGAAATTAAAAATACTCTAGAAGGAATCAATAGCAGAATATCTGAAGCATAAGAACAATTCAGTGAGCTGGAAGGTAAGGTGGTGGAAATAACTTCTGAAGAGCAGAATAAAGTAAAAAGAATGAAGAGAATTGAGGATAGTCTCAGAGACCTTAGGGGCAATATCAGATGCACCAACATTCAAATTATAGGGGTCCCAGAAGAAGAAGAGGAAAAGAAAGGGTATGAGAAAATTTTTGAAGAGATTATATAGTTCAAAATTTCCCCAACGTGGGAAAGGAAATAGTCAATCAAGTCCAAGAGGCACAAAGAGTCCCCTAGAGGATAAAACCAAGGAGAAACATGCCAAGACACATACTAATCAAACTAACAAAGACTAAACACAAAGAAAGAATATTAACACAGCAAAGGAGAAGCAACAAGTAACATACAAGGGACACCCATACGCTTAACAGCTGATCTTTCAGCAGAAACTCTGCAGGCCAGAAGGGAAGGGCAGGATATATTTAAAGTTCTGAAAGGGGAAAATCTATAGCCAAGACTGCTGTACCCAGCAAGGATCTCTTTCAAAATTGATGGAGAAATAAAAAACTTTTCAGAAAAGCAAAAGTTAAGAGAATTCAGTACCACCAAACCAGCTTTACAACAAATGTTAAAGGGACTTATATAGTCAAGAAATATGAGAAGGAAAAGGATCTACAAAATCAACCCCAAACAATTAAGAAACTATGGTGACCCAAGGACGAAAGAGCAGATAAAACCAAGGAAGGTCCTGGAATGCAGGAATGGAAAACCAGACCCTTATTGTCCTTCCCTCCCCCATGTTGTAACTATTAATGGAACAGTATAACCTGTCTCCCCTCCTACTCTATAGGGAGAAGGTACTTGCCCTACTCTTCCCCCACCCATTATACATGCCTCATCCAATCAGCAAATGACCCACAAGACTCCTAGCCTACTCCTTGTACCCTTGGTATAAAAGTGGACTAAGGACAACTGTTCAACATCAGTCCTCCCTTGAGCTGGCCCGCTGTTCTAACGGTGTCTCCCACTCTAATAAACTTTATTTCCCTCTCATTCTGTCTCATGTCTGGAAATTCTTTTCCAACCCATGCCCAGACCACAACAGAAAATGGCAATAGGAACATATATATCAATAACTACTTTAAATGTAAATGGATTAAAAGTGCCAATCAAAAGACACAGACTGGCTGAATGGATACAAAAACAAGACCCATATTTATGCTGTCTGCAAGAAACCCACTTCAGACCTAAAGACACATATAGACTAAAAGCGAGAGGATGGAAAAATACATTCCATGCAAATGGGCAGCAAAAGAAAACTGGAGTAGCAATTCTCATATCAGACAAAATAGACCTTAAAATAAAGAAGATTGGAAGAGATAAGGAAGGACACTGCATAATGATCGAGGGATCAATCCAAGAGGAAGACATAACAATTGTAAATATCTATGCACCCAACATAGCAGCACCTCAATACACAAGACAAACACTAACAGACATAAAAGGAGAAATTGACAGTAACACAATAATAGTAGGA
The DNA here is from genome assembly GCF_042477335.2 of Ovis canadensis. Taxonomy (NCBI): domain Eukaryota; kingdom Metazoa; phylum Chordata; class Mammalia; order Artiodactyla; family Bovidae; genus Ovis; species Ovis canadensis. The sequence continues at coordinate 2,576,668 of NC_091246.1, read as the reverse complement.
GGCTTTAACACCCCTCTCACACCAATGGACAGATCGTCAATACAGAAAATTAATACGGAAACACAAGTCTTAAATGATACATTAGATGAGATGGATCTCATTGATATCCTCAGGACATTCCATCCAAATGCAGAAGAATACACCTTCTTCTCAAGTGCACATGGAACATTCTCCAGGATAGACCACATCTTGGGTCACAAATCACAATTCATATGGAAACACAAAAGACCCTGAATGGCCAAAGCAGTCTTGAGAAAGAAGAATGGAGCTGGAGGAATCAACCTTTCTGACTTCAGATTATACTACAAAGCTATAGTTATCAAGAGAGTATCGTACTGGCACAAAAACAGAAATATAGACCAATGGAACAAAATAGAAAGCCCAGAAATAAACTCATGCCCCTATGGGTAACTTATTTTGACAAAGGAGGCATGAATATACAATGGGGCAAAGACAGCCTCTTCCATAAATGGTGCTGGGAAAACTGGACAGCTACATGTAAAAGAATGAAATTAGAACACTTCCTAATATCATACACAAAGATAAACTCAAAATGGATTAAAGACATAAATGTAAGACAAGAAACTATAAAACTCATAGAGGAAAACATAGGCAGAACATTCAATGACATAAATCAGAGCAAGAGCCTCTATGACCCACCTCTAGAGTAATGGAAATAAAAACAAAAGCAAACAAGTGGGACCTGATTAAATTTAAAAGCTTCTGCACACCAAAGGAAACTATAAACAAGGTGAAAAGACAACCCTCAGAATGGGAGAAAATAATAGCAAATGAAACAACTGGCAAAGGATTAATTTCCAAAATGTACAAGCAGCTCATACAACTCAATGCCAGAAAAACAAACAACCCAATCAAAAAGTAGGAAAAAGACCTAAACAGACATTTCTCCAAAGAAGACATACAGATGGCTAACAAACACATGAAAAGATGCTCAACATCACTCATTATTAGAGAAATGCAAATCAAAACCACAGTGAGATATCAACTCACACTGGTCAGAATGGCCATCATCAAAAGGTCTGCAAACAATAAATGCTGGAGAGGGTGTGGAGAAAAGGGAACCCTCTTGCACTGTTGGTGGGAATGTAAATTGATACAGCCACTGTGGAAGACGGTATGGAGATTTCTTAAAAAACTAGGAATAAAACCACCATGTGACCCAGCAATCCCACTCCTAGGCATATACCCTGAGGAAACCAAAACTGAAAAAGTACATGTATCCCATTGTTCATTACAGCACTATTTACAACAGCTAGAACACGGAAGCAACCTAGATGTCCATCGACAGATGAACGGATAAAGAAGTGGTGGTACATATACACAAGGGAATATTACTCAGCCACAAAAAGGAACACATTTGAGTCAGTTCTCATGAGGTGGATGAACCTAGAACCTATTATACAGAGTGAAGTGAGTCAAAAAGAGAAAGATAAATATAATATTCTAATACATATGTACAGAATCTAGGAAAATGGTACTGAAGAATTATTCACAGGGCAGTAATGGAGAAACAGACATCGAGAACAGACTTATCGACATGGGGAGAGGGGAGGAGAGGGTGAGATATATGGCAAGAGTAACATGGAAACTTACATTACCTTATGCAAAATAGATAGCCAATGGGAAATTTCTGTATGGCTTAGGAAACTCAAACAGGGGCTCTATATCAATCCAGAGGGGTGGGATGGGGCGGGAGATGGGAGACAGGTTCAAAAAGGGAGGGAATATATGTATACCTATGGCTGATTCATGTTGAGGTTTGATAGAAAACAACAAAATTCTATAAAGCAATTATCCTTCAATAAAAAAATAAATTAAAAAGAATAAATAATGCTTTGTACACTTAATTTGTTATTAGGGAAAAGTTCATGCTAAATGTTCTTACCACAATAAAATTTTAAAAGTTTAACTTAATTTTAAAAATCTGCTGTGGGAGCAGTGAGGATTTAGAGGGAGAATCAATGTGGGTCCAGAAAAGGTAGTGTATTTTTATAAAAGCATATTCCTGTGAATTGGTTGAAAGCAATTACTTACCATCTTGTTGGGAGCCATCTGCATCTCACTGGTGAGGACAGTGAGTCCTGCTAAGCAGAACACTTCAGCGTTATTCCTGCCACCACCTGTTCCACAGCCATGGGCATCTTTATCTAAAGATTGAAGTATCTGTTCAGTAAGAAAGTCACTCCCTCAAAAACAATATTCAGTGGCTATTGCAGGAAACAGTTGACTTACGGATACTGTTCAAGTCATTCACTGACTGAATATTAAAATCTAATTCTCCAGTTTTCCCAGCCTTTCTTAACTTCCCTAGTTTTCACCTCGTGTGTCTACAGATACGTGCTGTTCAACAGCTAAGCCTTTAGGCAAAGAACATTGATAGGGAAGTTCCTAGAAAACAGTTTACACTCTCCTTTCTTGGAGCTTTATGCAGTGCATTAACTAATAAGATATCCCTCGAGCAGTTGAACGAACGAATAAGTAAATACTGACGACCCCTCATGGTCCTTGCCAGCTCTAGTTTCTACATTCTGAACCAGATGACACCCTCTATTTTATTGTTCCACTCTGGATAGAGCAGGACACAGAGGGGATACGGATACTCAATGAATTATTTTTGTTGAGAAGAGTTGACTCCTCATCAAAATTTGTGACCATGACTTGTGGCACCCAAAAGAAGTTATTATGGGTTGTTAGGGGATAGGAGGGGGAAAGGGCAGGTGAGCAAAGAGAGATTCATGGCTGCAGCTCTCATGGGTAGACATATAGTTTCCCAAATCATGCCCCTATTTTCTGCTCCCCTCTTTATTACTTTTCCAATAAATTATTACACTCACCTCACCAGAACACTAGTATTTTCAGTCATATAAGTTCCGTGGAGTGAGCAAGAAACTATTTTATGCATTAGCTTAAAAGGTACCCTCTCTCAAAAGTCAGTAAGGTTATTGCTTATTCCAACGAATGGCTTAATAAATATGATGGTGTCATCAGTCACTGAAAGAAAGTTTACCATTGGTTGCACTTGAAAGTTTGTTGCTGAATGCAGATTGAATTATGTTTTAATTTATTCCCAGAGAAAACTGCCCTTTAGCATTTCATTGAGGCTATTCCCAAATATGTGTTCATCTAATACAAAATAATCAGCGAGTAATTTAACTGGACAGCTACCCTTTGTATACCCCAAAGGATAACTAAAGGGGTTAACTCTAACCAACCAAGTTTGTTTGATTCTACTCTGTGCAGAGATTCTATTCTGGCCCTAAGTAACCTAATGTCTCTTAGTTTTCCATTATCAGTAACATAAGAACTCCACTAGTAAGACCTTAATGTATTTTAAATATTTTTATTATTGATATGTCTCTCACAGGATTGTTGTGAATACTCGATATGATAATAGGTTTAAAGGTCTTATAATGATATTCAGCATATAGTAAATGTTCAGTAAATGTCAGTTGTTGGTGTTATTACGCTTAAATTTAGCTTAAGAGACAGACATTGAAGTAATCACATCTTATTTTATTCTTCTCCCATGATTAACCCATAGAACTATGAGACAGCCATAATGGCCATTTGGCCCCAAGTCACACCAAGCATCAGTTATCACAGCATTTACCCTACTTAACTCTTTCCATATGATTTTTTGCTTCTTTCCTGGAAGCCATAAACCACTTCTCACTGATGACGATGTTACCCATGATTCTCTCCGAGTTTCCATAATAACAGATATAGCTCCATCTGGAGAATATATATCTTTATTTGGAGACAGATAGATCTGAAATTCAGAGAAAGCAATGGCACTCCACTCTAGTACTCCTGTCTGGAAAATCCCATGGGTGGAGGAGCCTGGTGGGCTACAGTCCCTGGGGTCGCGAAGAGTCGGCACGAATGAGTGAATTCCCTTTCATTTTTCACTTTCATGCATTGGAGAAGGAAATGGCAACCCACTCCAGTGTTCTTGCCTGGAGAATCCCAGGGGCGGGGGAGCCTGATGGGCTGCCATCTGTGGGGTCGCACAGGGTTGGACACGACTGAAGCGACTTGGCAGCAGCAGCAGCAGATCTGAAATTAACTGGAAAAGAAAGCATCTTCGTGTGAGATTAAACGGTTATTCAAGAGGAACTCCGGGGGGGAGGGCATCTGCGGCTCACCTGGGGCTGGCTGCCTCACTTTTCTTCAGCATGTAGGCAGTGTGGGTCAGACGCCCCTGCTGCTGATGCTTTCCCGTGGCGAGATAGTAGGCCAGCGCACAGGCAGCAGGAACCATGTGCGGAGTCACGGAAAGGCTTAGAAGTTGCTAAGATGAACCTGGGAGTTTCCTCTCTGTGCCGAAGCGTACAGCTCTGCCCTTAGAGGAAATCTAAAAATACACAGCGACAAACGTGCATCAGAGTGGGTCCAATGCTGCGCTGGGAACTAGAAAGGCGATAAAACTGAGGAGAACTGATGTTCATCAAGCATCTTCTATACATTAGGTACACGTACTTGAACACATTCAGTCACAACTGTATATTGCGGCTTTATTAACCCCACTTAGTAGTTACAGAAATTGAAGGTCATAGATGTAAGCTGTCCCAATAGTTTAAAAGGTACCTCTCTCAGAATCAATAAGGTTATTGCTTATTCCAACAAATGGCTTAGTAAACAAGATGTTATCAGTTACTGAAAGAAAAATAGTTTGGAACTGTTTGTATTCAAAGGTTCGCTTCTAAACGCAGATTTATCGAGGCAGGAACCTTGATCTTGTTGACTCAAAGCTCACGCCTTTTCCAGTATATCATGTTGCCATCCTTGCTAGTGTATATTTTGAAAAGCTATGAAAAATGCTTGGAATCACTGTATCTGCCCTTGAGCATAGGACTTAAACTCTTCTCTTTGTAAACATGGTATGTTCTTGAGGAACGTTGGCAAGGCTTAGCAGACCAACGCTCGGTAATGCTCTGCTTGGCCATAAAACATTGCCGAGGTCACAGACTAGTCTGGGGACTGAACGCAGGCTCTGATCAAACCCTGGGCACTGTGCCCTGGAAAGAAGATCTGTCTAGGAGTCAGAAGATCTTGAAGGAAATCCTAAACCTACTAATTACCTGTGAATATGGCAGGTCACTCAGCCTCTCCAGGCTGTTTCACTGTCTGCTGAGCTCAAAAAAGTGTCATGAGACTCTGTGGAGAAGATGTTTGTGAACGTGTTCTATGGACTACAAAGCGTGACGTAAGCTCATCCATTCATTTGCTAAACATCCACTGGATACTGCCCCGTGCTGGGGATTCCCTGGTGGCTCAGCAGTAAAGACTCCACCTGACAATGCAGGAGAGGGGGGTTCAATCCCTGGGTCACGAAGATCCCCTGGAGAAGGAAATAGCTATCCACTCCAGTATTCTTGCCTGGGAAACCCCATGGAGAGAGGAGCCTGGAGGGCTACAGTCCATGGGGTCACAAAGAGTCGGACACAACTTAGCAACTAAACAACAACAACAGCAAGTGCTGTGTGTCAGGTAAGGAACCATTTAAAGAATTATTTCCATAAGTAAAGAAAGCGTTGCAAGTAGGGGACTAGATGCGAGAACGATATTGAACTTACCACGTAATTGTAGTGTGTAATCTTGCCAACACATGGACTTTTAGGGGTAACCGTTATGTAACTGTCTGTCCAGCTAAGCGAAGGGAAACTCTGGCTGCGTGATGAGTAGGCTACTGCTTGATAGTCATGGCTGGCCTGATATTCTTCTGAAAGGTCTGGATCATCAGTTCTAACCTAAAGAAGACAGTGTCAAAAAATTGTAAAACCTGATACTTTACTTTGCATTGCTGATGATGATGGTGGTAGTGTGGTGGTGGCAGTAATAGCACTTTGCTAGCCTTCACTTAGCGCCAGGTGTGGTTCTGTGAAAACATTTTACGAGAAGGTAAATTAGCATGCCATTGCCTTAATCATGATAAGCTATGTTATCAAGTAACTACAGAAAGGCTACTGATTTTAAAAAATAATAAAGTTATATGTGAATGTCTAGCCTAATTATGGAAGAGTTCAGTGAAGTGAAATAGAGGAAAGATCCCAGGGACCTCCCTGATGGCCCAGTGGCTAAGAAATCTGCTTTGCAATGCAGGGGATGCCGATTTGATCCCTGACAGGGAACTAAGATCCTACATGCAGTGGAGCATGCAACTACTGAGCCCGCATGCTCCAGAGTCTGTGTGCCACAGCTAGAGAGCCTAGGTGCCCCAGCCACTGAAGCCTACATGCTCTGGAGCCCACACCGCCCACACACCACAAGCAGAAAGTCCATCTCCCCAGCGAAAGACTCGTGTGACGCAAGGAAGATTCCACGTGCTGCAACTAAGACCCGACACGGCCAAAATAAATAAATTAAACAAACAATTTTTAAAAAGAGAGAGAGAAAAGATCCTAGACCTAGGGTTGACCTCCTTTCTTAAATGACGTGCCAACTTACTGACTCCTTTCCTTCTGCCATAGGCTAGTAGGAATTAAGAATTTGAGGAGTGGGAAAATGTGGGTAGGAATGTGGCAATTGTTCCTAAAAGTTAATAGAAACGTTGGTTGTGAGTGGAAACAGTGGTGAATAATCTCACTGCTTCTCAGGAAAGGGGCAGGGAGAAGAATCTAGGAGAGTAAACATCTGTTCATGATGGCAAAGTACAGGGTAGTAGTGGGTGAACATAGAGAAGGCGCTCAGTCGTGTCCCGACCCTTCGCGACCCCATGGACTGTAGCCTACCAGGCTCCTCCGTCCATGGGATTTTCCAGGCAAGAGTACTGGAGTGGGGTGCCATTTCCTTCTCCAGGGGATCTTCCTGACCCAGGGAAGAACCCGGGTCTCCCGCATTGCAGGCAGAGGCTTTGACCATCTGAGCCACCAGGGAAGAGCCCCTACAGGGTAGTAGGGAACTCATAAACATGAGAGTTACGCTGTCCCATCTCTTGAACAGGAGACTGGAACCATCTGTGTGTTTCTTGAAGCTGAAAATTTTGATATTATTTGCTAGTGAAGGTAAATGACAACTAATGAACAAAAGAACAAAGAAAACATACTTCATGCTATTAGCATAAAGGGAGACTGACACTTGGCTCTTGTGTAGGTTTGGAAAGAGAAATATGTATGCATTTAGCCAGTCAATATTTTATGTTCCCTAATGTATGTCAGGAAATATGCTAGTTTCTGGGGACACAAAGATGAACAAGACAGACACAGCTCTTGCCCTCAAGAAACTTGAAATCCTATCATGTAAGAATTGAATCGCCAGTCTATGTCTGACGCAGAATACAGCATGCTTGGGGCTGGTGCATGGGGATGACCCACAGAGATGTTATGGGGAGGGAGGTGGGAGGCGGGTTCATGTTTGGGAATGCATGTAAGAATTAAAGATTTTAAAATTAAAAAAATTAAAAAATTTAAAAAAAAAGAAAGAAACTTGAAATCCACGAGACTTTCATGGAGTAAGAATACCTCCCTTGATCAGCAGAGGTAGTTACAGAAGGCTCCTTGGAGGATATGATTTAATAGCTGACCCCTAAATATGTAGGAGTTAGAGAATCAAAGAACTGGGAAGGAGAGTCTAAGGTGGGTTAAAAGGCCTTGTGGCAAGAGGCAGCAGAACATTCAGGACCTGCAAATTGTCCAGCGTAGCTGGGGTTTGAAGGGTGATAGAAAGAATGATGACTAATTAGTTTGGAGAGGGGATCAAGGGGTCAGTTGAGATGACATTTGTGTCAGAGAAATCACCCCATTCCCTTGCACAGTGAGGACAGTGGCTGGGAGGAGGGTGAGGAACCCGCTGGCTGTGGGGCCATTCACTAAAAGGCAGGAGGAGGAGGCCCAGGCTTGAGGCTGGCAGGCAATATTCAATTTTGGACAAAGCGATGATTATGCTTCTTCAGGAACAGCAAGAAAAAGATATGAAGAGGCAGTTCTATAAGAATCTTGAGTGTTTAGGATGAGTCTTCAGTATAAGCTATGGGAACCATAGAGATAAATGTCATGTAGGAAGAGCGGAGAGTCTAAATAGAACCCTGAGGATCACCCTCATTCAGACGGCAAGTTAGGGATTCTGGCTTCAAAATGGAGGCTATGAAGAAGAGAACCACGACAAAACAAAGCAAGGAAATGTGAAGTCACAGGGGCCACACCGGGCTACACATAGTGCCCCCGAAAGAGGACGCAGGCTATTCTCTAGCAGCATTGGCACGCGAACTGTGAGAGAAGGAGAAGCGATAATACCTGGAAATAACGGGCGAGAGACTATGTGTGTGCTTGTATTCCGCCGGCAATTCTTACCTTAAGTTGTCCAGATGTGAACAGCACCATTTAGCCTAAGAAGAAAAAAATTATTTCTAAAATATAAAATTGACAAACTCATAACCTTTCATGTGATACTCAGTACATTAAGTTGTATTTCTTGTGCCCATAAGTCAAAAGTTTCAGAGAAATTCACTAGACTTACATATAAAATTTCCCTCATCTTTCGTGTATTCTAGCTACCACACAGACTGAAGGGCTATTAGAAAATGCAACAAATGAGAATTTGGCTCATGTGAAACTCCAGAGCTGTCACATCAGAGGGAATATTAACCATAAACGAAGCTACTTCATCAATATAATTTGTTGTACTTTTTCTTGGAACAAGATCTGTCTTCTTCTGAGTTTTATCCACTGTTCCAGCTTTCAAGGTTACTGTAATCCCTCCTATGAAATGGGCAAACACATCCCTCACCTGGACCTATTGGGCCAAATTCATTTCAGTAGTTAATGTTGAACCTTTTACAAAAGGAAAACCTCGACTAAGCCCCAAGCAAAACGTTGGCAGAATTTAGTTCAGCAGTCAAATGTGGGTCTCTTAAGTTGGAACTTTAACCACTCCAGGGATATATAATATGAATTACATTCAATTCAATGTATAGATATTGTTTTTTTAATAAGGACACAACACTGTGCTATATGCTTGTATGTATGCTGCGTGTGTGTGTTTGTGTGCGTGGGTGCGTGCGAGAGCGTGCGCACGCGCCTGCGCGCTCAGTCATGCCACGGATTGGGTGAAATGATTACCGTGTGTAGACTTCTGGTTTTCATCACAGACTTGGTGATTGGCTTGTACTATTCCTCACCCCCGCAGTGAACACCCCCACGGTCTGTTCAACATAATAGATTTTATAATCATCTAACTTTTATGAAGTACTCTTGCCTGGAAAATCCCATGGACAGAGGAGCCTGGTGGGCTGCAGTCCATGGGGTCGTGAAGAGTCGGACACGACTGAGCGACTTCATTTTCGCTTTTCACTTTCATGCATTGGAGAAGGAAATGGCAACCCACTCCAGTGTTCTTGCCTGGAGAATCCCAGGAACTGGGGAGCCTGGCGGGCTTCTGTCTATGGGGTCGCCCAGAGTTGGACATGACTGAAGTGACTTACCAGCAGCAGCAGCAGCAGCAGTAACCTTTATGGAATATGGAATCCCAGGTTTCAGGAAAAGTGAAGTAGCAACCAGATCCAGTGAGTAAGGAGAGAGGACATATTTGACATCAGTTAGTTTGGTTTCTTGAAAGAGTCTACCTAATGGAATAATAGGTTGATCAATCTGAGAATTTGACAAGCACAATGTAGTCCATTAATCTGCACAGGGGCCCACTCTCTCATTTTCTATTTCTTAATTTGGATAAGGACATGCCATTTGCCAAACCCTTGGTCATTTCACGTGCAATTGTGAATCTAAATTCGGATTATTGCTATGGTTACCCTGAAAGAATCTGGCCATTCCATGAACCAGTAAAGTGCAATTTGCATGAGGTTGGTGAGATGCTCATTCATCAATTTCAACTACAGTATCTTGCTGCAGGGGCTTCCCTTGTGGCTCAGCTGGTAAAGAATCCACCTGCAATGCAGGAGACCCCAGTCCAACTCCTGCATTGGGAAGGTCCTCTGGAGAAGGGATAGGCTACCCACTACAGTATTCTTGGGCTTCCCTTGGTAGCTCAGCCAGTAAAGAATCTGCCTGCAATTCAGGAGACCTGGGTTTGATCCCTGGGTTGGGAAGATCCCCTGGAAGAGGGCATTGCAACCTTCTCCAGTATTCTTGCCTAGAGAATCCCCATGAACAAAGGAGCCTGGTGTGCTACAGTCCATGATGTCGCAAAGAGTCAAATATGACTGAGCGACTAAACACAGCACATCCTGCTCCAGACTGTTTATCAGATCGTTCATCCCTCCTCCCTCCCTTTTTTTTTCAAGTAATGGAGCAGAATGTCAATAATCCTGTGAAAACAGACACTCACTTGTGAATAGTTGGTTATAATTTCCAAGGCAACATTAAAAAATTTACCAGGTAGTGTGGTAGAAAATATGTGTTAAATATTTAATAATATGTAAGCAAACACTCAAATGACTCAGGAATGCTTTCATATATGAATAATTGTAATATATCATTTGTTTGTTGCAAGCAAAATTGTCTGGTACCAGCATTATCTGCTCTTTTCAATGACTTAAAAGGCTATCCATTACATGTGGGAGTAGGGGGTCATCACTGCAGAAAGATGTCTTTCATGAGCATTTCCCCTGCACAGAGCTGATGGATAGTAGTTTGGTAGAGCATATCTGGTAACTGTATTTGCCCAACATTACACCAATAATAAGTTTCAGATTTCTATCTGAACTTCGGAAAAAAGAAAGAAATGTGAGAAAAGAACTTATAGATCAGTTTGGAACTCACCTGTACTTTCTTGGATTTCCACAAAAATACTAAGATACTTGTTATTTAAATCTTTTAGACTTTTATATGACAGGTTTTCAATTGCTTCTGCTGTGTTAAAAATGATTTGTGCAACTCCATCAATCAACTGTTTTTGAAAGGAGGACAAAAATGTAGAAGGTACAGTATTAGAGAACAATTCACTGCTAGGGATTAACAAATTGGCTTTCATCAGCCTGCGAAATCTTCACTTGACAATGACATCATAGTTACAGCTAGTGGTAATACAAAGCGTAAGCTTGATTCTATGGCATGCATATTTTTATCTTTAACTGAAGGATAATTGCTTTACAACACTGCTTTGGTTTCTGCCATACATCAACATCTATGGCGTATATTTTTAACTGATTAATATTTAGGTCATTTCTTTTAAGCTTGAAGCCTCTGGTCATGGAGAAATGACCCTGGGTGGGGCTGAAAATCTCTGATTCAAAACCATGTCTCATCCTGTTCAGAAATGGAGACTATAATTTGCATTCTCTATCTGACGGAAGCTCATCTCAGGTCCAGGATACCATGTCTATAAAGGGAGAAAACTGCCTCTGGGAGTAGGTTTTTGCAAACTCAAGCCTCAAAATGGAAGACAAACATCACTGCAACTTTCTGCTTTCATTAATAGAACTTCCCAAAGTCCCAAGTATTAGTTGTTCTGTTATGTTCTGTTTGGTGCTGTGAACTCTTGGGGGTGAAAGCTCATTTTAAATCTCTACACTGTGATGAATTGACCCCCAATTCTCCATTTCTATGAAGGTAACTTGATTTCTTCTTTACCTTTGTTTTCTGTGTTGCTTTAAGCATCATTTCTTTCCTGCTGTCATTTAAATTTTCTCTTATCTCAAAAGAAGCAGAAACTTTAGCTTCAGTTACATTCTTATTGTAAGAATACCAGTTTTAAAAGAATACAATTACCCCCTTTTTTGGTAAAGCAATTATTGTAATGAGATATAGATGTATTTTTATTTCTGTGACAAATGAGGAGATTGAATCCCAGAGGTATAAAAAGAGCTTACTCAAACTTCCCACAGTATTTAACTTCATGGCGAGTTAGTGGAGACATGAACTAGAACCCAGGTCTCCTATTTGTGAGAGGCCACACTTCTTCCACACCACAGCAGGGTGTGTCTCCCAAGTGATACTTTTAGCAAAAGGGGCGACGTCATCTTCCTAACGTGTACTGGAGCTGTTATTTTAAATTTAGCCTCGTATTTTTCCTTTGAGTCAAAGAAAAACATTAACTTTCCTTATTTAAATATTAAACAGGCCAGCCAGTGCTCCCATGAATTTGTCTGCCAAGTGTGATTTCTGGGCCTGTTCAATCAATTCCATAAGTACTTTTCTTAATTGTATGATCAATTAATATTAACAAATAAGTGGATATTTTCATATCATATTTTTAATACTTAAACAGTTACAGTCACCTGAACAGCCACCGTGATATTTCAATCTTTAGGATTCTTTGCTTTTGTTAAACAGCAGTAAGACTGGAATCAGCAAATGCCTTTCAGGCAAATTTCCTTGAACCCACTTCCCACAGCTATGGCAGATATTATTAACCACAGTATTTTTGACATTGAACCTCAGAGTCTTTCTCAACACAGGACCTCAGGCAAGCACTAGCAATAAGTCATTTTTTAACTCTTGAATGGAAACTGCTTGCCATTCAGAGGCTAAATTGAATCCGAAAATAATAATTTTCTTACCTAGCTTTTATAGTAATCTTGAAGTCCTCAAAAGGTTTATGGCTAATGAAGAAATTCTCTAGTTCTACTAGGATAAAGAAGTGTGGTTTCACTGAATGTAAACCTAAGCAAAACAATTACACAGTTTAAACTATATTTGTAACTGTATTTCAAACAAAAAACTTTAGTACAATGAGCTAGAGCAACAGCAGCAACAGATACTTCCCTCCTCATCATGAGGGCCATCAGAACCCCGGGAGGCCTCTTCATCCTTCCCTAAGGGGTCAAGCTCATCTCTGCCTCGGCAGTCATGTCCTTACTAAAGCATGTGTGTTACTATCAAATTATGAGCTCCATAAGGATGTCTTGATCTTGCTTATCTTCATAAAGCCTTTCACATATTAATAGTGTCTAACAGATATTCATTAAATTGCATCTTGTGTTTAGCAATTCTCTCCCATTCAGTGTCCAAAGTATGAGCATAAATCGCGTATCGGAGAGACATCTTCTAATTATTAACTGTAGAAAATGACTTTCTCACAAAAATGAATTCGAACAAAGGGGAGTTTTAGATTTTCTAACTCTTTGATACCATAATTCAGAAATAACACTTCTGACTGCTTACAGATCTGTGTGTTTTCCTTATGCCTGTCCGGAAAGTGATTCTGTGTTTCACAATCCTGTTTATCACGCACTGCTCTGGAGGCTGATTACCCAATGGGAGAAGCCTGCCCTTCGGAGAGAAAGGAGCCTTGGCTCGAGCAGGGCAGGTGGTGAGGGGCTGACTGTTCAAGGGAAGAGAGAGTGTCTCACTCTACCGGCTGCCCTTTCTGTGTCAGAGAAAAGTGCCCTCCGGCATGCTGTCGAAAAACAGAGCAAGGACTTGGTAACTACGAGCAGCGTCCAGGAGTGCTATTAAACAGCTCCAAAGTGGAGCTTAATTGGCTCAGAGCATATTCTGTTGCTGTGGTTTTAGCATGTTAAATGTTTCAGATTTTTACATACGCTTGCCCTTTCTTCCGGAGAAGGCAATGGCAACCCACTCCAGTACTCTTGCCTGGAAAACCCCATGGGTGGAGGAGCCTGGTAGGCTGCAGTCCATGGGGTCATGAAGAGTCGGACACGACTGAGCGACTTCACTTTCACTTTTCACTTTCATGCATTGGAGAAGGAAATGGCAACCCACTCCAGTGTTCTTGCCTGGAGAATCCCAGGGACAGGGGAGCCTGGTGGGCTGCTGTCTATGGGGTCGCACAGAGTCGGACACGACTGAAGCAACTTAGCAGCAGCAGCAGCAGCCCTTTCTTCATTATAAACACCTCTCTGCCTCCCTCAATCTGATGGGCAGAAATCATCGTTTAAATAGCTTTAACAAAGCTATTTAAGAACAGACACGTTAACATTCCAGTAAATGCCTCTGAGAGGTGAACAGAAGGGAATATAAGTTAACTGCTAGTAAAATTAATACAGATAGCTCCAAAATAAGTGTATTTTGTAATTGTCCGAACACATCATCAATTTTCAGGACTGACAGGAGGGGGCACTGGCTTGGGATTCAGAGGGGGCATCCTGCATTCTCATTCTCAACCGGACAAAGTGGCTGTGAGAACGTAGATCAGTCTCCCCGATTCTCCGGGGTCTGATTCTTCTTACCTGGACTCATCTTTAGATGAGGAGCTCAGACTAGGTCATCCTGAAGACAGTCAAAGAACCATGGATCTTGCAAGAACATTATCTGATCCTACCTTCTTATAGGACTTGACCTTTGCAGAAGGATAAGAAAATAGGGTCCAGAGAGTCCGTGACTGAACTGTGGCCTGACCCCCAGGTCACCTCTGTCCCCACCCCTCTGTGCCCTTTATTTCTTAATGAGTTCTTGGTCAACAAAGTTATTGAGAATGGTTTAGTAAAAACATACATTGGAAATCTCAGTAATTTATGAGAGATTACCAAGATTTTTAATCTCAAAATATGCAGTTCCTATTGTTGTAAAGTCCTCTTTGTATTTAGCTTTAATTGTCCATAAGCCATACCTGTGAAAGTGACACATTTAAAATTTTAGATATCATCAAATAATGTATCTGTAATTCACCCAGTGATTGTAGCTAATATTCATATAGGCACTGGTATGTGCTTTACATATGTTAACACATCGCATCCTCACCAAAATACTAGAGACTAGCTTATATTATCATCTCCACTTTATTAGCAGAAAAATGAGGCCCAGAGAGGTAAAGGAGCTTGCCCAGGAACACACAGCTAAAAGGTGGTAGAGCTGGGATTTAAACTTGGTCATTCTGGTTCCAAAGTTCTTGGCCACGCTCCACACTTAGATGACTCTGACAGCAGTTTCAGATTTATGCTCCATCTAATTAATATACCGTATCTGAAAAATGTCTTAAAATCATGAACAAAGAAGTTCATTTTAAGAGAAGTTGTACAGATACTGAAATTTACATTATTAGCTCATTTTCTAGGATGCAATATATACATATTGAGCTGGAAAATATTTTTCACTTAGTGGCATTGTTTATACAGTTAATGAAGCAATTTTAAAGTTTAATCCTATTAATAGATATACTATATAGTATACTAGAAAATCAAGACATCATTTCTAGGACCATTTAGTGTCAGGTTAAACTTGTCAAAATAATATAAGTATATAGCTTTGGAAATATTGCAATTTAAGGGCAGTTTTTGAGCGGCAGCGGCATATTACAGAAGGAAAGAGTAAGGATGAATCTGGTCATTGGTGAAATCTGGGTATCCATTTCAGCTCCACCATCAAAGGCTGTGTGGTTGAACAAACGTATACATTTCTCTGAGCCTAAATTTCCTCATATTGGAAATAGGAATGATACAGGATTTAGCAAAGTGCTCCGCACATAACAGGAGAGCCATAAATGTCCCTTCCCTCACTGCTTTGAAGTGTTACATTTTCAAGGCATTACGCAATGTAAAAGCCTCAAATCACGCCTCAGGATGTCTTCCAAGTTCTAAGAATAAATGTCAGAGAAAATTCCGAAGCATCTATGTAATATTAAACTCTGCTAGCAGACATCTTCCATTTGCACAGTTTTTCCTCTTTTGCATTCCATGCTCAACATGTTAGGAGCATGATCAATCTGCCACAGTGTCTAGTACCTGGACTTTGCTGCGGAAGGTGCTCACTAAATTGAATAAACACACTAGCATGGTGCTTACAGCTGGCAGTTGTTGTATCAGTATCCCCCATCTCGATGCGGAAGAGTCCCAGCCGGTGCCACCTTCCATTAGGTAGGAAGGACATTCACTGGCGTGTTAAGATTAACCGAGGAACATCTGCCTCCTTCAGTCACATGCTGATGGTTCCATCAGACTGTTCAGTAACCCAGTTACCTTCACTGCTTTTAAGAGAAACAACTGTACCAACAAATCATTTAAAATACTTAGGATTAGATGGAATCTTGAAGTCACGAAAACTGATAATTCCGGTAAAATTGTTTTCCTTGTCTCAGCAACTTCTGACCCTTCTGGATCCTTTGAATGAAAAGAAAAAAAGTTTCATTTTTTAAAACTATCTTTAAGTACAAAGGTTCACACATTGAGCATAATCTGTAATTGGTAGTTCTTATAGAAATATTCACTAAGCTCTATGAAACATTGTTGAAATTAAGCCCATATAGTGTTTATGTGGATTTGAGGCAATGGCTGTCAACTGGTCAGGTTTGTTAACAAAGACTAATGTCTAAGGCAGAAAGGCACATTTTCAACAGACAAAAGAAGTGCAGTGGATATTTAGAATGTTAAATAAACTCCCAGTGAGGTTCTTCTCCACCATGCTTCTTGAACAGGACCTCCAGGATAATTTTCAGACACTGTGTCCACGATGCCATGCCATGCCCAAAAGGCTTCCTGGGCTCCCTTTGTCTTCAAGATCACCTTGGGACAATGCCACAGCAATGGCCTCTGACCTGTTCAACGTCTTCTCTCTGTGGGGAATTCTAACAAGGGAACGATGGGTTCCATGGGGCCATTTACCTCTGTGACGAGTTCACCGAACCTGCTGTCCCCTCCCGGAACTCCCACAGTGTAGAATGGCCCACCGAAGCTGCCCTGATCCTCCCGGGAGTTTCCAGGCCTGGCAGCCGCCAGTCCACTGACTGCCACGGTCAACTCTGCACCTTGCTCCTTCCTGGCTCCAGACCTCTGCGCCTCTAACATGGACCCAAAACGTGGTCCAGCGTCTCTCTATCAAACCCTCTCTGTGGTTTAAAGGCCTCTCTTGGTCTTAAAGACCAAGCTCAGGACCTGCTCTCATCCTTCCGTAATTCCCTCCAGAGTAATCGAATAATTATCTCCAGCACCTCCTTCCCTTCGGGCTGATCTGCTATTGACCCTTCATTATCCCCTGCTTGGCTTACTGTGTTATGGGTGCGTATTTGCCCTTCTGAACTCAAATGCTTATGAAGGACACATCCCATAATCCCCCAAATAAATCAAGAAGGACTAAGTGTGGAAGCTCTGGAGAAAGACGGACCTGGATTTGAAGCCTGATTCAGCTAATAATTATGAGAGTAACCTGAGCGGCTACTTAATTTCTCTAAGCCTCAGTCTTTTCGTCTATAAACAGGAGACGATCATGTTGATCCTATAAGGTTGTCATGACGACATGGCGTACACCGTGCACTCCCCACTGGTGCCACAATTACACTGCGGCAGCCCTCGCCACATCTGCCCGCGCTCCACAGACAGCAGGAGGATGGGAACTAATACGACTCACGCAGGAGCACAAAGAACGCCACCAAAGGGCGTTCTTTAACGGGTCCATCAAAACGTATTTCAACTAGCATTAAATTTACACAGAAAAAAGTCAGCCAGGATAACAGACGTGTAAAATTACCAATCGTACCCACAATAGATGCTAAATATATACTTGCTTCTATTCTATAATGGATAATTTAATGCCATATTTTACTGGTATTATAATAATGAAAGCTGTTCATATAATGAAAATGCCATAGTTAAATTTCTATTTAAATTAGTGGCATACTTACTATAAAAGTTAAGGTAACTTCTTTTTGCAGTGGTTTTAGGTTTCCATCCAATGAATAAACTCTAACTTTTACTGTAAGAAAAAAACTGTCATTATTAGAAACTCTGTTCAACTCATAAGCTGACAACATTATTAATAATCCTACAATATGAGGGCCCTGAAATTGAAAGTAAAGTTAAGAAAGTCAGAAACATTAAATCCAAGTTCAAAGGGAAAGATGAACCAGGATGTTGCACATGAACTGTAAGGTGGAAAAAAATATTCTTTTCACCAAAAATTTCCTGGATGGGGTTCCTTTAAATATTTCTCTTTTTTGCATTTAAAATATCATTAAATTTATTAAAAAGCAGTTTTATACAACCTTTTTTATTTTTAACCACTGATAGATAAGAAAGACTGCAGCTCACTGGTGTCTGAATGAACTATAGAGTCGAGGAGAAAGAACATAAGCAGTAAGTTGTGTTCACAGAACCTAGTGAAGCATTCTCTAACACAAAATCTGCATGTTTAAGTACTGGAGTACATGGAGGCCTTCCCCAATGGCTCAGCGGTAAAGAATCCTGCAATGCAGAAGACACGGGTTCAGTCCCTGGGTCAGGAAGATCCCCTAGAGAATGAAATGGTAACCCACTTCAGTGTTCTTTCCTGGGAAATCCCATGGACAGAGAAGCCTGCTGGGCTATATGTATGTGGTTGCAAAAGAGTTGGACACAACTTACTGACTAAACAACAACAAAGTAGGCCTGCACGTTCAGGGAAGGTTACTGGAGGCATCAAATTTGAACAAGGCCAACCCCATCCCATGCTAAAATCTAAGAAGAGGGAGGAAAACAAATTTTGGGGGCCTTCCCAGGTGGCTTAAATGGTAAAGAATCTACCTGCCAAAGCAGGAGATGCGGGAGACTCAGGTCTGATCTCTCGTTCGGAAGGTTCCCTGGAGGAGGAAATGGCAACCCACTCCAATACTCTTGCTTGAAAAGTTCCATGGACAAGAGGAGCCTGGCAGGCTACTGTCCACGAGGTTGCAAAGAGTCAGACACAGCCGAGCAACTGAGCATGCACACACGTGCATAGAAGGATGGAAGCTTCTCCTTAGATACAGACACTTCTGATCACGTGTCTAAGAAACACTTCTGACAGTCTAAAGCCAGGTTAATTGTATACTGGCAGGGACCTGATGCTAAAATTATGTCGGGGATCTCCATCTTGGGTCCGTCTAGTCAAAACTATAGGTTTTCCAGGAGTCATGTATGGATGTGAGAGTTGGACCATATAGAAAGCTGAGCACTGAAGAATTGATGCTTTTGAACTATGGTGTTGGAGAAGACTCCCTTGGACTGCAAGGAGATCAAACCAGTCAATCCTAAAGGAAATCAGTCCTGAATATTCATTGGAAGGACTGATGCTGAAGCTGAAGCTCCAATACTTTGGCCACCTGATGTGAAGAACTGACTCATTGGAAAAGACCTTAATGCTGGGAAAGATTGAAGGCAGGAGGAGAAGGGGATAACAGAGGATGAGATAGTCAGATGGCATCACTGACTCGATGGACATGAGTTTGAATTGAGTAAACTCTCGGAGTTGGTGATGGACAGTGATGGAGTTGAAGCCTGTCATGCCGTGGTCCATAGGGTAGCAAAGAGTCAGACACAACTGAGTGATTGAACTGAACTGATCTCCATCTTATCTTATTAGATGATGTTTATATAATCAACACCATCTTCAATGGTCATTCTTAAAGGGCAGCTGCATTCAGTACATCCCCATTAGATCAACCTTCCTTCCCACACTTGAGATAACTAGTAGACGAAATTTCCCAAAAGAAGACTGAAACCATTTTGAACTGGAAACAAGGAGGCAGACATAGCTAGGTGAACTTTGCAATATAGTTCACAATTTTCAATGTTAATATGAAATTGAAATATTTTTATAGAGGAAGATGATATTAAGAATTAAAAATTAGATTTTTAAAGTCAAAATTCAGCCTCTGTATTAAGTTCTATAATACATCATTGTTTTTTTTTTAAACTATTTTGAAAGGAGTCTTGGCATCATTCTAACAAAGGTATTTCTACCTCCAAATTACACTCATTTTTTGCTGATTCTTTGTTTTATAATTTAACCTTTAGTTTGTCAGATCTTTACTTTTGTGTAGGGTGTAATTTGGAAATTAACTCCATTTTTTCACCACAAAATAAACCACTTGCCCTAATACCATTAATCAGGCCATCTCACTTTCCTCCCAGAAATTATAACTCTCTTTTATTATACCTGACTGATCTGAATCGTAAATAGATTTATCTGTCTGAATGATGAGAAATCCATTGTCATAGTGTAGTGGAATTTTTGCTGCTTTTGAAAAATAAGCAGATAAAGCTTCTAAATATACATGTGAAATTGCATTTGGTCCTCCAGATAAGTCTTTTGGTTGTATCTGTTAAAAAATTAATGGATGAATATTATATAACTGAGATATTAAGATAATATAATTTATTATATTAATTATGAAACATGATTATATTAATCATGTTATTAACTGACTTATATATTAAGATAAAAACATATGTCTTTTAGGTATATATGAAAATGAGTTGAGTTGTTATCTATATGCAACATATAGAAATTTTATAAAATTAAACAGTAAATGTAGTTTTCTACAAACACCTCTATATTTTAGTTTCTTATCAAATTTAGTTTGAAACAATCACTTTTAACAAGTTGATCCAGGGTAAATGTCTATTAAAAATGACAATCACTAAAGAATTCAATTTTTAATAGACAAGATAACCAAAAGTCATTAAGAAACATTAAGAAGCTCAAAAGTTAATCAGCAATGGGTGAGTGGAAGAATGGGAGGATTCAGATATCAGGTAGAGAATGGACTAAATCACTTATCACATGGTAGTATAAGTGAATAAAATATCTCGTATTTATTTAGTTACACCTAGACTTCTATTGAAAATCAAAATCTTTCTTTCCATGATGATTTTCATGTCCATTGGTCATTATATAATTAGTAAGCAGCCCTCTTCAAATACACTGCATATGATCAGTATATTTTATAGAAATAGAATTTTGACTTTTTTTTTTTGAGCATCATTAGCAAATTTGTTTGGAAGAAAATTTGCTTGATTCAAGTCTAAACAGAAAGTAGTAAAAGCCTGTGATAGATACATATGTTAGGGAAAAAATTAATTTTTCTAGAATACCATGGGATTAGAATGTTAAATATAGTTTAGGAAAGCAAATGTTCAAAGTGTTCTCTGCTAACTTCTCTGAATTTTTAAGATCAAGTCAAACCGATTTTTATGCCTCTATATATTAACATTTGTTTTCCTCCTAATAAATAAGTATCTAAATATTTAAGTATCTAAATTATCTCTTTTTAGTATTTATTGTGTAATTTTAAAACAAGTACATGTGTTGGTTGATTTGGTTTTCAACTCATGTCACCAAATCTTTTCACCTAATAACCTTTATCTGTTTCATTCAAACTTTTACATTTTTCTACGTTGCCCCCAAGTCAGAAACAGAGTCTCTATTTAACATTTCCCACTTACTTCCAAGTAAAATCATTTGGCACTTATCTCTCACTAACTAGTGAACTCTATAGTGTAATGTATCCACATCTTTATCCACATATGTAGAAAGGATCAGTACACCATCTACATATGGGTTCTATAAAGAAACATTTTGCATATAAAAAGAAACTATAAGAAGAATACATACAGTTAGGCTTGCAGAGCTTTGAAATTTATTTTCTGGAGATAAGTTAACTTGGTCAGAAGAATATGTAAAACTTCTGTCAGGATAACTTTTAACAGCAGTGGTTACTGGAAATGATTTTGTGTATCCATGAACTTGAATTACCACATTTTCAGAGGCTCCAACATAGAATACATTAGGTGCTGAGACAACATATCTGCTGAAACAGTTAAAATTATTCAGTACAACATAATTTTTAATGTTTTTTACTTAACTCAAATTAGCAAATTTTCTTACATTTAACAATATGTGTTTTACTACTCAAAATTTTATTATCTAGGATAAAGTCAGGACATGTCCTGAAAAGCAGGCAGATGGAAATTATTTTAATCAGTTGCAGCCAGGGTAACACTTAATAGAGTCCTCTATAAGAAGTGAAAATAGGGATCGTGCTTTTGTCTGGAATTTTTAACCAAACATCAGTCAGTAAATTACTCTTCCTCAGGGCACGGGCCAATAGTCTGGGAAAATACAGAGTACTAGAATAAAAGTTATACTAGCTCACAAAGTATTCATATTAAAAAGCAGGGAAATAACATTAGACAATAGAGAAAAGAAATTCACTTGGATTTCTCAGGACTAGAAAGTTAATTTCACGTGGCATTGATTGAATTCTGCTCTCTATAAAACTATAATCAAAATACATTCTAAATGAAAACGGGATCCTTCACTTACATTTGCTCCTGTTCCCAACTTCTTCCCAAGCAGAAAAAAATAAACACTGTGCTTAAAATGTCCATGGCTGGGTTAGGATTCAACTGTTGATACAACCTTTCTTGAAACTGCCCTTTTTGTGTGTGAACTCAGTTTGAAGAATTTGGTTAAATAAGTCCTCAGGTTAATCATTAATATCAGATAGTGGGATCACTGAGAAGGAAACCTAAGAATTTAAATGATAACCTTTTAATGTCCACAGATAAGTTTGGAATTCAAAGCAGAGAAACTTGTTTTGATGACTAAAACAGAAAAGATACCCAAATGGGAGTCTCTAGGAAAAATGTTTCAAAGACAGACACAGAATATTTGGAGGCTGCTGTGGTCTTGAACACTTTCCTGATATAGTAGATGCAGTTGATGCCCTGGTCAGATCCCCCTTTCTGGGCCTGGTACACGCATGCTACAGATGCTGTGAATATTGGTTGCTTAACTTTTCTAATTGCTCATTTCTCCAGGTATTACTAACTCACCTCAGCCACTGGAGACAGCTTGCCCAGAAATGCCTGAGAAGTTATATCCTCTTCCTGGGAATGGTCCACAGTTAAAACTGACCAGTTCTGGGGATACAACAGACTACTCCCTTGACTCAGGGTGGGACAACCTTGTAGTACCACTCATGCTACAGAGCCTCTCATGGGATCAGGTTGAAGCAAGATCTTGGTTGAAACCACATTTTTGCTTATTTTCTCTCCTGCCCTGTCTTGCTTCCCTCACTACTTAACGAACTTCTCTTAAGAAAAGTCTCGCCACAAACCACTTGAGGAGAGTATTTCCCAGTCTCAGGCTCTGCTTCTAAGAAATCATTCAAAATTTAATGAGCATGAAAGGGGACTATCTTCCTGGACTCTGGGTAGAAAGTCTTAGATATGGAAATGATTCTGAGGCTTCCCTATAGTAAGTCTGGTTTGAATTGTGCCCACAAGGCCTGTACTGATCCATTTTAGAGCAGATCTGAAATCCCAAGACAGTCTTCCTAAGCGCTGGGCTGTTCCCAAGAACTCTACTCTGGGATTAGAAATGACCC
This sequence comes from Ovis canadensis, assembly GCF_042477335.2. Classification (NCBI taxonomy): domain Eukaryota; kingdom Metazoa; phylum Chordata; class Mammalia; order Artiodactyla; family Bovidae; genus Ovis; species Ovis canadensis. The sequence goes on along the minus strand of NC_091246.1, from coordinate 2,553,676 downwards.
ATCAGTGACCAGGATATGGACAAGGAAACTGTGAAGCTATTGCTGTCTTATTTTCCTCAAGGCTGCATTCAATTACCTATACAGATTCATCCTGAACTACAAGTTTTCAGATGTCATCAGGATGGCTGGTGGTTAGGATGGTGGACTGTGTAGTTGCTGCTTCACTTGTCTGATTTCCCTTCTAGATTACAGTTCTATGATGACAGGTACTGAGTCTAACATATACAATGGGGATACACACAGAACTTTTCACAGCACCTAAAAGATACTTAGCCACTTAACAAATTGTTGCTAAATGAATGAACAAATAAACGCGTCATCAGGTGCATCCAAGGAAGATGATGTTGAAAGGGCAGTTGAGGGCCGGATTGTATATGGCCATGAATGTCACAGTAAGGTGTACAGAATGGAAATTAAGGACATTTTGAACTTGCTGCTCTGACACTGAGGATGTAGCCATCTTTTCTTGAGGTACTAGTATTCTTTATAGGCTTCCTCGGTAGCTCAGACAGTAAAGTGTCTGCCTGCAATGCGGGAGACCCAAGTTCGATCCCTGGGTTGGGAAGATCCCCTGGAGAAGGAAATGGCAACCCACTCCAGTACTCTTGCCTGGAAAACCCCATGGACAGAGGAGCCTGGTAGGCTACAGTCCATGGTGTCGCAGAGAGTTAGACACGACTGAGCAACTTCACTTGCACTTTCAAGTATTTTTTATTTCATGAAAAGAATAGACAGGTAGTACATGCTATACAAAGAATTAAGAAAATTGTTCTCTAAGGTAAAACACAAGCAGAAACTATTGAAAGTGTGAGACACTTTCATTCATTTACAACAGCAACTTTAAAAAATGATCTACCATAAAAGTATAAGATTTTGATAGTGTTTGTTAAGTAGGAGCCTCATTGCTGTAAAGCGAGACTTCATTTTGTTGGTAATTGTAATAATAACGGAATTGTATGAGTAGTGAGTGAACATTCTCATGGAAGTGATGCCGCTGACATGTATGCTGTTGCAAGACCGTCTTCTAAACCGGGACCAGTAGGCTAATATTTGAACCACTGAGTCTTGAACCATATCAAGCAGGAACAATGATAAGACAATTACTAAGCAAAAGTATATTAAAAAGATTTAATGTAAAAGGATTTTTAGATTGCAACTGGTGCAACTGATAAGTCTGGCATCAATTCAGTCCAGAACATTTTCACACCGAGAGTCAGAAACGCTCTCAACTCTGGTGAGAGTGACTGTAGCTGTAGTTTAATTTTTGGCCAATTGGTTCTGTAACTGAAGCCACGCAAAGGGAAAAACATTTTATTTCAAGGTCATATTTAATATATGCCAACTCTTCTCACACAAACTTCAAAACTCTGGTCACAAGTAGACAATGTGTGTTTCTTATTTTGTGTGCAGGCCTGCGCATGGACTTAAACTATAACTAAGAAGAAACAAACACAGTGACACAGACACGGAGCCAAAAGAGCTTCTGGTCAAATTTCACATCATTTTCAGTACTATTTACACAGTACTGAAATAGGCCACAAACATCTGTCACTCCCTAATACTGAGGAGGGAGATTCCCCTCCTCCCCACTTGTGACAAATAAACAAAACTATGATAACAATGAACAAAAAAAATGATAACAACTGAGGTTATCCAAACTTCCTCAATCATAGCACTACTGACATCTGAGGCTGAATTACGTATTGTTGTGGTTGCCCTGTGCATTGTAGGCTATTTAGCAGCATGCCTGATACCATTAGGTGTCAGTACAACCTTCCCAGTCATGAAAACAAAATGTCCCAGACATTACCAATGTCCCCCTGGACAAAATAACCCTTGGTTGAGAATCAGTGGGTTGCTGCTGTATGGCTTAGTATTTAAAGGGAGAATGAGGAAAGTACTTACTTATGCTCCTATCAAAGATACAGAATTTAGCAGGCTCTCACTTGAGCTGTTTGACTATTTTAAGTTAACATTGCAAACTGTAATTCCCTCGATCCTAGTAGGTTACAGTCCATGGGGTCGCAAAGAGTCGGACACGACTGAGCGACTTCACCTTCACCTTCCCTCATAAAGATATTATTACCTCAAATACCATCTCTCTAATGATGACTTCCAAATTGATATCTCCAGTGAGAAACTCTCCTTCTAAATATTGGTTTGCTCCAGGGTTCTGGTCTTTTTAAAAATCTTTTTCTACATACATTTACTGGCAGGCAATCTCATTTAATGGCATGGATTTCAATCCCATCTCTGTACACCAATGCATCTAAATTTCATTCCCTGGAGCTCTCTTCTACCTGCCTTACTCAAAACCTCCACTTGAATATCTACTGCCTCACTTAAAATCTCCACTTGGCAATCTAATTAGCATCTTAAATTTAATACATCCCAACTGAAATTCTAAAGATCTCCTCCACCACAACAGAGCAAACAACGAAAAACTGTCAGATGTCTGAAAAAAGCTTCTAACATAAATTTGTTAACATAAACTTTCCCCCTAAAATTAAGGAGGGGAAAATCTTGCAGGAAATATAGCTTATACAAAGTGAAGAAGACTATTACCCTTTCCACAAAACAAACAAATGAGACGTAACATTCTTGTAAAGATATATTGCATTCATGAAGCTAGAATAGGATACTATTAAAAGGAACATTCAGAAACAAAATGAGCTCTTGGATATGAAACACATGACAGCACAAACAGAAAACTTTGGAAGATAAAGCAGAGTAAATCTTCAAAGAAAAAATTAAAGCAAAAAGACAAAGGGATGGTAAATAAGAGAAACAAGGAAAAGATGATTAGAGGGCCAGCATGAATAATGGGAGCTCCAGAAAGAGGGAACAGAAAAGAATGAAGGGAAGTTTCATCAATGAAATAATAAGAAAAAAAATTAAGAACAGAAGGACATAGTTGTTAGATTAGAAAAACCTTCCAAGTGCCAAGCAGAAAGATGAATATATATTGATACCAAGGCACATCATTTGAAACATTTGAGACACTAAGAACAGAAAAATAGATCCTACTAGTTTCCAGAGAGAGAGAAGGAAAGAGGCGACATATAAAGGAGTAGGAGTTGAAAGGATTAGGAGTTAGAATGGAGAAAGGTTTGGGCTTTTCAGCATGGGAAGAAGACGACGATGAAGTAATATCTTCAAAGTTCTAAAGGAAAATTATTTCTAATGTGGAACTCTATATACAACCAAATTATCCATCAACTGTAAGAACAAAGACATTTTTTAAAATGCAAGATTTAGAAAAAGTTTTTCCCTTCTGTAACTCTATGCGAATGTGCTACTACCAGAGTGGTAGAGAATGTGCTCTACCAAAATAAGAGAAAAAACTAACAGAATAGAGATACGGGATACACGTAACAGGAGGCCCAATGCAAGACGGAGGCAAAAGGATTTCTCAGTAGAATAATGAAGGGAAAATCCTTGATGACAGCAGTATGCAAGATTTACAGGAAAACCCAAACACTTGGAGCAGCTGGGACTCAAAGGACCTAGATTTATGTTGCTCTTATATCATTTCTCTAACTTGAGGTAAGAACACCCACGTGAATCTGATCTAGGTTCCTATTTGTATTTGGCATAGGCCTGGCGTGCTGTGATTCATGGGGTCGCAAAGAGTCAGACGTGACTGAGCGACTGAACTGAACTGAACTGAACTGAATCACATTCTCTGGAGAAGAATCACATTCTCCTACTCCAGTATTCTTGCCTGTAAAATCCCATGGACAGAGGAGCCTGGTGGGCTACAGTCCATAGGGGTCGCAAGAGTTGGACATGACTCAGTGACTAAACCACCACCACCACCACCAATCACATTCTGTTGAAATTCCTGCTTTTTGCTCCTGACCCACACTACTCCCTATCAGGTGCCTAGTTGCCATGATTTCTGTTCTTACTCACTATGTGACCATGTACACTGACATCCTAAGAAACAGTTCCTATATACTCTCAAGAGATAAAACAAGGTTGTGATCTAGAAACTATTCACCTATCTACTTTAGGGATCCTAATAATGGCAATCTTGACCTTTCCTTAAGTAGGCTTTCTACTTTTCGTTTTCTACTCAGCTATTCAAAGCTAAATATTATATTTGTTGTTGTTAAGTCAGTATGTCACGTCTGACTCTTTTGTGACCCCATGGACTGTAGCTTGCCAGCCAGGCTCTTCTGTCCATGGGATTTCCCAGGCAAGAATACTGGAGTGGATTGCCATTTCCTTCTACAGGGGATCTTCCTGATCCAAGGACGTAACACATGTCTCCTGCATTGGCAGGCAGATTCGTTACCATTGAACCACCAGGGAAGTCCAAAATTATATTAATTAAGGACAAATATACACTTGGAAAAACTATAGAGAAAAGCAAGAAAATTATTAAAAGTAAGAATTATTAATATAAAAGCCATTTTCCTTTGGGAAAAAGGGTGGGAAATGATATAGGGGATGGGTACATTAGGGTTACAAAGAGAGCATTTGTTTCTTAATGTGGGTGGTAGATATGCAAGTATTCATTATGTTATTATTCTTTAAGCTGTATTTAAATTTTTATAACCTCTTCTATATATGTGATAAATAATAAATGCCATGTAAAAGATTAAATAACACATTTTAAGAGTGATGAGTGCTTTTTACAGAAAAATCTAAGTGGAAGGTAAGCACAATATATTCTATAAATATTTATGTGCTCTCCTTTCTTTTGTCAGATTCTTTAATAAACTTAAATTATATAAGGTAATAATAACAAAGTACTGGGTGTGTTAGTAACATATATGTGGGTTGTAAGTACTATAATAATAGCACAAAAATGGGGAAAGAGGAAATAAAGGAGTAGCATTTTTATGTTTAACTGGCATTAGATTAGCACAAATATGAAGGAGATTTCTATAAGTTAAGGTGTATATGGTAAGCCATAGAGTAATCATTAAAACAAGAAGTGTTTTTTTAAAGTTAATTAAAATGCTAAAAAAAAAAAAAAACAACTGCAGATGGTGACTGCAGCCATGAAATTAAAAGACGCTTACTCCTTGGATGAAAAGTTATGACCAACCTAGATAGCATATTCAAAAGCAGAGACATTACTTTGCCAACAAAGGTCCCGTCTAGTCAAGGCTATGGTTTTTCCTGTGGTCATGTATGGATGCGAGAGTTGGACTGTGAAGAAGGCTGAGTGCTGAAGAATTGATGCTTTTGAACTGTGGTGTTGGAGAAGACTCTTGAGAGTCCCTTGGACTGGAAGGAGATCCAACCAGCCCATTCTAGAGGAGATCAGCCCTGGGTGTTCTTTGGAAGGAATGATGCTAAAGCTGAAACTCCAATACTTTGGCCACCTCATGCTAAGAGTTGACTCATTGGAAAAGATTCTGATGCTGGGAGAGATTGGGGGCAGGAGGAGAAGGGGATGACCCAGGATGAGATGGCTGGATGGCATCACGGACTCGATGGACTTGAGTCTGAGTAAACTCCGGGAGATGGTGATGGACAGGGAGGCCTGGCATGCTGCGATTCATGGGGTTGCAAAGAGTCAGACACGACTGAGTGACTGAACTGACTGACTGACTGAATCCCTTGAATCTATTTGTCACTTTGGGATTTGATTTAGGTCATGCCTGAATGGTCTAGTGATGGTGACTGCAGCCATGAAATTAAAAGATGCTTGCTCCTTGGAAGGAAAGTTATGACCAACCTAGACAGCATATTCAAAAGCAGAGACATTACTTTGCCAACAAAGGTCCATCTAGTCAAGGCTATTGTTTTTCCAGTAGTCATGTATAGATGTGAGAGTTGGACTATAAAGAAAGCTGACTGCAGAAGAATTGATGCTTTTGAACTGTGGTGTTGGACAAGATCTTGAGAGTCCCTTGGACTGCAAGGAGATCCAACCAGTCCATCCTAAAGGAGATCAGTCTTGAATATTCATTGGAAGGACTGATGTTGAAGCTGAAACTCCAATATTTTGGCCACCTGATGCAAAGAACTGACTCATTTGAAAAGACCCTGATGCTGGGAAAGATTGAAGGCAGGAGAAGAAGTGGACGGCAGAGAATGAGATGGTTGGATGGCATCACTGACTCAGTGGACATGAGTTTGAGTGAACTCCGGGAGTTTGTGATGGACAGCGAGGCATGGTGTGCTACAGTCCAAGGGGTCACAAAGAGTCAGACATGACTGCACAACTGAACTGACTGACTGACCATTCTCTGGACTTTGTGTATATTTTCGACAGCTACTTATTAGATCTACACCAGCATACCATGATTTGACAATGGACCCTACCTGAATATCATTACAGACTTTAACAGGTATAGCTGTGAGGTGACACAATAAATCTAATTCTCTGTCAGAAAAGAGAAGAAAAAAAAAAAACAAAAACAAGTGTCAGAACAAAACAACAAAAAATAATAGAGCTAAAAGTCAGCAATGTACACATTCCAAACTAAATATCATCTGAGCTTAGAATTTTTTTTAAAAAAGGATAGATCTTCCTTTCAATTTAAAATGTGGGGCTTTTCATGAATTTTGACTTTTCTAGAGCTCAAAGGGTCTCCTGTGTTGCTTAAATACTAGTGGGGGAGAGAGAAGCATCATTCACTTAAATGTGAATGTGAATGGAGCCCCCTGTTGAAAACTACCCGAATTTCTGATTCCTGAATCCATCTCTGCCTTTCAGAAAAATTACAAGTGCTTAAGATGGTTCATAATAAGGCCCCTCTTCTTGCTTTAGCTTCTGCACTCCAGATTTTTGGCTGCCATCCTGATTTACTTAACATCAGCTCATTGCCAAGCTCCTTCTCCCCATTCTTCCTGGGGTTTGCACAAGTTGCTCCCTTTGCCAAGCAAATTTTTCCCCACTCCCATACTCCTTGATAAGTTCTTTGGTTCTTCCAAGACTCAAGGATGAGGCATCATTTCCTCTGGAAAACCTTTGCCTAATACTAAAATAAGTAAAACATACTGAGAACTTATTACAGGACATAAGAAAGAACTTAGAACTCTTTCCACATGCACTAACTTTTATAACTATCAGGAAGTGGGTAGGATTATCCTGTTTCGTAGAGGAGGAAACTGAGGCACAGAAAGAGGAAATTCTTAACAGTGTTACACAGACAGACCACGAATTCTGAAGGAAGGAACTGACTATGGAAAACTGGTAAGAACAAGGGATGTGAAGTCACAAGGAAGGGAACTGTGCTAAGAGGGGGTCTTCCAAGCGAGCTGTTAAGATTGGAGAATTGTGGTAAAGGAGACTTAATGCCTGCTTTGGCGGTTTTTGGAGATGGTGCAACCTCTTATGGTGATACCGTCCAGGGTACCAGCTGGGAAATGGGAAGCTGGAATGGAGGAACAGTGTCCTTAGAGACCAGATTTTTAAAAAGAATTCACCGTATTTCCTTAGCATTCAGCACAGTAAGTGCTAAATTCTCTTAAACTATGTGTTAAAAGTATGTGGTGAAATGCCGCCCTTTCAGGCAGGCCACAGCCGAAGTTTCTTCGACTGCTTCTTGTTTTGGCTCTCCTGTCACAACCTGAGGACTATTCTCAGCCAGGACTCCCAGGCTGCTCTCATTCCCGTAACCTCGGGTGCATCTGAAACCTAAAGTGCGTTCCCTCAGAGGTTCATCTACGTCTGGCTTGTCTGGCCCCTGAAGAGAATTCGTCTCAGAAACGGGCGGTGCGAAGGAGGAGCGTGCGGCGAGGCACACTAGTTCAAAGCCAGACGGCCGGCAATGGGAATGCGGGGGCTTGGTGACAGCGCTACATCGGTCTCTCAGGTGGTCCTCAGGCCCAGCTCCCGCGGAGCATGTCAAGGCCTGAGCAGGAGGAGTCAGCCGCTTCGCCTCAGAGAAAAGAGCGGAACCTCTCGCCGCCGGCAGCGGGAAATCTCGCCTCGCGCGGGCTCCCGCGGGCTCCCACGCGCCTTTGCGCGCCCGCGGCCCTGGCCGACTGAGGGGCGGGAAGCCTGGTCCCGCCCCCAAGCTCCGGGGAGGGGCGTGGCCGGTACAGGCCCCGCCCACGCGGCGCGCACGGCCCCACGGCAACCGGCACAACACAACAAAATGGCTGCCGCGCCGCTGGGCGCCTGAAGGGAACCACCGGCACCTCTCCGCGCGGCCTCGTCCGGCGGGCTTGCTCGGCCTCGCTCCTTCGTGGTGAGTGCCAGGCCTGGTCTAGGCCGTTCTCCGGCCTCCAGGCGGAGCGGGTGGGGACCAGCGGCGAAGGCGGGAAGGCCTGGACCCAGCGAGGGATGGGTTCGGGGCGGGGGCGTGTGCCTGGGAGTTGGGATTGGACGGGAAGGAGGGGAGGGCCCGGAACCGGCGCGGGGAGGAGGCTGCAGGGAGGTTTGGATAAGAAGAGAGGAGGGCACGGGCGGGGGCTTTGGGATGAAGGACCGGAGTGTGGGGAGGTGTGGACGCGGGGAGTGGGCGAGTGACAGGTAGGGTCCCGCTGCCGAGCGGAGGAGGGTGGAGGTGCGCCAGGCGTCTGCGGGGGATGGCTGGGAGACGGGATGGTTTGGTACCCTGACGGGCGTCCTGAAACCAAGCGGAATCCAGTACATGGAGAAAAAGGAGAGTTAGGGTATGGGGAAGAAAAGTTAAAAGAAAGGGAAGAGCAAGTACTTTGTCGTATAACGGTTAAGGGACAGGTACATTTCAAGTCAAAGCTTGGCTTCACGTCTTGATTCTGCCACCTGTGCTACTGACTGTCTGTGAGATTGGGGCTTGGTAATGTTTCCTCGTTTGTGAAAATACTCACTGATCACTTTTGAGTGTACCGTGTGTGCCAGATTCAGTTCTCCGTCCTTTAGTCCTTCCCATTAACTGATTTAGAATGTAAAATAACTTGAACGAGGTCATCATTCCCATCTTAAAAGATGAAACTGTGGGTCAGAGAGGTTAAATAATTTGCCTATGTCACACAGAAAGTGGGAAATTAACATTTGAACTCAGACTTAGTTGTAGAAACCAAGCTGTTAATTCTTAATGATACAGTGTCACTTATAAATGAGGCTAATAATGGTCATAATATACATTATCTGCAAGAATTTGTTTGGTAATGTCTTTAGAGTGGGGCACAGCCCTTCACTCATTCAACAAATATTTATTGTGCAGCAAACAGTACAGCCTCTACTGTCTTGTGGCCTAAACTCTAGAAGGAGAAACAAGCAATAATCAAGTTGTTGCACAAATAATCATTTAATTGTAATTTTAAGGTGTTGTGAAGGATGCTGTTGGGGCAGAGACCTGATCCTGTTGTGTGTTTTGAGTGTGGAAGCCCTGCCTTCCCATCCCTGTATTCTTAGAATCTAGCACAGTTCTTGGTGCCTTAAAGTTGTGGAATAAAATTGAATGACTGAAAAAAAAAAACTAATGGAAAGGTTTGGGAAGCTTCCCCCCCTCCCCATACCTGAGTAGCATGGAGAGAGATGTGAGAGGAGAGTGCGGGATGTTACTAGGATACAGAGGGACATAGGTGTCAGGGTGCTAGAAGGGAGAGGCAAGTAGATAGCCAGTTGGGTTGAGATGAAGTGGAGTGGATGGAGACTGGAGTATTTTGTTTGAAGAGGGGATAATTAGAAGCCACAATATTCGAATGAGTTAGGGGGTCAGAATATTTGCTGTGATGAGCAGTTTGGGAAATCAGGATGAGTACAGAAATGTGGAGGCAGGGCACTGGAGAGAACTGTAGCGAAATGGAGAAGACTAGTACAGTGTTAGGGAAGAGACTTTGTGGGAGAACTTGGCAATCAGAATGGGATGAAGGGTGGGAGGCAAAGGCTGATGAGCACAGGATGGGAGAATTGCTGTTGGTGAGGAATAGGAGTCAGGATATTTGAAAGGACTAGTTGGAGAATAAGAGTGTTGAAATGGGTCAGAGGGTATGGGATGAAGTCAAATTATAGGGAAAGTACTGAGATGTGCTTAAAGGGCTAAGGGGTGCCATGGAGAGGCATATGGAGGTCAAGAAATGGGGATGGATATTTGCTTACTGGAGTAGCTGGGAAGAGAGATGGAAGGTTTGTGAATTATAGAGATCTGCCTCATTTGGATGGAGAAGGCAATGGCACCCCACTCCAGTGCTCTTGCCTGGAAAATCCCATGGACGGAGGAGCCTGGTAGGCTGCAGTCCATGGGGTCATAAAGAGTCGGACATGACTGAGCGGCTTCACTTTCACTTTTCACTTTCATACATTGGAGAAGGAAATGGCAACCCACTCCAGTGTTCTTGCCTGGAGAATCCCAGGGACGGCGGAGCCTGGTGGGCTGCCATCTGTGGGGTCGCACAGAGTTGGACATGACTGAAGTGATTTAGCAGCAGCAGCATTCTCATTTGGAAAAGATCAGAGATGATGGAATCTTAGGAAAGGCTGGATAGAGGTGAAGGTGTAGACTCTACTCAGCTGTGGTGGAGGGGGTTGTTAGATCAAGGCAAGTTTCCAAATCTGAGCAGGACAGGATGCTCAATCATATGATTTTGACTATCACATCATTCCAGTGGCTTTCTTTTATTCTGCAGACTTCCTTCTGGGTTTTCAGACTATCTCCAGCTCTGGGCTTGTTTTGATTTCGGTTTATCCTGCCCCTTCACACACACTAGCCCTGCCTCTCATCCCTGTCTTCTCTTTTCTATTGCTCCGTCTTTCTGTTGTTTATGTAATTGCGGACCGCAGCCTTGGTTGAGCAACATCGCTCTCTCTCTCTCCTAAGCTCGTGCTTCAAGGTTTTACTGCTGCCCGGTGTCCTTCCTCAAGTACAGTAAATCCCATTTTACTGAGTTAGCGCTTCTGTGAGATCGTATGTCCAGGCTTTACAGGGGCTATGGCGACCCGGGGAGGAGGTCTGGGAATGCACTGTGACTTCGAAGCCATCATTTAATCTTTCAGGTTACAATTCATTAAAGGAAGGAGTTGATTTTGATTTCTGGAATCCATTCTAATATATTTATTTCACTCTATTATTGAGTAAGGCAGAGTTTTTCTAATCAAGAGACATCTCACAATATTCTAGTGAGGCCCAAAGAGTCTTGGTCATTAGGATGTTGTGAGAGGAATTCAGGATGGTTCATTATTTTTAAGAAGTTAGAGATAAGACTAATGTGCAGGGTACAAAATAATTGCATTGCATTCAAATGTAGGATGTATGTGCATTTTGAAACGAAGACACTAAAAATGTGTATAAAGCGTATCTCTGTAGCATGTCACATGCTGTCATTCTAATTGTATCATTTTCTATCATGCTGTGAGATAGAGAAAGACACACAGAAGTGGGAACTGGGCCCTGTACTGCTCCTCTCTTATTTTTTAAGTCCCTTGCCCTTATGAAAACTGTATTTAATTCAGGAATGAATAAAGTTGTGTTATTAAAGCACATGCCTCTTAGCTCTTTTCAAGCTTGAGTACATTATTACTTAGAAAGAGAGCACCAGTGCAGTCTAACACAGAATGAGGCATATTACTAAGAGACTTTTTGCCTTGGCAGAATGTTAAGATAGAAATTGTTTGCCACACTTGTGAAATTAAGTCCTAAAGCTTTGTGGTTAAGACATCAGTAGCAGTTGTGTGAATTGAAGGAAGCTTTTCTGACCTTTGTGGATGATTTGACATGAAAAAACGAAAGAGAAAGTAAAGACATAGATTTGCATTTTAAAGTGATTTAGATTGTTGGAACAAGGCAGTTGTCCTCGTTGTACTGTATACCTGTGAAACAATAATCACTTAAAAAAAATTTAGCAGGTGTTTGTTACCTTCAAACTAGTCGCCTTAAGATGCTAGATCATGAGTTCAGTGATGCTTTTGTTGTATTAAATTTTCTGTTTTTCCTTCAAAAAAATTAAAATGTTTTTAAAAGCTACCATTTATTTTTATTTCTTTTCCTTCCTTCCTGTTTTTATTATTTTTTTGCCATGCCTCACACAGCCTGTGGGACCTTAGTTCCCTGACCAGGGATCGAACCCACAGCCCCTGAATTGGAAGCATGGAAACGTACATGGACAGCTGGGACAGTCCCTGGCATTAGGATTTGAGCTATCCAAAAACTCTGGGTCGCAGGTTGCTTTTCTAAACATTAGTTTGTGTTTTGTCTTCACACTTCAGGGCTTGCCTGGTGGCTCAGTGGTAAAGAATCTGCCTGCAGTGCAGGAGACCCAGGTTCAGCCCCTGAGTCGGGAAGATCCTCCGGAAGAGGGAATGGCTACCCTCTCCAGTATTCTTGCCTGGAGAATCCCATGGACAGAGGAGTCTGGTGTGCTGCAGTCCATGGGGTTGCAAAGAGTTGGACCCAACTGGGTGACTAACACATACACATACACACACTTTACATTTTCAGTAGTGAGGGTACGGGAGATTATGGATATTGAGCAAAGTAGAATCATTGTTAATGCAGCTTGTTCAAGACCTGTACATCTTATAACATTTTTTGGTCTTAAAGTTTGGCAGATTTATAATGTTTGCAATGTATTTATAAGAGCAATTGTATACCATGAAAATCTTTTTTGCATAAACCTAACTTGTAAGTTAGGACTCTTGGTATTGAGGACTGATACTGCTTATGAAGATAGCCTTTTAGTGAAGTATTGAATAGCATTTTATTGTTTCTAGGTTCTTTATGAATAATGCATTCAATAAATAATTATCTGCCATCTTCTAGGCTTTGTTCTTGGCCTGGAATACATCAGTGAATAATGTCACTACTTTCATGGAACTTATATTCTACTAGATTAATTGTGTGATTTGACTTACAAGTTAATTTGAGAGAAGAACTGATTCTCATCATTACTCTAGCTAGCATTCTATCTGAATTTGGACTTTTACCTAATACCACTGGGTTTGGCAGTGATTTCTTGAATATGACATCAAAGGCACAGGCGGCAAAAGGAAAAATAGACCAGTTGGATTTCTTTAAAAATTTTGAACGAGTATCAAATTACAGTATCACAGGGACCTCCTTGGTGGCCCAGAGGTGAAGAATCGCCTGCCGGTGCAGGAGACACGGGTTTGATCCCTAGGCCAGGAAGATCCCACATGCCACAGAGCAGCTAAGCCCGTGTGCCACGACTACTGAGCCTGTGCTCCAGAGCAGAGGAGCCCCAGCGACTGAAGCCGGAGCACCCTAGAGCCCGTGCTACGCCTCAGGAGAAGCCGCCACAATGAGAAGCCCTCGCATGGCAACTAGAGAAAAGCCCAGGCAGCATCGGAAGACCCAGTACACTAAAAATAAATCGTTTTATTTTTTAAGACAATAGCAGTTAGTAGAAAGGAAACCACAGGGTGGGAGAAAACTTTTGCAAATTATTTATTTGACTAAAGTTAATATGCAGACTGTATAGTGAGAACTCCTGAAAAGGTTAAAAAAAAGAAAGACCAAAGGCAAGCATTTGCAACACCAGAAATTAGATATAGAGGTCTGTGTGGCTCCAGCCCACAGAGTATAGGAAGCTAGTGACAGATGTGAGGCTAGCGAGACAGGGCCATATCATGGAGGATCTCTTCGGTCAGGATAAATATTTCATTTATTACAGACCCACAGATTAACCTTTTAAATGGATCACTCTGGCCACAATGCAGTGATGGAAGAGGAAGGGAAGAGAGCTCGTAGACAGATCGGCTGAAGCTGTTACAGTAGCTCGATGAGTGTGGGGGCCAGAGTGGGCGAGGGGGGGTGGGGAGAAGGGGAGAGGGCGAGGGGGTGGGGAGAAGGGGAGAGGGCGAGGGGGTGGGGAGAAGAGCTGATTCGAGAGACACTCGGGAAGTAGAATTGACAGAACCTGGTGACTGGTTACGGGAAGAAGGAAGTGACTCCCAGTTTCTGGCTTATTCCCAAGAGCATTGTCCACTAGTAAGGGAACGCTGGGGGAGGAACAGGATGGGAAGTGAACGAGGGCGGAATGAGGGAAATGATAAGCTCAGTCTGGACATGTTGATTCAGGATGCCAAGGAGATGTCAGGTAGACAGTTGAGAATAGGTGTCTGGACTCAGAGAAGAGTTGGATTGGAAATGTAAAGATCAGTAAAAAGGTGGCATTGGGAACCATGGGTGTACATTAGATTGTGTCAGTTGAGTTTAGAGAGAGATCAGAGGAGACCTGAGGAGCTCTGACATGTAAAGAGTGACTAGACGAGCCTTGGCCAGGAAGGCGGGAGGAGAGTGTGGTGTCCCAGAAGCCAGAGGAAGAAACTGTGGCAGGAAGGAGAGAGCACTGATCAGCATGAAATGCTACTGGTTGTCAAGTATTTCCAGCTTTATGCACTCCAGAACTCTTTGTAACTAGAAGAGGCACTGTGACTAGTTTGGTCCAATAAACTGAGAACCAAAGTGACAGATGAGGCTTCTGGCTGGAGTATATGTCAGTACAAGACCCGCTGGAGGTCTCTCTTCCCTCTGGTAAGGTAATCAGCAATGCCTGAAATGGTGTCTGCTTCCATCTGCTTGGAGTAGTGTGGGTTCTAGCATCTATAACTTCTGAATTTAAAACTTTGTAGTCTTGAAAGTTCTGGAAATAGACTAATAGTTTTGATAGCTCTAAAAATTAACCTTGTTAAATATACTGGAAACTCTTACAGGTTTTGATGGATACCTGGCTTTATTCTTGCAATGAAGAAAGGTCCTCAGCAAAAAATTTCCAAAACAAAGATGCCACCATCATCTCACTCTCCTAGTCCATCATCTCTTACGTCCAATATGAGATCTAGGTCACTTTCACCTTTAAACGGATCTGAGACTCTGCCTTTTCATTCTGGAAGACAGTGGTATGAGCAAGTCGAGATTATAGGTGAAAACACTATGCTTTTGGACTGCCACGACCAGAAAGGTAATGCTTTTGAATCTGCACATTTCACCAAATACTCTTCTAAGTACAGATGGAAAATATTGAACTTACATTTTTGATCCAAATATAACGTGTATCCATCCTACTAGTAACTTGACCCATTGTTTTTGACAGAAATTGTCTAAGGACAGTGGAGGATGGAGGCTTCTGGTTGAGGGTGAAGATGTCTGAAAGGGTTAGGAGAAGGGTTTCCAGAAAGAGGAAGCTTTATTTCCTGTGGTAGGAGAGGGCTTTAAAGTTCATATGCCAGTTTACCATCATCCTTGGTTGAGGGGAAGGCATATCTGGTCACTTAGTACTTTAATTCCGTATAAACATGTTGTCCACCGCTGGGCTGTTCCAGTCTGCTTATAGGCAAGCTGCCAATCTGTGAATGGACTGATTCTCAGATCAGGGACATACATATGAATGTTCACCAAGGTTTTTTTGTTTTTCTTAAAAGCATTCCATCAGTCTAGGAATCTGTTTTCAAAAATGGGTTCTTTTTTTAAGAAATTTACTTACTGTGATTAAATACAAAGAAAACTTTTTTGTGATTTCTTTCCTATGTCATGAAATCATGGTCATCAAATTCTATTGATGAATACTGCTGCTGCTGCTAAGTCACTTCAGTCGTCTCTGACTCTGTGCGACCCCATAGACGGCAGCCCACCAGGCTCCCCCATCCCTGGGATTCTCCAGGCAAGAACACTGGAGTGGGTTGCCATTTCCTTCTCCAATGCATGAAAGTGAAAATTGAAAGTGAAGCCACTCAGTCGTGTCCGACTCTTCACGACCCCGTGGACTGTAGCCCACGAGGCTCCCCCGTCCCTGGGATTCTCCAGGCAAGAACACTGGAGTGGGTTGCCATTTCCTTCGCCAATGCATGAAAGTGAAAATTGAAAGTGAAGCCACTCAGTCGTGTCCAACTCTTCACGACCCCGTGGACTGTAGCCCACGAGGCTCCCCCGTCCCTGGGATTCTCCAGGCAAGAACACTGGAGTGGGTTGCCATTTCCTGCTCTGATGAACACCGGTCAGTGTTTATTCATAAATATCATCAGCATTGAGTTTGGACTGTACCCTTGCTACCCACTGGCACATTGTTATTTCTAATTTGATTAACACTTTAGAATATTTTCTTCTCTAGATTGGGCCAAATTTTTAAAATTATTTTCTTTTGAACCAAAATAAATGTAATATATACTTATTATAAGTAATCATGGGGAAACGTTGGCCTACAGCCTGGATCTGGGCTCCGAAATCACTGGAGATGGTGATTGCAGCCATGAAATTAAAAGACGCTTCTTCCTTGGAAGGAAAGTTATGACCAACCTAGACAGCATATTAAAAAGCAGAGACATCACTTTGTCAACAAAGTCCATCCAGTCAAGGCTATGGTTTTTCCAGTGGTCATGTATGAATGTGAGAGTTGGACTATAAAGAAAGCTGAGCACCAAAGAATTAATGCTTTTGAACTGTGGTGTTGCAGAAGACTCTTGAGAGTCCCTTGGACTGCAAGGAGATCCAACCAGTCCATCCTAAAGGAGATCAGTCCTGGGTGTTCATTGAAAGGACTGATGTTGAAGCTGAAACTCCAATACTTTGGTCACCTGATGTGACAAGCTGACTCATTTGAAAAGACTCTGATGCTGGAAAAGATTGAGGGCAGGAGGAGAAGGGGACGACAGAAGATGAGATAGTTGGATGGCATCACCGACTCAATGGACATGGGTTTGGGTGGACTCCGGAAGTTGCTGATGAAAGGGGAGGCCTGGCGTGCTGCGGTTCATGGGGTCGAAAAGAGTCGGACACGACTGAGCGACTGAACTGAACTGAACTGGATCTGAACCCAGGATTAATTGTCTTCGATTCATAAAGAACCAAGAGACAGTTTTCTTTTTATGGATGCTTTTGTAGAATTTAACTTGGCTTTTTCAAAGTGTTTTTTTAAACTGGAGTTTAGTTGATTGGCAGTGTTGTGTTAGTTTCACACGTGCAGCAAAGTGAACCCGCCATTCGCACGCACGTGCACACTCTCTCTCAGGTTCCTTTCCGTGGACGCCGTTACAGACTATTGAGTAGAAGTTCCCTGTGCTGTGCTAACATGGCTTTAATAAGCTTGGATTGTAATATCCAGGAAGGTCTTTAGACAGGGTATTCTATCCATTAAGTTAGTACTTTATAAAATATGTTGTGATCCCTTACCATGAGTTTCCTACCATAACAAAAAATAGGAAAAGGACATTTTTAAGAATTCCATTATTTTTTTACTTGATTAGATTTGTTTAAAACAAAAAACTAAATAATCCAATATATTTTTTTAAAAACTAGCATTAAAATTCTGCTAAAAACCTCAGTGCTGCCCATACTTAAAAGTATGTTTTAGATTCATCTGCCTAGGTTCAAGTCCTAGATCTGCACATTTTTGGCTGTAAGAGCTTGAATAAATTGTTTTTCTAATTTTTTTTTATAAAGGAGAATAGTAATTTCTATCCCAAAGGTTTGTTGTACAAATTGCATTTTTTAATGTAAAGCGTTTAATACAAAGCTTGCACACAGTTAATATTTATGAAGCATAACTGATTGTCATCATTGTGAAATGCTACATGAAGTAAAATATTACTTAAACATTCCAATTAGAGCTAGCTAGCTGTTTTTACAATTGCATGGTTTAAATTTTTGTTGTTGTATAACATCAATACAGTTGGTTTCTCAAAGTGTTCCTGTCTTCCTCTTCTGATAATGATCTGTTTGTGTAACTTCAGAAGCTGATTCACAAGCCGGAGTTCGGTATATTACAGAAGCCCTTGTTAAAAAACTTACTAAACAGGAAAATTTGGCCTTGGTAAAATCTCTGAACCTTTCACTTTCCAAAGATGGTGGCAAGAAATTTAAGGTAGGTTACCAACATTTCTGAATACAGACATTGATTTTAATTTTTGCACTTTAAAATGAAAAAAATATAAATATGGGATTTACACTGTTTCACCCTAATGTCGCTGGATTTGTTGCAGATCTTTTAGTGTTTCTAGTGAAAGTTCTCCCTCAGAAGTGTGAAGTGCGACATCTTTAAATTCATAACCTCCTGTTATTCTACATGTCATTGATTCTTTCTAGAAAGGGTCAGCAAACTACAGTCTAAATGCCAGATTAGGCCTACTGCTTGTTTTTGTTAATAAAGCTTTATTGGAGCACAGCTACACTCATTTATTTCCATATTGCCTGTGGCTGTTTTTGTGTTACAATATCAGAAGTAAGTGATTGTCAAAGAAACTATATATGCCTCACAAAGCCAAAAAATAGTTACTACCTGGCCTTTTGCAGAAAAAGATTACTGATCTTTGCTCTAGACTGTTTGCTACTTTATTCTATTCATAAACTCTACACCATGAATACATTGGAATTTAATTTTTATTTTTTTAAATAAAAATAATTTTGTTTATTTTTTATTTTATTATTTTTGTTTATTATTATTTTTATTATTTACAACTTAATATTTTTGGTTGGAAAAAATATAAACTTAGATGCCTCCTACTCCAGTCACAAAAATTAATTCCAGGACATTGACAATCTTAATGAAAACAAAACAAAAATCAACCAACAAAAGTGCTATGAAAGTATTAGGAAAGAATATAGTTTTAAATCTTAGAATTGGGAAGGCCCTTCTAATTGAACACCAACCCTAATACCACAAAGAAAAATATTGACAGATTTAGCTTACATAAAGATTAAAAAGTGGTGTTTAACGAATTATTATGTTTTAAAAAGTTAAAGAAAAACAACAGGCTGGTGGGTAGTGTTTCTAGCATGTGTAACAGTATCTGCATGATATAAAGAGCAGCTGTGATTCAATAGAAAGAGACAACCAAACGGTAAATGTGCAGAGGATAAGTCTGTTCACAAGAGTGTTATAAATGGCTGTTAACATGAAAATATATTCAGTTCCATTAATGTCAAAGAGATGAGAACTAGAACAATGGTTTGATGCCATTTTCCATCTTGTATGTCTAATGGACAAGAATTAAAAACATTGTTTCAGCATTCAGAAAGATGTGAGAAATGGATCTTCTCGTTTGGTCTTAGTGGATGTATAGATGGGTACAGCATTTTAGGAAAACAGTTTGATAGTATTTATCAAAATTTCAAATGTACTTATTTGATCCAGCAATTAAGTTTGTACTTACTGAGTTTATACTCACCAACATAGTAGTTCTACTCCTTGATGTCTATTAATATTTACACATGTATCCAGAAGTATCTGAAGAGTAATGTTTATTAGGCATTATTTAAAATAGAAAAATTGGAAATAACCAATTGTCTGTCAGTGGGGAATTGCTTAAAAATTATGGTGCAGTAGACCATGGAGTGGGCTTCCCTGGTGGCTTGGTGGTGAGGAAGCCACCTGCAGTGCAGGAGCTGCAGGAGACACAGGTTAATCCCTGGGCAGAAAGATCCCCCGGAGCAGGGCATGGCAGCCCACTCCAGTACTCTTGCCTGGAGGATCCCATGGACAGAGGAGCCTGGTGGGCCACAGTCCATAGGGTCACAAAGAGTTGGACACAACTGAAGTGACTTAGCATGCACGCACGCCATGAAATACTATCAAGTGTCTTGAAAAACAAGAACAGAAGCAAAAACTCCCAGAACTCTATGTATCAATGTGGGAAAATGGTCTAGTATGTTTAATGGAAAAAACAAATTCTAAAATATTTTTAGTAAGGTCTCAGAATACTGTTTTAATGAATAGAAAGGTCTGGGTGTATATACACTGGTCTGTCAACAAGGGTTACCTTTGAGCAGTGAGATTTTTTGGTGGGAAAACTGAGCTGAAGACCTGATGAAGAGAGCTTTTTAGGTTTTGTTTGAAATTTGTATTAGAGTATATTTATATCTTATGTAATTAAACAGGAAAAAAGGAGACATCCTGGAGTTTAAAGATTGTAAAAATGAAATATCAAGTTAGTAAGTCCTTACAGTGTGGTTTCTATATATGCCAGGTATTACATTAGGCTGTAGGAATAAATATAGTAGTGAATAAGCTTAGTTTCTGATTTGGGGAACTTAGAACTGAGTGTGAAGACTGAGTGTGAAGAATGCCTAGAATTAAGAGGAGAAATATTGAGGGGGAATCAAAGGAAGTGAGTGGGTCTGGGAGAGACAGACCCAGTGAAAAAGTCTGAAGGGGCTGTTGGCATAGAAGATCCAAGAGTGTGGTGAATGGAGACCAGTGGAGGAGGGACTTCAGGAGGAGGAGACACGCTGTAAAATGTCAGAGCATCAGCCGACCGTGTGGAGACTGGGAAGAAGCTGTTTGATTTGGGTGTAAGAGGCCCTCTCCGTTCTGGAAGCCCACCAGCTTCATTCTTTCAGGGTCAGTGCTGCTTGCTTTTTTCTGCCTGGTATTCTCTGTCTGCAGATGGTCACACAGCTAGCTTACTATTAGCGTCTCGCCTCAGTGCGCCTCCTCTCTGTGAGGTCTGCTCTTACCGCCAGCTGCAGGTAGCTGCCTCCTCCGTCACTCCCTCTCATTCTGCCCCGAGACAGAGACTGATGTGGCGCCCACTGCGCGCCAGGCACCAGTACCGAGTGGTGAACACAGCGACAGAACCTGCCCCCATGGCGCTTCTATTCTGCCACATCAGGTTATCTCCTTGCTAGTATACTTCGGTGCCTGGAAGCTTTGTTCTCTCTATTTGTTTATTGGCTTTCCCTGTAAATGAAATCAAGAGCCTTGTGTTCCTTATCCATCACTGTCTTTTCCATATTTGCAGTACCCAGAACAGCTCCTGGCACATAATCCTTGTTTGATTAGTATTTGTTGGAATGGGCGAATGAATGGCTATCTTGCAGAGAGCTCTTTGAATACATAGTAGGGATGGAAGACGTGTTGCCTTACCAATAGACTAATACTGAATGGGAGGCCGCAGAGTGAACAGAGGTACACAGGTTTTATGAGAACATTTACGCTTACTCCTTGGAAGGAAAGTTATGACCAACCTAGACAGCATATTGAAAAGCAGAGACATTACTTTGCCAACAAAGGTCCGTCTAGTCAAGGCTATGGTTTTTCCAGTAGTCATGTATGGATGTGAGAGTTGGACTGTGAAGAAAGCTGAGCGCCGAAGAATTGATACTTTTGAACTGTGCTGTTGGAGAAGACCTTGGACTGCAAGGAGATCCAACCAGTCCATTCTAGAGGAGATCAGCCCTGAATATTCATTGGAAGGACTGATGCTGAAGCTGAAACTCCAGTACTTTGGCCACCTGATGCGAAGAACCGATTCATTTGAAAAGACCCTGATTCTGGGAAAGATTGAAGGCAGGAGGAGAAGGGGACAACAGAGGATGAGATGGTTGGATGGCATCACCCACTTGATAGACATGAGTTTGAGCAAGCTCCGGGAGTTGGTGATGGACAGGGAGGCCTGGCGTGCTGCAGTCCATGGGGTTGTGAACAGTTGGACACAACTGAGCAACTGAACTGAACTGAGCATGTTGAGTGTAGATTCCAGTGACAGGGAAATTGTCTGGTGCACTGGTATGTTTCCATTGCCTGGTGCCACATCTGGGATGTAGCAAATGTGTAGTGAATATCTGTTGAATCATGACTGTTTCTATTTTTTGGCCATACCACACGTGGCATGTGGGATCTTAGTTCCCCAACCAGGGATCAAACCCATGCCCCTTGCATTGGCAGCTCGGAGTCCTAACCACTGGACCATCAGGGAAGTTCCGAATAGTGACTTTTTCTAAACTTGAGGGGAAGAACCAGGAGAGAGAAAGGCTGAGGATCCAAGAACAAAGGGAGAGGAGACGGGAGACATTGTGCCAGAGCATGAGCGCCTCAGCTGGGCCTTGAAGGAAGGAAGGGAGAGGCAGAGGCAGAGGGAAGTGGAGGAGGCGGGAAGGACTGGTGGAGAAGCCTCTCGCGGAATAGGCTTCAGTTTCTCAGTATGTAGGAAGTGTCATCTCCTGCAGGGCAAG
Organism: Ovis canadensis; assembly: GCF_042477335.2. Lineage (NCBI taxonomy): Eukaryota > Metazoa > Chordata > Mammalia > Artiodactyla > Bovidae > Ovis > Ovis canadensis. The sequence continues at coordinate 2,531,879 of NC_091246.1, read as the reverse complement.
AAAAGTTTGGCAGCTTGAGGAGAGTGGCCCCTCCTGACCAGAGAGAGCTGCACCAGGGTTCTGTGCAGGGGAGCAGGAACGGGGAGCAGGAGCGGCTTGGTCTCTGGTGACTGATCAGCACAGCCCCTGATGCATGTGCTCATATGTCGAGCTTATGTCGAGGAGTCTGTTGTTTAAAGCATTTATTCATTTGTTTCCAATTAGTATATTGAAAATTTGGAAAAATGTACTAAGCTTGAAATACTGAATCTCAGCCATAATCTAATCGGGAAGATTGAGAAGGTGGACAAGCTGTTGAAGTTGCGTGAGCTCAACCTATCATACAACAAAATCTGGTGAGTAAATACTTCCTTGGGTGGCACTGCAGGGTCGTCATCTTTGTTAATGAGGTAGACTCACACTGCCTGTGTTACTGAAAGAATCCTTTGAAAGAGCACACTCTTTGGTTATTCACTTGTAGTCTAGCCCTTCACATAGGATAATTGTCATATTTTGGCATTTCTAAAGAACAGAATAATACCTAGCATTACCAAAGAAGGAGATACACTTTTTGATTACCAAATTGTATCTTAGTTCCATTTTGACAGGACGTTTTCCCAGCTGCAGTCTGTGATGAACTGCCTTATTCATTAAGGAAGTTGGCATGAAGCAGAATGTTTTAACCCTGTCGTTTTGATCCTAAAGATATTTCGACCTGTTTTGAGCCTATGTATTTTATCCTGATGTTCTTTGCTCATTTCTGTAATAAATATGCCCTCAGTCTTGTTTCTACTTCATTATATATATTACTTATTCTGAGAAATAAACATAATAAAACTGACAGAGGCTAAAAATACACATAGAAAACGTGCTTTAGGCGAAACGATACAGTTATCAAGTGCTGAGAGTCTTTGCGTCTGTGTATTTTCCCTCCACGTAAGACTTGGTGTATAGAATGTCCAAAGAACAAAACAACCGTAGCAGAAGCTCTAATATGGAAAAAATGAAATGGGAAAATATGATTAATGAATTAAATCCTTAATGTAAAGTTTGTATAAAAAAAATTGATCCTGATGAAAATACTTTCAACAGAATAAAACTGTAAGTACGTTTGCCCAGTATAGAGAATTGACAAAGGAATTAAATTGAAATCAACTCAGGGAAATATTTCATCAATGAAAATTCACCAATGCAGGCGATAAATGTTTTATTAAATATTGATTAAAACATCTTTTTTCATAAATACAGTGTCATTCTGGGGCTCCACCTGCTCAAAATGGCAGCGTGTCTCATAGCTGGCATGGCTAATCTTTTGGTAGTGACTTACGGTAGTAGTCGAGGGCCTCTTCTCATGCGGGGCTAGAAGCCTGGAGAAGGCTGCATAGCACCGTGTGTGCTGTGGAACTTTGCAGCTCCCCCCTTGCTGCCCCACTGGTAGTCTTCACAGTGCTTAGTGAGATTCTCCCAGGCAGCCTCCTCTTTTCTGTGTTGTGGGATCCTAAAGGCTGATAGTAAGAGAGTTGGGACACCTGGACACGGACAGTAATGGAGAGTTTACTGGAGCTGTTCTGGTAAGTTTGTTTTTAGCCACTATTTTTAAATTCTCATTTGTAACTTATAGCTGTGAAAAGCAACTCCACGTAAAACCATGCCTGTTAATTTTTAAAATACAGTGAAGGGACACTATCATTGTGCTTAATAAGTTTGATTTTACCCTTTGGTTTCTAGCAAAATTGAAGGCATAGAAAATATGCACAGTCTACAGAAGCTGAACCTTGCAGGGAATGAAATTGAGCATATTCCAGTGTGGCTAGGGAAGAAGCTAAAGTGTTTGCGCATCCTCAACCTGAAAGCCAACAAGATATCATCGGTAAGTTATTCAAAGTAGCAAAAGTACTTAAATTTTTTGGACTTGTTGAGGTAAAAAGATTAAAATCTAAGTATTGTTTTTTTTATGGGACTTCTTTTGATGTCCTTGACCAAGCATCAGATTCAGACAGAGCTGAGTGTTCTCTGTGGTAGTTGAATAGACACAGACGTGGGTTTGCGTGACCACATAGTGATGAGAGCTGGCGTCACGGCATTTTCCCATCTTTCGTTTCATCTGAGCCTCTGAGTTCTCTCCTTATGGAGACAGTGCAGGGGTTATTTTTATAATTCTGTGAATTAGGTGCCATTTTATTATTCCCATTTTGAAGTGACGTCTCAGAGAGGTTAACTCTCTTACCCGAAGTCATTCAGCCTGTGCTAGAATCCATGTCACTTCATGCCTGGAGCAGAGTTCTTTTTTTTTCTTTAATTCATGAATTAATCTGAATTAACCTTGATTATAGTATTAAGTGCTACAGGAAGTGTTAATCACTAGCTTTTTGTAGTAAAGCAATTTTATCATGGTTCACATAAGCTGATGGTGACATGTATTTTTCTCTGTCATAAAATATATGAGTATATTTTATAATTTTCTTGTAACATTTATACAGTTAGATATTCAATAAGCATTGCAAAGTGAAAACATTAATTTATTTAAATCTGTATTAAAATGGAAACAATCCTCCTATAATTTAAAGAACTTAAGCCTTAGAATAGAAAATAAAAGAGGTGACTTCCAGTATGGGTCTAGATTTGCCTTCTGTGATCTTTGGATAAATTTTCATCTGTCTAAAACTCACTGTTTAAATTGGAAAAAGTTTATCCCCTGCCTTCTTTATGGAAGTGGTATAGGGCTCAGGTGAAATGATAAAATGTGAAAATAAAACCTTTAAGGAATACAGCCTTAGAGTCATTTAGTGTCTTAGACTTTTCCAGTATAAGGGAGCAGTGATACGTGCCTTTTGTTTAATGCTGTGCAGTGTCTCTGCTTTGCTGCTCCATCCTTACGACGGTCTGATAAGGTGAGTCTGCCATCTCACTCTGGCAGCCCCAAAGACTCAGAGCCGAGCCCCACGCCGCGTTGCACAGCGTCACCTTGGAGAGCTTGGGGTTTAGCGGGTGATGGGAGGAGGCAGCCACACATGTTCCTAAAGTAGTTGATCCCTAGTTAATACTGTTAACTGTATGGAAGCTCATTCAATAAATGCTTATCTGTTACTATTTCTAGTTTTGTACACTCACTCATCTCAGTTCGTATTTGAATTGCGTTCAACAAGAGCATCCATTCGGGGAGATTTGTTTGCGCTGGCTATTAGTAGTAGTATTTCTCAACCTTTTAAAATCCCTCTCTGGATAAATGTAAAAATCTCACTTCAGGACTGTGAATGTTTCTATGTATCCTTATTTCTTTTAATTATCAACTATAACAGTTATCTGAAGATTTATAAAATTTGTCTTTTATAGCCATTTATATTTTTGATTTGTTCATTCAGAGTAATGAAAAGATAATAGGATTAGAGTTACCCAGTCTTGAATTCAAATCCTATTTCATTCACATATACTCTCTGAGCTTTGAACAGTCACCTAAACTCTTTGAACCTCAGTTTCATGATCTATAGAATTCAGACGCTATGTCATAGGTTTCTGTGAGGAGTCACAGATGGCATGGCATGTGGAAAGTGCCAGATATAGCTCTTGATACATTCTAGGTCCTCAGATATTCCTCTCTGTCCCGCCGTTCAAACTACCATTGGATAATGGGTTTTATGAATAGGTTCCTTGTCATGATAATTGTAATTTCCTTGACTTACTACTTCCCTTAGGTATGTTTAGGATGTTTAAATTCAATTATGCCAATAATAATATTACGTATCATTTTAGCTCCAAGATGTAAGCAAATTGAAACCACTTCAAGATTTGACTTCTCTGATCCTAGCTGAAAATCCAGTTGTGACCCTTCCGCATTACCTTCAGTTCACCATTTTTCACCTCCGATCCCTGGAAAGTTTGGAAGGTCGGCCAGTAACCACTCAGGACAGGCAAGAAGCTTTTGAGAGATTCAGTTTAGGTAAGGTGACATATTTTTTTAAAAACTAAATTTGGATGGGAGAGGAATTTATTTTCAGAAACAATTCAGAAAAGATATATTTGTTATTAACTTTATAATGCTATTAAAATTGGCATAGAAAATGGCACCACAGATCAGTGAACTCAGCGAGTACTCATCAGGCCTGTGCTGTGAGCCAGGCTCTGTATGTGGCACTGAAGATAGGGCTAGCAAGACATAAGGCACTGGCCTTCATGCAGCTTCCATTCCAGTGGAAAAGACAGACAACAAACAACTAAAGCCAGACAAAGGAACAGAGCTGAACCCCTTTTTGAAAAGTGGTGTAAAGGGATGGCTCTCTGAAGAAGTGACATACAAGCTGAAGGCAAAGGCAGAAGAGGGTGAGAGAGAGGGAAAAGCTTGTACTTTGCCGTTGGGAAGAGGCTGGTGGGTTGGGACAGAAAGAAGACTAATCTGACAGGAGGATAGCTCAGGTTCAAGTTTGGAGAGGCAGGGGCAAGATGACACAGGGCCTGGGCTTTGGGTGTGTTCCAGGCACAGCAGAAAGCACTGACAGCATTTAAACAGGTGTTGTATGTTAAGAAGATTATTTCTGATGCAGGATGGAGAATGACTTAAAGCAGGGCGAAGTGGTGATAAAGGGGCGTGTTAGAAGGCTATTGGCTTAGGAATGTTGGTGGCCTGTATTTAGATGATAGATGTGGAATGCACAGATCCACTTTGGAAGCGGAATCAGCAGCACTTTCTAATGGATTAGATAATCCTCAAGCTTCTGGTAAAAATGGGAGAACTTAGAACTCTGAGTTTGAATGTCTGTGAGGCAGCCAAGAAGAGAATCAGAAATGTGTGTCTGCATTTCAAAGAGATCTGTCCTAGAGATGTAAATTTGGGAGTCGTCAGCATAAAAATGATACTTAATTCCACCTGAATCAACTAGCTCTCTCAGGCAGCCGTTGGGGAGAGCAGAAAGGGGAGCCAATTAAGAAAACAGAAAGAGAGGCCATCAAGGGAGGAGAAAACCAGGAAGTAGTGGGTTGCAAAAGTCTGAAGTTTTCAGAAGAGGAAGTGGTCGACTGTGTGGAGTGTCACAGAGACGGAAGGAGAAGGATGCACACAGAGAAGTGCCCTGGCAGCGTAGCGATGAGCTTGACGAGAGCAGTTAAGGAGCGGTTGGAACAAATGCTGGGTTACAGATTGAAGAAGGGATGGGAGGAAGACATTTGGATAAAGATTTGAAATTTCCTCCCACAGTTTCTCTCCCCTCGTACCTAATAAGTGAGTTTTAAAAAGTTTAAAAAATTTCACCAATCACTTCCACACCAGGAAATTGTCAGAAGCATCAAAGCTGGTAATCAAAGAAGCAGAATATTCAAGAGTTAAGTGAAGAAACAAATCATGGCTTAGTTTCTTTGGTCCTTGGGAGGACAAGGAGATGAGACCACAGAAGAATAAAGAATGTCTCTTGATAAGTGGGGTGGGACACTTTCTCTATCAGAAGGAAGAGAAGATGTGTGTAGGTGTTAGTTTTGTTGCTTTGGGGCTAAGAAAATGAGGAGTTTCTACTGATGGGGTCTGTCTTATTAATAAAGTATGAGCTCATCAACTGAAAAAAGAAAATAGGAGTATGGGAGTTTTGAAAGGAAGAGGAAGATATGAAGTAGCCTAACACAATAGTTGTGTAATAGTTACAGGCCATGAACCTGTATGTTCAACCATTTGAAATTGATGTTAGTCCTTGTTTATTGATAAAAACAGCGGTTTCATGTGGTTTGATCCAACACTTCAGAAATGTGGTAAACGTTTATTAGTTTGGGATCCCCTAACTCAACATTTGTTTCCCAGAAGGTGATGTTTTGGAATCATTAAAAAACATAAATGAAGCAAAGAGAAGTCAAGTTGCGGGAAGTGTTTAAAGTACCTATGATTCATTCGCAGCTTTGAGTGTTAATGAGGAGCTTTTAGTGATGCTGAGCTCTTGGGAAGGCAGACAGCAACCCCCCTGTGATGAGGGCCACAGCAGAGGTGCAGGGTGGCATCATAGCATTCCTGAGAAGCCTCTTATCTGGGGAGGGTAGAGTCAGGGTTGGCTTCTCATAGTGTTTTATATTAAAAAACCAAACCTGGAGGATGCAAAATAGGCCGGTAGGAGATAGAGGAAGACAGTTCCGGACAGAAGGTGTGAATAAAAGCCTGCAGATGAGAACAGGCATCAGAAAACTGAAGAAGTGGAATCATTTCAGAAATGTGTGCTTGAAAACAGGGCTGGAGAGGGGATTTGGGACCAAATCATGAAAAGCCGTGTCAGTTCTTGATGAAAACCTTTTGGGTCCTATCCTAAGCATCATAGGAAGCCTTAGAAGGATTCTTGAGACGTCTTCTCTGGAAGCTCAGCTGGTAGAGAATCCACCTGCCATGCAGGACAATGTGGTATTTTATTTTGTAAGCCCGCTTGCAACATCCTTCAAAGTGTAATCACTAATATCAAATAAAATTTTGCATGTTTTTTCTAAGAGACTTGGAAAAAGCCACCTCATTTATCAACACACAGATGCTTGGAATTAAAGTATTATCTTTTAAAATCGTTATCCAGATGATTATGCCTTCCTTCCTTTTAGTATAAATCACTTTCTAGCTCAAAATAGTCTTTTTTTCCCTAAACTATAGTGAATAATTTAAAAAGTAGAATTGTATTTTTACTATTCTAAGACTTCTTCTGCTGTTATTTAAGAAATAGTCCTGCCCTTCTTCAAATAGAAAATATAATGATTCATAAACTATTCAATTTTTACTGGTAGAAGAGGTAGAAAGACTGGAAAGAGACCTGGAGAAGAAGATGATGGAAACTGAAGAGCTTAAAAGCAAACAAGCACAGTTCCTTGAAGAAATTAAAAATCAAGATAAATTGAACAGATCATTAAAAGAGGAGGCTATGCTACAAAAACAGAGCTGTGAGGAGCTCGAGAGTAACCTTAACACGAAAAATGAACTGGTAAGTCCATATTTTACATTGCTGTGACTGTATTCTCTTGAAATAGAAAATTCTCTGTTCTTAGGTCTGAAAACACAACTTCCTGGCCGTAGAATGGCGAGGATGTGGTTTAACAGAAGTAGTGTGCTGCAGTTGACTGCTCACTGCATGGTATGGCTGCCCAGAAGATGCGTGCTGTCTGGGACTGTGCCCCAAGCCTGCAGACAGTCAAAGGGCTGTTTCATGGAAGAGGGGCTGGAGTTACTGATGAAGCGCCCAAGACATAAAATTAAGTGGCAACTAGTATTATAGGGAAGCAGTTTTTCATTTAGTAATGAAGAGGAAATCTAATAGCTGTCTTGAGATAAAATGTGATGACTCTGATTGTGTTTGCTCTCACTGAAATAGGCATGTACTCAGGGTTTAGGAAAAATATTAAAAAAAAAAATTAGTCAGGGAGACGACTAAATCACCTTAAAAGACTTCTTCAACCTAGAGAATCTGATCCTGTAAAATTATTAGGCTACTTTCCTTGAAGGAAAAAACAGCTGTTGGTACTCTTTTTTTTTTTTTTTTCATTTGACAATTCTTCCTCTGATCTAAGCATAACTTCAAAGAACTGTATTTCTCTTATAATTAATAGAATCCTTTATACAGTTAATTTTTTTTTTTTGGTGTCCCTCTTTCAAAATTGGCATTCTGGCTTAATTACTTGATTTGTTGACAAGAATTCTGCCTAAACACTTGCATTTTTAAACAAGGGGGGAAAAACGTTCCCTTCTCTGTGTGGAGAGAGAAATCGTTGCTTAAAGTCTACATACCTCTTTCTTGAGCACTTCTTTATCAGTGGGGGACATGGTAAAAATAAGGACAGCTTCCCCAGCTTTATTAGTCAAATATTCGTAACATTTGTGGCTTTCTTCGTATGCCTTTTATTTGAAGGTAGTTTTCAAATATGCCTACCGTAGCAGGTTGTATATGATGTTAATACTTCAGTGGTTATCAGTGGTCTTACGCGTACATCTGCCGTGCTCCTTTCCAGAATGGAATGGATCATTGAAGGCTTACTACAGTCAGTTTCATTTTAGCAGGGAGCTCTTTGTGCCATCCCTTAATGTTTGTATTTAAAATACAAAAAACAGTACTTAAAAAATAAAACCAGTACTTACTGTGGTAAGTTTTCAGTATCGCATTACATTTGTGAACATTTAATAAATTTTCCTGAGTTACTGATCTTTTCTGACAATATAAAATTCACTTTTATTACTAAGATAAAGGAAGATTATAATTTCCATATGCTGAGATTTTCCATGCATGTTAGTCAACCTGTTGAAAACCTTGGCAAAGTATTGTATTTATTTATTTTAAATTGAAGGATAATTGCTTAACGTATTGCATTGGTTTCTGCCAAGCATCAACATGAATCAGCCTTGGGTTTACCCATGTCCCCTCCCATTTGTATTTATAATCACGTGCTATCCCAAATTAGGAGTTCTTACAGTTACCTAGTTTTCTCTTTTGTTTGTTTATAATGTTGATATGTTTGTGCTATAAATAAATGTTTTGTAAATCAACAGTTTTTGCTGTTTCTTTTCTGTAACTATTTTTGATTAGAAGACAGACTGGGCTGTTTTTTAAGTCTTTATGTTATTTTTATCGTTAACTATTTAAATCACATTATATACAAAGTTAATATGTTTATTATACCAAATTCAGACAACACAAATGTATACAGTGGAAAATGAAGGTTTCATTCTTTCCTATCCCAGTCTTTGGAGGTTAATATGGATCCATTTTGTTTTCTATGCTTATGTAATATATATTAATTACACATGTAATTGAATATATATAGACATATATATACCTTTGAGTGTTTTCTGATTTAAAAAGGATCTTACTGTATATTTTTAAAATTCTGCCTCTCATTTTTAATAAAACAGTATATCATTGGCCAGCTCTCCAAGTTAAAACTACATTCGCATGTACATGTGTGCGCACGTATATGCACACACACATAAGTTCTTTTTCTTTTCAAAGTCTGTCTTGTGTTCTGTTATATGGGTTTTCTGTAATTTATTCAATCTATTGAATATTTAGGTTGCTGCCACTTTTTTGTTATTAGGAACAGAACTGTAGATAAAATCTTACTTAAAAAAAATCTTTATGCCTTATGCATTCATACTCATAATTCCTTAGCATAATCACTGTACGTTTAAAATTTTTTAATTTTGGTTAATGTTAATGCACCCCTCAAAAAGCTTATAATTGCTTCACACTTCTATAGGAATGGGTGAAGGAACCCAGTCCTTCAGTTGATATTATTTTGAACTTGTAAATAGAGTAGAAAAAAATAGAATCTCACTGCTTTAATTTCACAATGTTTTAGTTATTGAAGTACTGAATATATATTTATTAGCTATTTTGTATTTCTTCTTTAAATTCATCTTGTTTTATTTGTTATTTTATGATTCCAAAGAACTGTTCTATGTTTAGAAAAAATAATTCTGTGTCTTATTTTAAGAACCTATATTTGAAAAACATTTTCCTTTATCTTATGCAGAATGTCTGGTGGTAATATCATCTATAGTTGTAAAATATTCTAGTTTCATGAAGTAATTCCTCATGTAGTATGCAAATTAACTTCTAAATGAAACATAATAGCATTGAAGGAAAACTTTTGGTGGTCATTTAACCTGTAATGGTCCTTCTCTCCTGCCACCCACAAATAATTAACTTTCATATTAATATTTCTCATTGTCTTTTTCAAATTATTTAAGTTATTTAACTCTTGTTCTTGTTTCCCCAGTTTTAAAGTGAGGACTATTTACCTGCCCTGTGACTAAGTGAGGTTATGAATCTGAAAATGCTTTAAAATGAACTAAATTAAGTAATATGGTAGTAAATTTGAAACTCATAGGTAGGATGATGATAAAATGCACCCATATAAAAATAATGCAGGTGTTAATAAGCATATCTTCCCAAGGTAAGTTGTCAGTAAAGAGCAGCTTCCAGTGTCACAGCCTCATTCTCTAGAATTCTCCAGGTGATGCTGTCCGTCTGCTTCTTTCTCCTTTTAGCCCTTGTCTTGGCTTCTTGCAGACCCTTGTCTGCCGATTCTTCATTCCTCCTTAAAGGTAGTCTGTCCAGGGCTGAATCGTACACTGGTTTTCACGGTTTGCATGGTAACTTGTGTTAATAGACTTACGTCCATTTTAAGTTTTGAAACTGGCTTGCCTTTCGAGAAATGTGCTTGTGTGTGTACATATTTTTTTTTAATGAATGTGTACATAGGAGAGTGAGTATGAATGTGGGGAAAAGAATTTGTATTATTTTTCCTACTGGTAAATATGTTAAGTTCAGTCAACTCTTGATTATCCACAACTAATACTGTGACTACCCTACTTTACAGGGCCTTAGACTCCCAGTTTGTTCTCATTTATTCATTTCTTCAATGGACATTTATTGAGTGCCTACTGTATGCTAAGCCTACTGCTGTAAAAGACACAAAGTATTTATTGGTAAAGTTGACCCTTGAACAACATGGGGGTTAACCCATGTAAAACTTTTAGTTGACCCCCACTATCCTTAGTTTCTTGGTGTCCGTGGATTCAACCAACCACTAACCGTCTAGTACTACAGTAAATACTATTGGAAAATACGTGTAAGTGGACCTGCTCAGTCAAACCCGCATTGTTCAAAGGTCAGACTATATTTGTCTGCAGAGGCCAATTCATGTATTCTCCATGGTCCAGTCACATTTGTTTTTCCCCACTGCCACCAAAGAAGGCAGTGGCCACCCGCTGCAGTGCTCTTGCCTGGAAAACCCCATGGACAGAGGAGCCTAGCAGGCTACAGTTTATGGGGCCGCAAAGAGTCGGACACGACTGGGCAACCGAGCACGCACTGCCACTGACCTTTGAGGAGCAGAGCCCAAGAGTCGTTGACACTGTGGGTTGTGAGTTGCTTTCTTGAGACTCAGGGACTCGTGAGCACTGGTGAAAGCATCTGTGTGGGTAATGCGCTTAGCACCCCACAGCAGGACATGGAAGGCAGTGTAGTATAACAGAGTGTTAGATTTGAAATCAGGAGACTTGGAATTGAGCTCTGCCTCTTCCACTACCAACTGTGCAGCTGGGCAACTTACTTAACCTCTCTGTGCAGCTCTCGTCATCTCATTGGGTGGTTGTGAAGATTTAGTGAGATAGCACATGCCAGATGCCTAGCATAGAGTCTCGCATCCCATGAGTTCTCAGTCAGGATTGCCTGTTATCCCCGTTAGCCTTGCTTCCCCTCAGGTCGATAGTCAGGAGGTGACTGAAAGCTGAGTCATGCACGACTTTGGTTTCGTGGGCCTTATAAAATGTTCTGTGTCTATTCTCTTCAGCTTGCGTTTTCATATTAAAGAAGTCTTTCTGCATGCATGTTTTTTGTCTAGTATCTACCGTTGGATGCTGGGGGCAATGAAAAAGCAGAAATCACTTAGTGGACCTTTGAAATGAATCAAGAATTGGTTTAGTAGAAAGGGAGCTGGTACTGGTAGTTAATAAAATATTTAATTTCTACCACTAATTATTTAACATCTGGCAAGTCAGTTAACCAATCTGGGATTCAGTTTCTTCTTTAAATTTATTTATTTTAAATGAAACAAAGATGAATATTTTTAATGACAAAAGGTACAATTCACAAAGAAGATATCATAAACCATTGGCACCTTAACAGCAAACAAAGAAAGATATAAAGCAAAAGTCAGAAGAAATATAAGGGAAAAGAAAAAATTCATAATCATATTGATACATTTCTCTGAGAATATTTTATCAAGTGCAGAAAAAATAAGAATAGGAGCATCTTAAGTGATGTCATTACTAATTTAAATATAATAGCTTTATATTTAACTAATCTATATTAACATATTATACACAAATATATTAAAAATTTTTTATCTCATGCATTGTTATTAGATGTCCACAGGACATGTAGAAAAACTGGCAAAAGATAAGCATTACTAAATTTCAAAAAGTAGAATTCTTTTTTGTGTGTGATTCAGTTATACATATATATGTGTGTTATTTTAAAGTTTATTTTCCATTATAGGTTATTACAAGGTATTGACCATAGTTCCCTGTGCTATATAGTAAACCTTTGCTGCTTGTTGCATATTGTTTTAAATTAGAAGTCTAGCATTCTAGTCGTACTGTCAAACGTGGAATCAAAATGTCATAAATTTTTTAATTAGGCAAGACTTCGTAAGTTTTCTAAAACATATATGTCATTCATATATTTATATATATGTGTGTACAGAAGCTTTTCTACTGTGCTTAATAAAGTCTTAAGACCATCAAAAGAGAAAAAAGGGACGGGGAAATTGGAAAACGTGAACTGAGTGAAATGGGGCCCTGCATAGGAAATAGAAGGGAAACGAAGTAGCTGAAAGTGAAAGACCCTCATACAGGCCAGTTGTTTTTAGACTTGGCTGCTCATTAGAAACAAATCTGGAGCTCTGGCAAAAAACAAAAGCAATACTTGGGCATTTGTAGTTTATTTATAAATTCAGAAGATTAGATTAGATGATTTGTTTTCTTTTAGCTCCTAAAATTTCCAAGAATAACTGAGGAGTTGTAATATGGTAGGATTACTTTATTAAAAGTTTAATACCATCATATACTTGGATCTGATTGAGCTTGTTTGCATCCCTTATCCTCTATTACAAACATAATGCTCTGAGCACTTAGGACCAAGCTGTTGTTAGTCATAGCTGAGATAAGACAGCGAGGGCAGCGCACCAGTCAGAGCCAATTTCCTACTTTCATCCTCCCCACTCCTTCTAATTTCTTTGTAATTAATGTCTAATATCATGCCTATCCATGAAGCTGTTGTAAATAAATTAAGTAAATTAGTACCAATTATTGGAAAAATCAGGAAGCAGATACTTAGTAGACTAGTTACTTAAAAATAATTGTTAAGGATTATTTTCACATTTGGATAAAACAAATTTAAATGATTTTTTAAAAAACTTTTCATTACATCCTAAAATAACATATAAACTTCAAAGGTCTCTTATGTGATCTCTTATGAAATGATAATGTTGTATTTCATTTTTTATAATACTTTAGAATTAAGATAAAATGCTCTTAATGTTCCATCTGCAGTGGGATTTTTTGAAATCTAATAATCAGTTATGATTAGAACTTGCCACACCAGTCCACCTTTACACTAACTTATTGAATCTGTGTGTTGTTTCTTATCAAACTGGGCCAACAGCTAAGACAGAAGACCATGGAACTAACGCGAGCATGTCAAAAACAGTACGAACTGGAACAGGAGTTGGCTTTTTATAAAATCGATGCTAAATTTGAGCCACTGAATTATTATCCCTCAGAGGTGAGTTATTTTAATTTTGTAGTAATCCAAATTAAAGACGGGATAGAAGGGGGCAGGGGAGGGCAGGGTAGTGGTGATGTTTAAAAATATCTTATTGTTAATCATATTCATATTATGAGGATATCAGCAGAATAAATGTATCTTGGTTCAATCTGTGAATGACCTAGGTCAGTGAGATAGAGCAGTGTCCATAAGAGTTTAAAAGCCCTAAAATGATATTTGCCCACATCCATATTTGTAACCCAGAGCAACCTTCTAATGCTCAGTTATCTCACTAAGAACTGTAGTTTGATCAGTTAGTTCAGTCACTCAGTCGTGTCCAACTCTTTGCAACCCCATGAACCGCAGCACACCAGGCCTCCCTGTCCATCACCATCTCCCGGAGTTCACTCAGACTCACGTCCATCGAGTCTGTGATGCCATCCAGCCATCTCATCCTCTGTCGTCCCCTTCTCCTCCTGCCCCCAATCCCTCCCAGCATCAGAGTCTTTTCCAGTGAGTCAGCTCTTCACATGAGGTGGCCAAAGTACTGGAGTTTCAGCTTTAGCATCATTCCTTCCAAAGAAATCCCAGGGCTGATCGCCTTCAGAATGGACTGGTTGGATCTCCTTGCAGTCCAAGGGACTCTCAAGAGTCTTCTCCAGCACCACAGTTCAAAATTCTTCAGTGCTCAGCCTTCTTCACAGTCCAACTCTCACATCCATACATGACCACAGGAAAAAACCATAGCCTTGACTAGATGGACCTTAGTTGGCAAAGTAATGTCTCTGCTTTTGAATATACTATCTAGGTTGGTCATAACTTTTCTTCCAAGGAGTAAGCGTCTTTTAATTTCATGGCTGCAATCACCCATCTGCAGTGATTTTGCAGCCCACAAAAATGAAGTCTGACACTGTTTCTACTGTTTCCCCATCCATTTCCCATGAAGTGATGGGACCAGATGCCATGATCTTCGTTTTCTGAATGTTGAGCTTTAAGCCAGCTTTTTCACTCTCCACTTTAACTTTCATCAAGAGGCTTTTTAGTTCCTCTTTGCTTTCTGCCATAAGGGTGCTGTCATCTGCATATCTGAGGTTATTGATGTTTCTCCTGGCAATCTTGATTCCAGCTTGTGTTTCTTCCAGTCCAGCGTTTCTCAGGATGTACTCTGCATAGAAGTTAAATAAGCAGGGTGACAATATACAGCTTTGACGTCCTCCTTTTCCTATTTGGAACCAGTCTGTTGTTCCATGTCCAGTTCTAACTGTTGCTTCCTGATTTGGATACCGATTTCTCAGGAGGCAGGTTAGGTAGTCTGGGATTCCCATCTCTCTCAGAATTTTCCACAGTTTATTGTGATCCACACAGTCAAAGGCTTTGGCATAGTCAAGAAAGCAAAAATAGATGCTTTTCTGGAATTCTCTTGCTTTTTCCATGATCCAGCGGATGTTGGCATTTTGATCTCTGGTTCCTCTGCCTTTTCTAAAACCAGCTTGAACATCTGGAAGTTCCTGGTTCATATATTGCTGAAGCCGGCTTGGAGAATTTTGAGCATTACTTTACTAGCATGTGAGATGAGTGCAATTGTGTGGTAGTTTGAGTATTCTTTTACATTGCCTTTCTTTGGAATTGGAATGAAAACTGACGTTTTCCAGTCTTGTGGCCACTGCTGAGTTTTCCCAATTTGGATTTTGGAAGTTTGGATTTAAGGAAGCTGAAACTGCTAGACCATTCTGGTATGACCTAAATCAAATCCCTTATGATTATACAGTGGAAGTGAGAAATAGATTTAAGGGACTAGATATGATAGATAGAGTGCTTGATGAACTATGGACTGAGGTTTGTGACACTGTACAGGAGACAGGGATCAAGACCATCCCCATGGAAAAGAAATGCAAAAAAGCAAAATGGCTGTCTGGGGAGACCTTACAAATAGCTGTGAAAAGAAGAGAAGCGAAAAGCAAAGGAGAAAAGGAAAGATACAAGCCTCTGAATGCAGAGTTCCAAAGAATAGCAAGAAGAGATAAGAAAGCCTTCTTCAGCAATCAATTTTGGCATATTGAGTGCAGCACTTTCACAGCATCATCTTTCAGTATTTGAAAGAGCTCAACTGGAATTCCATCAGCTTCACTAGCTTTGTTCGTAGTGATGCTTTCTAAGGCCAACTTGACTTCACATTCCAGGATGTCTGGCTCTAGATGAGTGATCACACCATCGTAATTATCCGGGTCATGAAGATCTTTTTTGTACAGTTCTTCCGTGTATTCTTGCCACGTCTTCTTAATATCTTCTACTTCTGTTAGGTCCATACCATTTCTGTCCTTTATCGAGCCCATCTTTGCATGAAATGTTCCCTTGGTATCTCTAATTTTCTTGAAGAGATCTCTAGTCTTTCCCATTCTGTTCTTTTCTTCTATTTCTTTGCATTGGTCGCTGAAGAAGGCTTTCTTATCTCTTCTTGCTATTCTTTGGAACTCTGCATTCAGATGCTTATATCTTTCCTTTTCTCCTTTGCTTTTCACCTCTCTTCTTTTCACAGCTATTTGTAAGGCCTCCTCAGACAGCCATTTTGCTTTTTTGCATTTCTTTTCCATGGGGATGGTCTTGATCCCTGTCTCCTGTACAGTGTCACAAACCTCAGTCCATAGTTCATCAGGCACTCTATCAGATCTAGTCCCTTAAATCTATTTCTCACTTCCACTGTATAATCATAAGGGATTTGATTTAGGTCATACCAGAATGGTCTAGCAGTTTCAGCTTCCTTAAATCCAAACTTCCAGGAAAACTGCACTGCCTGCTTTAGTGTCCATGGCATAGCCGTATGCCTGTATTGTTTGTTCAGGAATCACTGGGTTCACTATTCATCAGTCATTTATACAAATACCATAAATGTCACTGTAATGGAAAGCCATTTAACTTCCAAGATCCAGTGATTCCAATCAATATCATATATCATTTAGTAAAAATTAAGTAATTAAAACTTATTAGACTGAGATTTTACTTATATGCCAGCCAAGAAACCACAATACAGGAGTTGGCTTTGAGAGATCTGCTTTGAGAGATTGAGCAGTACTTAAAAAAGCACATATCTGTAGGTACTTCCATAATCAATCAATCCAGCTCACTCTTCAGGGATAGGAAGAGGAATCTTTTTGAGACCATTTTTTTGTTCTAGTTCCTTTTTAGTATTAAGAATAAGATACAAGAATTCTGTATATAATCATATATATTTTTAACTTCTGTATGTAAGATTAGTATTTAGGCAATTCTGTGCTATATTCTTCACTAATAAAACAAAAAACGTCGCTTGACTGCATAGCAGTTACTTAGTAAGCATAAGCTCTGTTTATTTTGTTTTCAGTATGTTGACATCGATAAAGCCCCAGATGAAAGCCCTTACATTGGCAAGTCCAGATACAAGAGAAATATGTTCGCTACAGAGAGTTACATTGCAGATAAGGCCCAGCCAGTCGAGATAAAGAGGATGGAGCCAGAGGAAGGGGAGCAACTTAGAAACGAGCATGTGAACTTGAAAGCCCGTATGCCACTGGACACGGAGCTGGAAGACAAAGAGAACAAAATAAGTACAGGTTAAAACAAGTTACTTTGAATTCTTTAAATATGTAAAAAGACTGAATATATATGCTGACTTTTTAAATTCTTCTAGTTAAACATGCTGAAGGTATTTATTATGATGGTGTTTACATGAGAAGTTTAAAACAAAAGTAGTGATTGATTGAGCAGGTTATTTTTTAATCATTCCTGTTAGGAGGGAGAATTAAAATCTGACCATAATTTGGCAACATGTCCAGGGGCTCCAAGAAGGCTTAAATCTGGTTGTCGTGACAACAGATTGTTCTCACCATTGGACCTGCACATTCAAAGGCACAGTTAGTAATTGAAGCAAGTACAGTTATTGATGCCTGTGCATGCTGCTAAAACCTGAAGCAGTGCGTTGGGTAAGCGGGATTAGTGTATTCTTCTTAGGCTTGGGTCCAGGGCTGACTTCTGACTCTCCTGACCTGTCCCACACTCCACCTCCTCAGTTGCCTCCCAAATCATGTAATTCAAGGAATCTTACCACTTCCTGGCAAGTCATAAAGAGAAAGAAATCATCCCAAGGGGACACTTGGAGACCGTCCAAATGGCAGAGTTTGAATGCACTTACCCACTTAGCTCTATGCATATGAAAGAATTAGAAAGCAGTCTTGAGTTCACGCGTCTATCTCACTGGTAACCATGGCCCATTGTGGGGATCTCAGTCAGTGAGATTAGTCGTCCGTCTTCCCATTTAGCTGGTTGGCAGCTAAATGGAAGAACTCAGAAGGCCAGTAGAGGTTGACCTGGAGACAGGAGAAACGAGGCTGGCTGCCATGTCTGCGTGCGCTTTCCTTAAGGCTCTGGAAGGGAAAGGCAGACTGCATGAGCCACCTGTGCTGGCCAGCTTCACGGGGCTCACGGTTCCATAGGAGGTGGGGAAGGAGGGAGGGAGAGAGGAATTGGAAACTCGAGGCAGAAAGTCATTTGTAAGTACATATTTTCAAGTAAAATCCTTAGTCTCTCAAAAGTTCCTTAATCTGGGGACTATCAAGTAAAGCCCCTGTTATGTTAAGAATTTTACAAGTCAATGGATCAATTATAGCTCTTTATCATATCATGAAACTATTCTATAGATTAATAGAGAGGAAAACCTTCATCAGCAATTACTTTTTTTATGCATGTGATGTATAATTACAGAATTTAATTGGGGAAGTTATTGCTAAGAAAAGGGTAGAAATTTGAGAATTAAATATTTTTCTTGTGTGTGTCTGTGTGCATGGTTTTTAAATTTGTAGCACAAGCTCGACTATCAGAACTGCATGATGAAATAGAAAAGGCAGAACAACAAATTTTAAGAGCCACTGAAGAATTTAAACAACTGGAAGAAGCTGTACAGCTTAAAAAAGTAGGTGAACGTAAAGCTGTATTGCTGAGAGGACACGCCGAGAGTGAAGCGTGCTTCCCTCTTCACAACTGTGTAAAGACCGTCTTCAAACAGTCTTTACATCAGTGCTGCCTATTTAATTGTGGAATAACAAATTTCAGAGTCAGACGTGGTTCTAGCATTTTCCAATTTCATTTCCTACCATTCAGGATGACATCCTATTAGCATTTTATAGATTGTACAGGTATACGTTACTTTTATGTAAAAAAGATACATTCCATCTACTCTATTATGAAAGTGTCTAATTTATCAAGGGAAGCAGCTTCCTAATATCTTTCTTAATTTAATTAAACAGTCCCCAGCATTAAGATCTTACCTGGGACCTAGATTAAGAGCCAGAAGACATCTCTGTAATAACATTATTAAACACAGGCAGCAAAAATATAAATGATATAAAATGTAGTATGTAAAAAGACGATGTCATGAAGAAGTAAACAGCTCAAAACCTGGGACGTAGCTGAATAGGAAGAGAGTTCAAAAAAGGAAATATTCTGACATTTTGGTTTTTAAGTATGTAGAAGGTTTTGATTATTTGCAACTTCTAAAAATCAATAGTTCAAAATTATGATGGTAACTGTATTCACACCATAGTAAGTAGAAAAGAACATGAAGTCCAAGTTATCTGTTCTTTTAAAAAGATACTCTGTGTGTTACTTTCAGATTGTTTAGTAACCAGAAACTGATTCAGGTTTGTGTGGCCGTTGCTGACTGGGCTGCGCCCTGAGTAATGAGCAGCTGTGTTCCTCCCACAGGGACAGGAAGTAGGCAATAGATAGTAAAAATAAGTGTAGCAGAAATGTGTAGGTAAACAGCATAGGTTGTAGGGAGGGAAGAAACGAAAATTAGGAGAAACGACAGAAAGGATGCCGAGTGTGGCGGCCCACAGAGGCCTCGCTGAGGAGGCAACAGTCAGGCTGGGAGAGCGTGGCAGGGAGCCAGCGAGGCCTCCAGGCAGAGGTGACAGAGTGTGCAGAAGGCTTCAGACTGAAGAGCCCTCTGCAGAGTGAGGGAGAGTGTGTGGGAGATGAGGCTCAAGCGTGTGCCAGGCATCACAGACCCTTTTAAGGGGTATGAATTTATCCTGAATGGAATAGGAGACCTTTGCAGGACTTTAGGTGGTAGAGTGGCTGGTCTTGTTTGTATCTTTGTAAGGTCGCTCCCCTGCTTGATGAGATGAAGTGGGTTGAGAGAGATGGACGGAATGGAGATGAGTACATTGGTTTGGAGGTTGTTGTCTCGTGCCGGCGGGGTACGATAATGGCTTGGACCACAAAGGTGGTGGTAGTCATGGAGAGAAAGGAGACTAGGTAAAAATCTGGAAGGAGAAATGGCGGGAGTTAAAGGATTGAAAGTGGGAGACGAGGCAGACAGAGCTGTCAAGAGTAGTTTATAAGAATTTATGATTTATAAGAATAATTAAATAAGAATGTTTTAAAACAGCACTGGCCAAAGCTTTATATAGATAAATTGATAGAAGTAAATAATGTACAAAATATTTAAGTAAATAGATCCTTATAAAATGTACTTAGGAAAAAACTATTTTAAGTGAGTTATTTAAATATTTTTACAATATTTATATTTTTAAATATAATAAAGCCTTATAATAAAGGCTTTTAATTACACTGTCAGTTTTATATTCTAATACAAGGGTAAGTGCTAAAGTCAACTACCATTAAGGCTATGGTTATTATTATTAATAATTTATGTTATTTGTACTAGAATGAAAAGTTTCATTACTACCTGCATTTATTTTCTCATAAGCTCTTGTAAAATAAACATTTTTACGTGTAATAAAGATAAAAGTGTAAGCTAGGAATGGATTGCCGAGATAACTCTTACATTTTACTTTTGCTAAGAAAATCTGATAGAGCATGCAATTATACTTTTTTAAAATTGTGCTAGTTGTTTTCCATAAATTTGAAAATCAGTGTTTCTGTCCTTTGCTAATTGTGTATTGGGGTGTGGGGGGAATTAGATTTCAGAAGCAGAGAAAGACTTTCTTCTCAAGCAGCTGAGTGGTAGGATACAACTTTTAAATAAATTACGCCAGGAAGCTCTTGATCTAGAAATGCAGATGGAAAAGCAAAGAGGAGAAATTGCTGAAAAGCAGGAGGAGATCAAGGACCTCCAAAGAGTTATTGATAGTCTGGATTCCAAAGACCCAAAACACGTAAGTAAATGAAGAGAGCTTTGGCTTGGTCTGTGGGGGTGAGAATATCACTCCTTCTGTTAATAGATATTATGTCTCATCATTTTTAGCCTCAGAGTCCTTTCTGAAAATCTCTTACTTTGATGCACAAATGTGAGCGACGTGTTTATGTGTGTGTGTGTATATATAACATGTCTGTATATACATATTGTTTGTTGTTTTCATTTAGTCACTAACTCATATCTGACTGTTGCGTGACCAAGCTCTGACCTGCCAGGCTCCTCTGGGATTTCCCAGGCAAGAATACTGGAATGGGTTGCCATTTTCTTCTCCAGGGAGTCTTCCCAATGCAGAGATTGAACCTGATCTCCTGCACTGCAGGCGGATATTTTACCACTGAGCCACTGGGAAGCCCACATGAAAAATTAGAGATTTTAAATAATATATAATATGGCCAGCAAATTTGGAAAACTCAGCAGTGGCCACAGGACTGGAAAAGGTCAGTTTTGATTCCAATTCCAAAGAAAGGCAATGCAAAAGAATGCTCAAACTACCACACAACTGCACTCATATCACATGCTAGTAAAGTAATGCTCAAAATTCTCCAAGCCAGGCTTCAGCAATACGTGAACCGTGAACTCCCTGATGTTCAAGCTGGTTTTAGAAAAGGCAGAGGAACCAGAGATCAAATTGCCAACATCTGCTGGATCATGGAAAAAGCAAGAGAATTCCAGAAAAACATCTCTTTCTGCTTTATTGACTATGCCAAAGCCTTTGACTGTGTGGATCACAATAAACTGTGGAAAATTCTGAAAGAGGTGGGGATACCAGGCCACCTAACCTGCCTCTTGAGAAATCTGTATGCAGGTCAGGAAGCAACAGTTAGAACTAGACATGGAACAACAGACTGGTTCCAGATAGGAAGAGGAGTATGTCAAGGCTGTATATTGTCACCCTGCTTATTTAACTTCTATGCAGAGTACATCACGAGAAATGCTGGACTGGAAGAAACACAAGCTGGAATCAAGATTGCCGGGAGAAATATCAGTAACCTCAGATATGCAGACGACACCACCCTTAGGGCAGAAAGTGAAGAGGAGCTAAGGAGCCTCTTGATGAAAGTGAAAGAGGAGAGCAAAAAAGTTGGCTTAAAGCTCAGCATTCAGAAAATGAAGATCATGGCGTCTGGTCCCATCACTTCATGGGAAATAGATGGGAAAACAGTGGAAACAGTGTCAGACTTTATTTTTTTGGGCTCCAAAATCACTGCAGATGGTGACTGCAGCCATGAAATTAAAAGACGCTTACTCCTTGGATGAAAAGTTATGACCAACCTAGATAGTATATTCAAAAGCAGAGACATTACTTTGCCGACTAAGGTCCATCTAGTCAAGGCTATGGTTTTTCCTGTGGTCATGTATGGATGTGAGAGTTGGACTGTGAAGAAGGCTGAGCACTGAAGAATTGATGCTTTTGAACTGTGGTGTTGGAGAAGACTCTTGAGAGTCCCTTGGACTGCAAGGAGATCCAACCAGTCCATTCTGAAAGAGATCAACCCTGGGATTTCTTTGGAAGGAATGATGCTAAAGCTGAAACTCCAGTACTTTGGCCCCCTCATGAGAAGAGTTGACTCACTGGAAAAGACTCTGATGCTGGGAGGGATTGGGGGCAGGAGGAGAAGGGGACGACCAAGGATGAGATGGCTGGACGGCATCACGGACTCGATGGACGTGAGTCTGAGTGAACTCCGGGAGATGGTGATGGACAGGGAGGCCTGGTGTGCTGCGATTCATGGGGTCACAAAGAGTTGGACACGACTGAGCAACTGAACTGAACTGAACTGAACTGATGGCCTATAATGTCTTCCCTTATCACATTTATTTGCTCAAAAGTTGACCACCCTGTGTAAGGCCTCTAAGGACAGGAACTGTATCCCCAGGGGTCAATACTACGTTTAGAATGATTGCATTAAGGAAAATAGTCAAGAACAGGCCTATAGCTACTACCCAAACAAAGCTCCTTTCCTCCCTGTTTGAGTTCTGTGATCTATGAGTGTAATTACACCCTAGATTGTCTGTTTGCTTTCAACAAACAACTGTGATAGTCTTGGCATACAGGGAGTCTAATACACACTGGGTGTCTGTAAAGTATTACATATAGAAAGAGGTTAAATGAAAAGTAGGAAAGGCATGCAAGTTTTGAAGGTTGTCACAATCAGTGTATCAGTGGAGACAAAGCATGCAGGCCAGATTTTAAGACTCCTGAAGTTCAGTTCTAGGGCTGTAGCTTTAGTCTCAGTACCAGAGGATGTCTGTTTCGCTCATTTACCCAGAAGGAGCATTTTTTTTCTGGTTTGTACAAAGTTACCTTATTGGCTAGTGTCTGGCCCCCATTTTATTGCTGCAAAATGTGAACATTTTAGCAAGAGGGAAAGAAGCATGGTATTGCGCATATTTTTCTGCAGATATAGACTAACCTTTATTATCAGATGAAGTATTTTTCTGAATTGCAAATAGAATTTAAAAGTAAAAGCTTGACAGATCAGAAAGCGGTAAATGAGATATGATGAGAAACGTATTAAGTGACAGTGATGTGTCTTGCATTGCGCTTGGTTTTAGGATATACTGTGAGGAACTTTATTTTATTACAGCATCCAAATGAGATTGGTGACTTTTTAACTTGCATAAGAGTAAAAAGAAAAAGAAAAGGGGGGGGGGGACTTCCCTATTTCCCAGTGATTTAAAAAACAATCTGCCTGCTAATGCAGGCAATGTGGGTTCCATCCCTGGGTCGGGAAGATCCCCTAGAGAAGGAAATGGCAACCCACTCCAGTATTCTTGCCTGGAAAATTCCATGGACAGAGGAGTCTGGCGGGCTACATACAGTCCATTGGGTCACAAAAGAATCAGACTCAACTTAGTGACTGAACAACAACAAATAAGATAAAAGTGAGACCAGCCCTGGGATTTCTCTGGAAGGACTGATGCTGAAGCTGAATGAAGCTCCAGTACTTTGGACGCCTCATGTGAAGAGTTGACTCATTGGAAGACTCTGATGCTGGGAGGGATTGGGGGCAGGAGGAGAAGGGGACGACAGAGGATGAAATGGCTGGATGGCATCACTGACTCAATGGACGTGAGTCTGAGTGAACTCCGGGAGTTGGTGATGGACAGGGAGGCCTGGCGTGCTGCAGTTCATGGGGTCACAAAGAGTGGGACGCGACTGAGCGACTAAACTGAACTGAACTGAAATGATTTCCCAAGTCTCTCTTTTAGGAAGAGGCAGAGCCCATGCTTACGCTACTAGATGACTTTCTCCTCACAAAGGAGTTACAAATCTAAAGAGCTTAATTACTTTTAAAATTAAATCAGTGCCAAGCCTAATCAAGTTTTCAACAAACGCAAGCATTTAACTAGTTTTCAAAAGCAAAAGATACTATGTAAAAATCAAATCCCTTTAGTTAGAGAAAACGGTTCACAGAAGTAGAAATATCAGAGGAACAAGGAACAAATGTAACAAGGGGGGATTTGTATCCCTGTTCACTATCTAGCTATGCCCTACGGAAGCAAAAGGTAACAGTACCCCTAGAGGCAGTCAGCCTGTGGTAATCTGCTGCAGACGTTTTCGTGATTGGCCTGGGGGAGCTTCCTGTGTTGTGATTTAAAGCGTGGAGGGTGGGACCTGCTTGCAGAGGCTGCTTGCGATTGGACGGGCTGGGTTGCCGCTCAGCCTCCGCCAGGAATGTGGTTTGAAGTGCTGGGAGGTTAGAGGCTCGGAGGCGCTTACAAAAATGTGGCTGTCAGAGAGGGAAGTGCACATGAGTTTCAAGGCAACATTAGAAAGCGTTCCGCCCACAGCTCCTCTGTTCTCAACGGCTCAGTTTTAACAGGACACATTCTAAGTTAAGGTATGACCATTTTCTCTCTCTCGATCTCTGTACGAGGACTTAGAAAGGAGGAGGAGTCAGAGATGTAAGTTCCTGTTTTTACAATACCTCTATTGTGAGCTCCACGGTAGGGAAAATCGCTGAATATACTTTTGCTCCCATGTGTTTAATGCAGATCATTGACGTATTGAACTAATTTTTTGTCCTGCATGTAGAGATTTCAGTAGAAGTTTTAATGGTGAATTTTTAAGATTTATTGATACAAGTATGAGGGCAGAAGATTTTAAAAATTTACTCTGAGCCACAAAAATCCTAAATTTACTTAGAATTTAAGCTTTTATCTTTAGTTACCTTTTGAGAAAGATTTCAGATGGGTATTTTGGGAGAGTAGGAGGAGTTTTGAAAATCCCATTGAGTCAAGCTGGCTCTCATCTG
The DNA here is from genome assembly GCF_042477335.2 of Ovis canadensis. NCBI lineage: Eukaryota > Metazoa > Chordata > Mammalia > Artiodactyla > Bovidae > Ovis > Ovis canadensis. Next base: position 2,507,184 of record NC_091246.1, on the reverse strand, counting down.
TTCTTCAGAAATGAAGAGACTTTCTTTCTTGTCTTTGGAGGCAACAGCATGTAAAGCTGAGGACTGTTCTTTTATAGTGAAATTACAGTCTTAGACTTGAGAAGAATGGAGTTTGTTACTCAGATGGATATAGCTCTTTCTCCTGATCACTTTCTCTTGATTTATTTTTGTCCTGTTCCTCTGATCCTGTGGGGGCAAGCTAGAGCTCTGAGAGTGTGTGTGGGAGGACACAGGTTCTCTGGGGAATCATTTTGTCTCCATATGAACAGTCGCCTGAGGAGACCTGGGCAAGTCATTTGGTGGACCTGAGATTCCATCCTCATGCGTGAAAGAAAGAGGTAGACTAGAGCATTGGTTCTCAGGTTTTTATCCCAGCACACCTGAGAAATGCAATCCAGTCCTTTCAGTTAGCAGCAGCTCCCTAAAGCAGTGACTGTCAAGGTCGATGTGGGTGTGTGAAAGCTTTTTTTCTACCAGGAATATATGTAGTGGTTGGAGGAGAAGGGCGTGCCTCCCTAGGGCCCTCCGTCTTGAGGATCACTGGCCTAAATGGTCTTTGAGGTCTCTCTCAACTCCCAGTTTATAGAACTTAAAAGCAAAATGTTTCTTTGTATAAAGAATTGGAAATAAAATTGAATTCTAAGGAAGAGTTTATTTCATGTCTCTATCCCCCCCAAAATATTATAAAAACATTACTTTGCTGACAAAGATCCATCTAGTCAAAGCTATGGTTTTTCCTGTAGTCATGTATGGGTGTAAGAGTTGGACCATAAAGAATGCTGAGTGCCAAAGAATTGATGCTTTTGAACTATGGAGTTGGAGAAGACTCTTGAGAGTCCCTTCAACTTCAAGGAGATCAAACCAGTCAATCCTAAAGGAAATCAGTCCTGAGTATTCATTGGAAGGACTGATGCTGAAGCTGAAGCTCCAATACTTTGGCCACCTGATGCGAAGAGCTGATTCGTTGGAAAATACCTTGATGCTGGGAAAGATTAAAGACAGGAGGAGAAGGGGACGGCAGAGGATGAGATGGTTGGATGGCATCACTGACTTGATGGACATGAGGCTGAGCAAGCCCCAGGGATGGGTGATGGACAGGGAGGCCTGGCGCGCTGCAGTCCCTGGGGTCTCAGAGAAAGCAGCTCATGTGAAAACGACACAGTGTCTGACACAGAACAGATGCAAATCGTTACATTTTCTTTTCCATTCTTCCTTAGAAGTGTTATTAAGGATTATTATTTTTATAAACATTAAAAGAATTTGGATTTTTTTTTCTATATAGTGCCATATGAAGGCTCAGAAAAGGGGTAAAGAACAACAATTTGACATTATGAACAAGCAGTACAAACAACTTGAAAGCCGTTTGGACGAGATACTTTCTAGAATTGCTAGAGAAACTGAAGAGATTAAGGACCTTGAACAACAGCTTACTGAAGGTGAGAATTCTAAGCAGGACTTGAGGTCTATCAGTCTCAGTGTTAGTAAAAGACAAATGACAGGCGTTAATCCAAATATCAGCTGAATATGCTTCAGCTGTTAGTGCTAGTATTTGATAGTGAAACATTTACAGAGTTCTCAAAAATGTTTAATAAAGTTAAAAATTTTTATTTTGGTTTTCTTGGGTTGATGTCCTAGTGAGTCAGGTCACTGTGGCAGGAAGTGCATACGTGATCATGATAAACACTGGTATGTGATTGTCTTCTTCTAAGGCATAAAATCCTTGTGACTTATCCCTGCTATCAAGCACTCAGTGTCTGGTTATAAGGAGAGTGCAGAAAAGAATTTTAGAATCTATTTTTGGAATGCAAATTTAAATCGTGGCATTGCTGAAACAGTGGAAGAGGAAGATACTAGACTGTAGTGATGAGAACCTTGACTTGGTGTAAAAAGATCCCAGGCCTCGTTTTACTGTTATCAGCTGTGTGACCTGGGACAAGTTATTTTTGTCGTGATCATTTAGTTTTAGAGAGGTTTAAATGAGATAGTGTTCATAAAGTGCCTGGACATAGTAGGCAGTCACCCAGGATGTGATTGGTGGTGGTTTTTTTAAGTCTTCAGGTTATAGGTTACTGCTGCTGATCTTGGCTTTGACTTGGTTCTGTTCCGTGTCCAGTAGTAAGAGCTCAGTTTTGTTGCACATTCTTCATTATTTTATTTGGAAATTACTACTTGAAACTTTTTACAGCATGAATTAAAGCATTTCATAAGCAATGCCAGTGATTATACTATTTTTATTGTATACGTGCTTGATACTCCCGTACCATGGATAATAGGGGGGAAGCTATTATTGTATCTTAAATATGAAAAATAAGATAGTAGGAAATCATTATTAGAATCAAATTTCATTCTTAGCTAGTAACAAATAGCTAAGGAGTCTAAATGCAGTAATAATGTATCCTGAAAGCATCTTCTTGTATAGACCATCACCTCCCCTTTCTCTGTCTTGCTTAGGCCAGATAGCAGCAAATGAAGCCCTGAAGAAGGACTTGGAAGGTGTCATCAGTGGGCTGCAAGAGTACCTGGGGACTGTGAAGGGCCAGGCCGCTCAGGCCCAGAGCGAGTGCAGAAGGCTGCAGGATGAGAAAGAGGTGTTGCTGCAAAGGTTGACCGAGGTCGAGCAGGAAAGGGACCAACTGGAAATAGTTGCCTTAGACGCAGAAAACATGAGGAAGGTATGATTTGTCTCTTCCTGTCTGCTCTCCTTAGCCTCAGAAGTCGATGGTGCCCAAATGAAGTTAAGGACGTTGGCGATGCTGCGGTTGGAAGTGGCAGAAGCGGCAGTGGCTGTCCTGTGTTTTGGGCTTTTTTCCCCTTTGTGATGTGCTGGGAATGACTTTTTTTACTTTACTAAGAAAAGGAAGATTATTTTAGCAGAATTTCTATCCCTGAAAAGTACTGTGCTCAAATAGCTTGAAAGAATAAGAAAGTGTAGCTATTATAATAGGAGAAGGCAGTGGCAACCCACTCCAGTACTCTTGTCTGGAAAATCCCATAGACAAAGGAGCCTGGTGGGCTGCAGTCCACGGGGTCGCACAGAGTCGGACACAGCTGAAGCGACTTAGCAGCGGCTATTATAATTACTATATTAGATGTTCATATTTTATTATTTGTGCAGCAAAATTAAGTACAACATAATTTTTCTTATTGTTATTACTTCATGATGTTAGTGTTATTTTACAGATGACAAGATGGACACAGCGTCGTAAATTAAACCTTCCATGCTTGGTTTGTTGACATTCATTCAGAGAGTTCACTTGCTTTGTTTTAGTTGTTTGGCAAACTTTATACTGCAAGAGAATCCAGATTCCCAAACCTCATCCCCAGTAGGGCTGTCTTTGGAAATTTGAATTAATGTGTTTTAAAAGAATATCAAAAATATTTAGCACCATGTACCAACAACTCAGCTTAAAAAATAAAACAGACATACTTGAAGCCCTCTGTGTACTGCCTCCTAGAAGTAGCAAAACCCTGGGTATGGCTATTATTTCCCTGTATATCTCTTCTTTTATTTTATGTGTGTCCATCTATACAAATATGTAGTACTGTTTAGCATCTTTTTAGGATTTATATAAAAAGCACATAGTGTATTCTTTGGCCACTTCCTTTCTTCCTTCATGTTTATACTTTTGAGAATTGCGCACATTGATACAGTTAGCTCTACTTTATTTATTTTGATGTTTGGAGCATCCCATTGTCTGTGTGTACCGCAGAATTTATTGCTTATTCATCCTCTTCTTGGGGGATATTGAGATGGTTTCTAGTCTTTCGCTATTATGATACTGAGAGTGACATTCTTACATACATCCGGAGCATGGGGACTGTGCTTACAGGGGACTGGGGGTCAAGGTATGTGCGCCTCCTCCAGTTCACTAGACGTCATCGAATGGCTGTCCATGTTCACTCTGTGAGTTTCTGCTCCACCCGCAGTGTGAGGCTGCCATCACACCGCATGCTTGCCATCTGACTGTCGTTCTGTAAAAGCCTCAATTTTGAAACGATTTCAAGCACACAGGAGAGCTGCAAGAATTACTCACTGTAATTTCCATTCAGAATCACCGAGTAATACTTTACCACGTTTGCTTTATCTCATATTTAATTTTACATGATTTTATGTATATTTTTATATTAATTTTTTTCCTAATCATGTTAGAATTAGTTGTAGGCAGTCATGCTCTTTAGCTTTGAAATACTTCAGCATGTCTTTCCTAAGAACAAGGACATTTTCTAACGAAAGCACAGAATAAGGATCAAATTCAGGAAATATAATATTTTGCCAGACTTAATGTTTCCCAATCTGCTAGGTTTGAAATGATCTTTGTGTTTTTTTAACTTCTACAGGAGAGTTGAAAGAAGAGTTCACTGAGCTTCTGTGTGCTCTCCTAAATTAAACAAATAGTTTACCACATATATACATATATATATATATATTTTGCTGGGTCATTTGAAAGTTGCAGGTGTTAAGACATCATCCCTTTAGGCCACCTCTCTTTAAACGAGGCTGTTTTCTGCCATCGCTGTGGTCCCCTTATTGCACCTGGAAAGCCAACAGCAGGTCCTTCCTGCTGCTTACTCCCTGAGCCGTTTTCCCGTTTATGCCAGGGGTGAGCTGCACAGCTGTGTGTGTCTGTGTAGAACCCACCAGTAGTTCTGTATGGTGTCCCACCTTCTAGGTGTGTCTGATTGTCTCCTCATGGTTGGTTTAACTTGTTCCTCGATGCTCTGTGCAAAGTAATGTCTTGTTTTAACTACACTTGCCCCTAATTACTGGAGAAGTTAAGTACTTTTCATCTGTTTATTTGCCGTTCAGTTTTTCTCTCCAGTAAATTCCCTCTTCATGTTCTTTGCCCACTTTTTTCTGTTGGATTGCCTGTCTTTTTCTTAATGATTTGTAGAAGCTCTTTATATATTCTGGATATTAATTCCCTCCTGGTTTTATGGAGAATCTGCATCCTGGACCAGCAGCCCAGATGATTCAGATGCCAGCTGGTCTGTTATCACCCACTGAGAAACTCTTCTGTAGAAGTCCTCATCACAAGATGCTCCTTTGTGATCCAGAGCAGTTTGGTCTAATTCTTCAAGATCCCAAATAAATAGATGAAAATTATAATGTTTAATCATTAAAAAAAATGGACTAAAATGGATCAGAACTATGGCATACTAATCAATATGTACTATACTTGTCAACATTCATTTAAGTTTCTCTATCATCCTTAATATTAGAGAGTGCTAGTCCCATTTTGTTCTTCTGGTAAGTGAACATACTATGGTTTAATAGAAAGTTTCGGCTTTGGAGTCAGAAATCTCAGTTCACATTCTGACTCATCGTTTTTTTAGCTGCACAGCCCGGTGCTGTTTATCTTGATGTTCATTCTCCATTTCCTCATCTGTAAATCTGGGATAATACCTTGCCTTACATAGTTACTATGCGGGTATAGTGAAATAATGAATGTAAAAATATTTATTCCAATGTCTGAAGGAAAAAAGGCCTTAAATTTTATCCTCTTTTTTTTTTCTTTTATGAATACATAAGACTCGTTTAAAGGATCACAGCTGGTTACTCTGAAAAACACGTTGTAGCTTGCTGATTTTTCTGATAACAGTCAGGGTTTTGTTTTCCAACCTAGATTCACACAGCCTGCAGCCTCATCATATCGCCAGTGAATGCTGTCTGTGCCTGGGCAGCAGTGGCTGGCCAGCATTTGGTTTAAGTGCTCGGGTTACTTATAATGACTTGCAGATGCTTAAGCAGCACGATGAGGGTTCTGTACTTACACATACACTGAATCCTTACAGGAGCTTGCGGAGCTAGAAAGTGCCCTGCAAGAGCAGCATGAGGTGAATGCGTCCCTGCAGCAGACCCACGGAGACCTCAGTGCCTACGAGGCTGAGTTAGAGGCGCAGCTGAGGATGAGGGAGGCCGAAGCCAGCCAGCTCAAAGAAGAGCTGGGAAAACTAGCAAGGCTCAGCCAGGTGAGTAAGAGCATGAAGCCATGTAGAAACCAAGTAGCCTGGGCCTTAACATAACAGCTTTCCTTTCATTTGCGCTAACATTAAACCCTTTTTAAGCCCATGTGGACTGATGGGCCTCCCCGGTGACTCAGTGGCAAAGTATCCACCCACAATGCAGGAGACGCGGGTGCGATCAAGCCCTGGGCTGAGAAGATCCCCGGAAATGGAAGTGGCAGCCCGCTCCAGTGTTCTTGCCTGAGAAGCCCTATAGACAAGAGGGCCCTGGCAGGCTACAGTCCATGGGGTCTCAGAAGAGTCAGACACAGCTCAGCAACGAAACAACAGTGTGATGCGGTGAGAAGAGCACATGTTTGGAGTCAGACGGCCTGAGCCCAAGTATGGCCCCTGTGTGAAAGCGGGCAAGTCACCTCATGGCTCTGAGCTTCTGACAGATACTTACTTCTTCTGTCATGAGAGCTATGGTGAGGATAAGTGAGACAGTGGACAGGAAGCACTAACAGTTGGTAATCACTAAATTCTAGTTTTTCTTTCTCAAACCAGCTTCAAGAGGCCTCTTTCAAGTTGATAGTAAATTTTACCGTGCTACTTTCTGTTTTGTTTGGGTGAAACATTCACTAGTTTAAATTATACCTTGAAAATTAGATAAATATTTATTCACCCAATAAATACGTATTGATTGGCCATTAAAGACCAGATGCCCTGGGTGCTGTAGAGAGAAGCACAGCCATGGTTACTGTCCTTGTGAAGCTGACAGTCTGGTGGGTGAAACAGGTGTTAGAGGGAGAAAGGGGTAGGGCCCTGTGCTCGGGGAGCAGTGGTCAGGGAAAACTGCCCATGGTAATGATGTTTCAGCCGAGACTTGGAAGATGACTAGGGTTTGGCTGTGCAGGGGGAGCAGGGGTGAGATGAGCAGAGGTAAGGGATGTGTTCTAGGCAGAGAGGCAAGGAGAGAGAGCATAATGCATTTGAAATGCTGAAAGTATGCCTCCAATATGCCAGGGATGAGGAGAGGAGTAGGGATGAGAGTGAGGAATAAGGGCAGAGAGGCAGACAGTGACTAGTTATAGTATATTCTTGATCTCATTAAAATACAATTTTGTTTAGCTGTTAGACAAATGGGTTGCATTTTCTACCAGGAAGCCCACTCAGACCTTCCACTGTATCTGCTGAAACTCTGGGTTCAGGACTCTGATTTTCCTTTAACTTGTGTTCAAAGCATTTTATCCTGCATGTGAAATCAGAATCTGTTTAGATTGTCTCTCCTGCTAGACTCAGAGCACAGTGAATGCCCAGATTGCAGGTGCCTGTTCCAGTACCTGCACCTGAGGAGGGTTAATAGCTTCTCACTGGGTGAAAGTTAAGTAAGGTAAGATAGTTTGAAACAGGCACAGGAAAAGATGCTCAACATTGCTAATTATTAGAAAAATGAAATCAAAACTACAGTGAGGTACCACCTCACACTAGTCAGAATGCCCATCATCTACAAACAGTAGATGCTGGAGAGGGCCTGGGGAAAAGGGGGCCTCCTGCACTCTTGGGGGGAGTGTAAGTTGGTACAGCCACTATGGAGAACAGTATGGTGGATTCTTAAAAAACTGAAAACAGTTACTGTATGATCCCGCAATCCCACTCCTGGATCTATATCTGGAAAAGAGGAAAACTATTTGAGAAGATACGTGCAGGCCAGTGTTCACAGCAGCACTGTTTATTGATGCAGTAACCAGGACTTTGGGAGCAACTTGAATGTAAATAGATGAATGGACAAAGAAGATGCAGCGTGTGTGTGATGTTACTTAGCCATAAAAGGGGATGAAATACCATTTGCAGTCAAGTGGAGAGGCCGAGAGATGACCATACCAGGTGAAGTAAATCAGAGAAAGACAGTTAGCACAGATCACTTACATGTGGAATCAAAAAAAGTGATACAGGTGAACTTATTTACAAAATAGAAATGGACTCATAGTCGTAGAAGACAGATTCATGGCTACCAAAGGGGAAAGGGAAGAGGACAGATAAATTGGGAATTTGGTATTAATATATGCATGCTGCTGTATTTAAAACAGGCAAACAAGGACCCCCCTGTAGCACAGGGGATTGTATATAGTATCTTATAATCTATAATGGAAAAGAATCTGAAAAAGAATAGGTGTGTATTTGTACACTGAAACATTATAAATCAGTTATATGTCAATTAAGAATAAGGTAATTAAAAATTGAAGTAGTTTGAATCCCAGGAATTCATGTAAAATCGCTTTCATATGATTAGAAAAGGAAATAAAAATAGGTTGGCTTATTATAATAATTGTGTTACTTTCCATTCGTTTACTTATTAGATACTAAATGACCATTTACTGATTGACAGCATTATATTTCTTAAGAGTACCAAGTTTTATAAAACTGTAGTTGACCTGATCAGAGTGTGGAAAAGAGGAGATTGGAAAGAAAAACAATTAAAATAGCAGTAAATATTAATATATTTTGTAACTAATAGTAAATATAATTTCTAGATGATATCTCCTTTGAAATAAAATTTAAATGTTTAAGCCAGCCCTTACTAGCTTAAAACTCTTTTGTACTTCCCTTGTCCTTTTTTAATTTTTCTTATAAGTCTTGACAAAAATAGGCCTTTTCTCAAATTCATGTGGCATTTAAAAGGGCATTCCCTTCCTTGGCATCAAGACTACCAGCACTGGTCTTCCAGCTGCACGTGGAGAGCACGGGCGTGACAGACCGTCTCTCTTGGCTGTACAGGCCTCTGATTGGCACCTTTTAGTTATTGAAGTCACTTGTGATGCATGTTAAATGCAGGTTCCTGGGCCGTGTCCTAGAAACTCTGGCCCATCAAGTCTGAGATGGAGACTGGGCCTCTACGTGTTTAACAAGCGTGCCCAGTGATTTTGGTGCAGGTGGTTGAGACCACAGTGTAAGAAATATGGGTCTAAGGGAAGGGAGAGCAGTAGTTGTTGACTCCCTCACAGAGCTTTTAAAGGTTGGTATCTGGGCTCCCTCCTGGAGATTCTGATGCTTACCCGTCCTTATGTGTTAATAGTTGAAGGAGGCCTGTGAAAACCCTACCTTGAGCCTTTTAATTTGGAGGTACAAACATAAAACTGAATTATAAAACCAAAGCTCCCAAGGGATTGCATGTGTATGTAAGTTTATGCATATGTGCTAAGTCCCTTCAGTTTATTTATGCCTTATAAGATCATAAATTATTGCTATTTTACTTTTTTGTATCATTGCTTCCTATGGCAATAGCTAGAACAGTCAACTCTACAAACAGAACTTGAGAAAGAAAAACAAGCCCTCAAGAATGCCCTGGGAAAAGCCCAGCTCTCGGAAGAAAAAGAACAAGAAAACAGTGAGCTCCGCACCCAGCTTAAACAGCTGCAGGTAGGGACTTGCTGGCTCCAAATGCATTCTTACTTGGGACGCCCGAAGATGCTGCCATCCATTAGTCAGACACTCTGCAACCTGCTCTGACATGCAGTAAGCTATTTGCAAAAAGGAATTTGAGCTAGGATAGCACCGTAGCTTCTGTTCCTCGTGAGCCCAGAATTCTGAGATTATTACTGTGCGTGTCCTTTGTGTGGTTATGATGGTGCTGAGAGATGCAGGCTGTGTTGATCCTAAACCGAGAACACTGTAAGCTGATGGATGGCAGCAGTGCCTTGCATTCCCCCTGATGACACCATTGTCACCAGCCTGGGCTAAAGTACGCAGCTGGACACATTCTTCCTCCACTGAAATATTCTTGTAATTATCCAGGAATATAACTAGAACTTCTTAATTGTAAAGCTTTCACAGTCTCCTTCTCAGAAGTGATATCATTTTACATTTGTGAGAGTTTTCTTGGGCATATTAATTTTACAGCTATTTTCACAATAACCTGCCCCATAAACTGCAGGAGAAGCAGGTGGACAGGATTTTCCAGGTAATTAAACGTTCTCAAAGAGGACAGGTGCCTGAAAAAATGAGTACCTGGACCAGCACACAGGCTTCCAGGTCTGTGGGGTTGGGGGCCTCACAGCTGAGGCGCCAGCTGTTCCCCTTCACCAGAGACCAAGGGGCAGAGTTGTGCTTATCTGTGAGGAGGGCTCCAATAATTCATGTAGGGGGGTTGTGACAAATAAGACTATATAAGCTCACCTGAATTCTCTCTCTTTTCTCCCAATGCATAGAATATTTTTTTCTCAAAGTTTAAGTAGATCTAGTTACCTGGAATCTTGTTTTTACTGCTATCATTTCAGCTTCTGAAGTGAATATCATAAAAAATATACATGCTTTCTATTCTTGTGTGAGTTCCGTGTTTGTTAGGTATTCTTTTATTTTTACTATGGGAATTTGCAAATCATTACAAAATCAAAGAGGAAATACCCTTAGCCCTTTGCTCACTCAGCTCAACCGGTTGCAACATTCTGCTATTCTTGTTTCAGTGAGTCCACTTTTTTTTTTTTTTTGGCTGGGATACTTTAAAGAAAATATCATACCTCTTTATTTCAACACTAAGTACTTCAGTATATATCTCTTAAAGAAAAGGACTTCAGGAGCCTTCTCTCCAAAGGAGAAACTGAGATCAGCTTTCCAGAATGCTGGTCCATGCTATGAGATTCTCTTAGTTGGAACTGGGTCGTTTGGTTGCTTGGCCTTCTAAACTCCTGATACGGAGCTCAAATTAAACTCTGCATTTATCTTTGTCAGAAATCGTTGAGTTGCCGTGAGCCAAAACCTACTAATGCTAGCTCAAGGAAGGAGACAGGCAGCTTGCTAGGGACCAGAGCTGCTTTGTCAGCCTCCCATCCAGGCGGCTCTCATTCCTCCTGCTCTGTCTCCCTGGACCCAGCATCGACTCCAGGCCTGCGCCAGTGTAACTTTACAGGACTCGCTCTCCTGCAGACTTGCTGGACAGGATTTTGGTTCTGATACTGGAGGGAGTGAGAACTCTCTGTCTAATCAGTGGGTTGGCTGTCCTGGGTCAAATCACCTGTAACCAGGATTAGATAGTAGTGCAAATATGGGTGCCTCGGGGCAAAGGGCAGAGACAGTTTACAGATAAGAGACTCCAGGTGGACAGACCTGTTCATTGTAATGCTGAATTCACCGTATGAGTTCAGCTCAGTTGTGTCCCACTCTTTGTGAGCCCATGAATCGCAGCACGCCAGGCCTCCCTGTCCATCACCATCTCCCGGAGTTCACTCAGACTCGAGTCCATCGAGCCAGTGATGCCATCCAGCCATCTCATCCTGGGTCGTCCCCTTCTCCTCCTGCCCCCAATCCCTCCCAGCATCAGAGTCTTTTCCAGTGAGTCAACTCTTCGCATGAGGTGGCCAAAATACTGGAGTTTCAGCTTTAGCATCATTCCTTCCAAAGAACACCCAGGGCTGACCTCCTTCAGAATGGACTGGCTGGATCTCCTTGCAGTTCAAGGGACTCTCAAGAGTCTTCTCCAACACCACAGTTCAAAAGCATCAATTCTTCGGCTCTCAGCCTTCTTCACAGTCCAACTCTCACATCCATACATGACCACAGGAAAAACCATAGCCTTGACTAGATGGACCTTAGTCGGCAAAGTAATGTCTCTGCTTTTGAATATGCTATCTAGGTTGGTCATCACTTTCCTTCCAAGGAGTAAGTGTCTTTTAATTTCATGGCTGGAATCACCATCTGCAGTGATTTTGGAGCCCCCCAAAATAAAGTCTGACACTGTTTCCACTGTTTCCCCATCTATTTCCCATGAAGTGATGGGACCAGATGCCATGATCTTCATTTTCTGAATGTTGAGCTTTAGGCCAACTTTTTCACTCTCCTCTTTCACTTTCATCAAGAGGCTTTTTAGTTCCTCTTTACTTTATGCCATAAGGATGCTGTCATCTGCATATCTGAAGTGGTTGACATTTCTCCAGGCAATCTTGATTCCAGCTTGTGTTTCTTCCAGTCCAACGTTTCTCATGATGTACTCTGCATAGAAGTTAAATCAGCAAGGTGACAATATACAGCCTTGACCGTCCTCCTTTTCCTATTTGGAACCAGTCTGTTGTTCCATGTCCAGTTCTAACTGTTGCTTCCTGACCTGCATACAGATTTCTCAAGAGGCAGGTCAGGTGGTCTGGTATTCCCATCTCTTTCAGAATTTTCCACAGTTTATTGTGATCCACACAGTCAAAGGCTTTGGCATAGTCAATAAAGCAGAAATAGATGTTTTCCTGGAACTCCCTCGCTTTTTCCATGATCCAGCGGATGTTGACAATTTGATCTCTGGTTCCTCTGCCTTTTCTAAAACCAGCTTGAACATCAGGAAGTTCAGTGTTGAAACAAAAAACCCAATATTATACCAGGTTTGAAGAAAATTAATCATTGAAGTAGCATATAGGTATTCGGGATGTAGAACTGTTTTTCTGTCTAATTTAGGGAAATTTTATCGGTTTTTTTTTGTTTTTTTCACTTGAAAGAGACGTTATCTGGATTTAATTCTGGGGTCTAGACGTGTTCACTAGTTTGTTAGTGAAGATATGCTCGCGTGTAACAGATACTCCCACAGAGTATTGTGAGCTGTTAGAGAAGCTTCGGTGCCATGGGGAGGTGTCTCTGTTTCTGTCTTTTCTACCTTTTAATTGTGTCCGTTCTCCAGCATGTACCAGAGTAGAATGCTGAAGTGAAGCCGAATGCATGTATCACTCATCTTCAACGCATGGCCCATCCTACTTCATCCGTAACACACCTCTAGTCTTATTTTTAATCTATAACATCCTCCACCTTGAGAGCTTGTTGGGAGGTTCTAGAATGATGCTGTGAAAGTGCTGTACTCAATATGCCAGCAAATTTGGAAAACTCAGCAGTGGCCACAGGACCAGAAAAGGTCGATTTTCATTCCAGTTGCAAAGAAAGGCAATGCCAAAGAATGTTCAAACTATTGCACAATTGCACTCATCTCACATGCTAGTAAAGTAATGCTCAAAATTCTCCAAGCCAGGCTTCAGCAATACATGAACCGTGAACTCCCTGATGTTCAAGCTGGTTTTAGAAAAGGCAGAGGAACCAGAGATCAAATTGCCAACATCCTCTGGATCATGGAAAAAGCAAGAGAGTTCCAGAAAAACATCTATTTCTGCTTTATTGACTATGCCAAAGCCTTTGACTGTGTGGATCACAATACACTGTGGAAAATTCTGAAAGAGATAGGCATACCAGACCACCTGACCTGCCTCTTGAGAAACCTAAATGCAGGTCAAGAAGTAACAGTTAGAACTGGACATGGAACAACAGACTGGTTCCAAAGGGAAAAGGAGTATGTCAAGGCTGTATATTGTCACCCTGCTTATTTAACGTATATGCAGGGTACATCATGAGAAACGCTGGGCTGGAAGAAGCACAAGCTGGAATCAGGATTGCCGGGAGAAATGTCAATAACCTCAGATATGCAGATGACACCACCCTTATGACAGAAAGTGAAGCCTCTTGATGAAAGTGAAAGAGGAGAGTGAAAAAGTTGGCCTAAAGCTCAACATTCAGAAGACGAAGATCATGGCATCTGGTCCCATCACTTCATGGGAAATAGATGGGGAAACAGTGGAAACAGTGTCAGACTTTATTTTGGGGGGCTCCAAAATCACTGCAGATGGTGATTCCAGCCATGAAATTAAAAGACGCTTACTCCTTGGAAGGAAAGTGATGACCAACCTAGATAGCATATTCAAAAGCAGAGACATTACTTTGCCGACTAAGGTCCGTCTAGTCAAGGCTATGGTTTTTCCAGTGATCATGTATGGATGTGAGAGTTGGACTGTGAAGAAGGCTGAGCACCGAAGAATTGATGCTTTTGAACTGTGGTGTTGGAGAAGACTCTTGAGAGTTGGATCTCAAGGAGATCCAACCAGTCCATCCTAAAGGAGATCAGTCCTGGGTGTTCACTGGAAGGACCGATGCTGAGGCTGAAACTCCAGTTCTTTGGCCACCTCATATGAACAGTTGACTCATTGGAAAAGACTCTGATGCTGGGAGGGATTGGGGGCAGCAGAAGAAGGGGACGACAGAGGACGAGATGGCTGGATGGCATCACCGACTCGATGGGCATGAGTTTGAGTGAACTCTGGGAGTTGGTGATGGACAGGGAGGCCTGGCATGCTGCGATTCATGGGGTCGCAAAGAGTCAGACACAACTGAACGACTGAACTGAACATTCTCCACACCCCACCCCCACATCTGTTCACACTGAATTATTTTGAAATAAATCCAAAACATCTGATTTTATCTGTAAATAACATACCATTGTATGTGTCTCTGGAAAAGAAGGGCTTTAGAAAGAAGCATAAATTAATTCCCTGAAGGCCTTGTCGTTAGGCTCTGGGCTTTCAGTGCCATGGCCAGGGTTTAGTTCCTGGTTGGGGAGCTGAGATCCCACAAGCTGCACGGCATGGACAGAAAAAAAAACAAAAACATAAACATAGATGCCATTGTGATACCTTAAAATTATGGTCACCCCCGATATCGTCAGATACCTTAAGAATATTGAAACTGTCTCGTTTTTAGAAGTGTTTTTTGGAACCCAGACGATGTGTTCACCGCGCACTTAGTTGACTTGATTCTTAAGTCTCCTGTAATCTACAGGTTTGCTCTTTTCTGACCTTTGTTCCACACTGAAGAAAACCAGGTGTTTGCCTTGTAGAGCTTCCCGTAGTCTAGATTTTGCTGGCCACATCCCCACGGCGTTGATTAACATGTTCTTATGTAGAGGTTTATTTAGATTCACGTTATTTAGTTTTTGGCAAGAGGAAGGTAGTGTCCACAGGTACTTCCTGTGGCGTCACCACGACACAGATCATAACGCCTGTTTGTGTCTTTTGTGACTTGGATTAATCAGTAGATTCAGATATTGTCAGCCGAAGTGGAAAGGATTTTTTAAAAATTGGTAAAAGAAGTTGACTAGAACTGTTATATGGTAAATAATAGAGGCTGTGTGTGTATGTGTGAGTGTATTTTTAAATTTTGTTTTGGTAACTTTTACCCCTCTTCATTTTGCCTCCCTCCATAGGATGACAATAACCTGTTAAAACAGCAGCTTAAAGGTTTCCAGAGTCACCTTAATCATGTAGCTGATGGTCTGATTCATCCAGAAGAAGTGGCAGCTCGTGTAGATGAAGTAAGGAGAAAATTGAAATCAGGAGCTGGAGAGATGAGGTAATAGAAGGTTAGGACCGCCTGGTATAGAGTGGGCCGAGTTGCGAATGTGGGCTTCAGTGATGAAATCCCCTTTCCGCAACTGTGCATGGCTGATTTCTTTTGTAAGGTTTTCTCCTTATCATATGACCATGATTGAGACACAGATTACTTAATTCAAGTTGTCCATCACTGATATTTTTAATCTTTTATATGTTTTGTTATTATTTAATTTAAAAAACATAAAGGTTTTATGAGTAACTCATTCTTGAAAGCTTACTGCAGATGGTCAGGAAGTAGAGTCATATTATACACTTTAAGTAGAAAACAAATAGCTAAAGAAAAACAGGCTAATTTGAAAATGTGAAATGGACGTTTATTCTTTGAACACACATTGTTAGCCTGAAGGTAGCCTGTGCTCTCAGAGCGGCAGCATCAGTTGATAAAACAATGCTTTGCGCTCTGGAGATGCACAGTGATTTGCTGTGGACTGACAACAGGTGCCGTCCCACACAGCTCTTCTTCTCATGCACTAGTGTTACTGGCGTGCTTGCGTCCAGTGTCAAAAATAAAATGTCACGTTTATAACACCTTTCCTCTCCCCCCTTACCAGAATCCACAGTCCTTCAGATGTCTTAGGGAAAAGTCTTGCTGACTTGCAGATACAATTCAGTGAAATGCTGACACGTTCTCAGTGGGAGAAAGAGGAAGCCCAAGGGAGGGAAAGAAAACTCCAAGAAGAAATGGCTCTGCATCGGGAGAAGCTGGCGGATGGACAGGAGGCGTTCAGGAAGGCCTGTGAGAGCGCGCTAGAAGCAAGGGTGAGACATGGGCAGGAGGCAGCCGGAGGGAAGCCTTTAGAACACATGCATGCTTCTCAGCAAGTCACCTTGCTGCCTTTTTTGTGTAGATACAGTGGAGGGCATTCCCTGGTGGTCCAGGGGTTAAGACTGCTCACTTCCATGGCCAAGAGCTGGGGTTCGATCCCTGGGTGGGAAACAGATTCCACAAGCAGCATGGCATGGCCACAAAAAAAAAGTGTTTGTTATATTAATTATACCTTGATAAAGGTAATTATACCTTTAAGGTATAATTAATAAAGCTATAATTTTTAAAAAATACAGTAATTGCTGTTAAGTTTCACTCCTAGTAAGTCAGGCTGTGTGTGACTGAAATGTAGCCCTGAGTGTGGTGCCCGATGGCAAAGTCAGGCTCCCGCAGGACGCTGTTTTCCTTGCTTTTGGAAGCAAGTGAGCTGTTTCTTAACATGCAGGTCAGTAACACCGCGTTGCTAGAGCATAGTATGGTGCCAGAATCTGAGTTTTTGATGTAGCTATTTTAATGAGGCAAATGTTAAAATGGATCCTAGAGAACAGTTGTGATTAACCCATCCCCAGTAAGCCATTAATACTCTTTAGTAAAATGAAATACAATTCTCCAGAAGGTGTTTATTTTGCTCAAAAAATATTTTGCTTAAAAATCAGTTTTGAAACTTGATTTCCTCACAGATTAATTTTGACAAGAGGCAACACGAAGCAAGAATTCAGCAGTTAGAGAATGAGATTCACTATTTACAAGAAAACCTAAAAAGTATGGAAGAAATCCAAGGCCTTACGGATCTGCAGCTGCAGGAAGCTGATGAGGAGAAGGAGCGAATTCTAGCCCAGCTCCAGGAGTTAGAGAAGAAGGTGGGCAGGGCCAGGGAAGAGACACACGAGCCCTGCTGCCAGGGTCCTGCTCTCAGCGAAGGGGCAGCTCAGAGGGCTGCGGCCCACGGCCACCTCCAGCTGCACGGCTGGCTCAGGGGCCTGCCCTAGAGAGGCCTGGGTGCACATCACTGGATCTGGAGCCTGAGACGAGGGAGCGTGGTAGACGGAAACAAGGGGATTGGGACGTAAGGAGCGAGCGAAGAGTCGGCTGGGTGGTACTTAAGTGCTGTTGGGATGATTTGCCTCCTTCCACGCCCCTTTCCAAACTGGACACATCTGTGGAACATTACTTCTCAGCTCCTCACTTTTCTTTCTGATTCCCTGGCCTCTCTTTAAGCTTCTCCAGAGCTACCGCAGCCACTACTCCCCTTGGCACACCTTGTGCAATTCAGAAGCTGCCCCCAGCGTCTCTGAGGTCACGAGTGGAGCACCCCGACTGACCACAGACTCCTTTGCCGTCAGCGCCCTCGCGCCGCATGATCCCAGCGCCTGAGCCCCGGCTTTCCTTGCCTGTGGCTCTCCTGTCCTTGCTTTCTTCCTTGTCCAACTTAAATCCCACGGTCTCCCACTGTCGTCATCGTTTGCAGATATCCTCAGCTTCCTTGCTCCTTTGCCCTGTCCTCTGTGACAGAACAGCAGCTGTCTGCGTTCTTTAGCCCTGCACTCGTGGCTGAGTGTTCCTGAGTTAAAACCCACCCATCCAGGCATAGCGGTAGCATTGGGAGTGGTTGCCAGCCTCGATGGCGGCCGCCTCGCTTCCAGGTGGTGGCGCTGGGAGTGTTTGCCACGCACGGATGGGCAGCCGCCTCATTGCATAGTGGTGGCACTGTGAGTGTCTGCAGCCTCGGATGGCGGCCGCCTCGCTCCTCTCTGGAACCTCGCTGTCAGGCTGCACTGCTCTGTACCTTCTCCCAGCCCCTGTGAGTGGCCTCCTTCATGCTCTAGTGAGAACACATCAGTTCCCTAGTCTTACGAGTCTGCCTCCAGAATCTCTCTGGAGTGTCTGCACTTTGTCCTTCTCCAGGGCCACCAGCCTCATCCACCGTGACACGTCATCTCTTCTGGACAACGGCTGCGGCCACGGCACAGCCGCCGTTTCCACTTACCACCGGCTCCACGGAGCAGCCAGCACAAAACAGAAACAGACTCTTGTCAGTCCCTGCCATCTTCCTCTCCCTCCAGCAGCCTCTGTTGTTCCTAGGATAAGGACTGAAACGCCTTTGCCTCTGAGCCGCCGCAGGCTTGGCCTCCGTTGGCGCCCCCTTTTCTCACCGTGCTGCTGCTTGCAGTCCCCGAGACCCCCAAGTTCTGGCTCCCCCTGCACCACGCCTCTCCCCCTCTCTTCTCCCTGACTCCCTCTCCCACCAGTCTAGGTCTCTCCTGCCAGCCTCTCACAGAGGTGGGTCCCTTGTGCTCTCCCTTGAGAGCACCACTCACAGTCTCAGTTACACATTTGCCTCGGTGTTCGTTTCACGTGTGTGTCTCATAAGCCCCTCGAGGGCAGCAGGCAGGCAGGTCTGTTTGGTTTACCACCATATGCCCCAGTGATCACAAGGGGCTGGTCCATTGCTTGCCAGTGGTGCCAAGAAAGGTTTTTCCAACAGATGAATGGATTTACGAGCACAAAGCTTCCAGACTAAGTGTACTGATTTCATTCTAAGTTACTGTACAGTTTGGAGGCGTTTCTATTTTTTAACTCCGAGCACCTGCTGTGTACCAGGTATTGTTCTAGGCATGGGGTATGTGAACAGAGTCCCTGCTCGCATGGGGCTTGCATCTTAGTTCATTGCTACCAAATGAGTCATCTCTCTGTTTTTTTGTTTGTTTGTTTGTTTTATCTCAGAAGAGACTTGAAGATGCCAAATCTCAGGCGCAGGTTCTGGGTTTAGATAAAGAATTGAAGAAACTAAAGAAGGCTGTGGCCGCCTCTGATAAGATAGCCACGGCCGAGCTCACTATTGCCAAAGACCAACTCAAGTCCCTTCATGGCACCGTTATGAAAATTAACCAGGAGCGTGCAGAGGTGAGTCCCACACACAGCAAGTGCCCACCAAGGCTGCCGCTGCCGAGGCACCAGCCCCTTGCGTTTTTGAGCTCTCATTAGAGACTCTGGCTCTTGCGTAAAGTTGTCTGTTTCTCTTCAGACCTGATGGGTGCACTTCCACCATCACAGCCCTGCCATGGGTGTGGTGCTCTAGAGAGTCCCCAAAGAACCATCAGATGAAGCGTACCATCCTCCCCTCAGAGGGTAGGGGTCTGCTGAGGGCGGCAGCTGTCAGCGCACAGCTAAGCAGGAGTCTGCAGGCCCTTGGGGTCATCCTTCTGAGCCTCAGCCCTTCCATCACGTATAGAGGCACATGGGTCTCTTCACAGGGTTATTATGAGTCCTGCCCGAGATGAGTCTGTCACAGCCTGTATAGGACGCAAATGCTGATGCGATTAAGACCACGGGTTGTAGGAGGGAGAAGCCTAACCACGGGAGCCCAGAGTCCCCCCAGTCATGGGAGACTGTGGGACAGGGGAGGAAAAGCTGGTCTGTGCTTTTTGATGTAGCACCCTGCTCACTTGGACCCCACAGAGGGCTTTGAGGGGCTGCCAAGTGATGGGTAGGCGAGGTGGGGCCGGGCGCCTCCTGTGCAGGAGGTAGCCGGGCGTGCGAGCTGACGAGAGCAGAGGCTGAGTCTGGGAGGGAGAGAGGAGAACACAGCCCGCAGTGCCGTGCTGCCTTCCCCGCGCCTCCGTCCCAGCAGGACCTGCAGGAAGCAGAGCGGTTCAGCAGAAAGGCAGCACAGGCTGCGAGGGATCTGACCCGGGCGGAAGCGGAGATCGAACTCCTGCAGAACCTCCTCAGGGAGAGGGAGGAGCAGGTCAGTGCCGGGACCCCGTGAGACCACCTCCTTCTTGGGTCCTTCTCAGTTCCTAAGCGATTGAATTGTGGTAGGGACCCTCTCAAAGGATTCTGAGGTCCCGTCAGCAGTCAGTCAGTACTCAATCCTCTGCTGTGTGCCGGGCATTGCGCGGTTTAAATGCCCAGAGGAATGGGGTTCCTCATTAGTGCAGTAGAAGTAAAAAGTCAGACGATTATAAATCACACTGCAAGGAGAAATGCATCTGGAAAAGAATATTCACTGGCAACTTCTTATATGTGATTTTTTAAATAGCTTCAAATTGAGATGGAGAAAGTAGAGGTAGGCACCCGAGGAGCAAGCTCACAGGTGCTGGAAATCGAGAAATTGAATGAGACCATGGAGAAACAGAGGAGAGAGATCGCGA
This sequence comes from Ovis canadensis, assembly GCF_042477335.2. Taxonomy (NCBI): domain Eukaryota; kingdom Metazoa; phylum Chordata; class Mammalia; order Artiodactyla; family Bovidae; genus Ovis; species Ovis canadensis. Next base: position 2,487,079 of record NC_091246.1, on the reverse strand, counting down.
GGCTGCGGAACCTACTAGACCTCACCGGGGCTGGTACAGTACTGGGCTTTGGTTTTAAAATCAGATCATTCTGTTTGTTTTTTCCCTTTAGCAGATTGATTTGTTACCAGTCAAGCCCATGCTTGATTTATAGAGCTGTGATAGTTAGCTTAATAAGTAAAGAACTTTTTCCAGTGTATATAAGTGCAGTATCAAGGGACTTGATTACAAAGAGAGAAGAGATTCATTTTTGTATTTTCAAAGAAAGGAATGTTTACAAATCTGTTTCTTTCTCTGGCTCACTTTCTAAGTGAATAGCAGTGGGGTATCTGTCCTCTTTAAGTGCCAGCAAACGCTTACTACCAAAGGACAGCTGTGAGGAACTAAGAGTCATCGGCTCTCGTGGAGCCACTTTTGTATTTTGAGAGAGAAAGGAAGTAGATGACTTCATGCCCAACTCATGGAATAACTTTCCTTTACAGATAACAGAGGAGGCATTGAAAATATTTTGGAAGAAATTGCTGAACTCCGATGTGAAGTTTCTTACCAGAACGATTATATCAGCAGCATGGCAGATCCTTTCAAAAGACGAGGCTATTGGTACTTTATGCCACCACCATCATCATCAAAGGTAGGAAGTCTGTGTTGTTGGGGATATATACTAAGTTTTCTTTAAGAAAATGTAACAAAGTTGCCTTCCGTAAATCTGTGATCCGGTGTCAAGAACAACATATCTAGGCTAAGCCATGCCTTGAGGTTCTTAAGTGTTTACACTGAGATCGAAGTAGGGCGTTCCCAAGGAATGTGGCAGTTGCCCACTCATGCTCAGGTATATGTGGTGGGCTCCTAGAATAAGGATCCTATAAGGGAGATAAAGTGACTTGAGCCCAGAGAGCCTGTTGAAACTGTTGAAGATGGCAGTGGAATTATACAGAGGCTGAGACAGAAAGCTAGGCACCTGGATTTCATTTCCTTTTAACAGTCATTCATTCAGTGCTTACTGAGGTCTAGGTCAAGTGCAAGACTTTGGTGGGAAGCCATGATGAATGATACAGCCCCTGCCCTCCAAGAGTTCATGAGCTGGGGAGGAACACAGTTACACCAGTGTAATTACAAAACAGTGGCATACACGTGACAATAGACCAGACGTCTCTGCCCCCGTTGCAGAGAATTACAAATTTATCTCATGGGAATGTTTAGGAAAGAAGCCTTCACAAGCAGGGGCGTGAAGTAAGTGCTAAGCAACCCTCACAGGATGTGCTCTCAGGAGCGAGGGGACAGCCCGCAAGGATGAGGAGCGTTGGGTTAGCCACGGCAGGTAGCCTTGCGGGGCTTGAGGGTGGGATGGGAACAGTGAAAGGCAAAGTAGATTGGGGCCATGAATTTTTTTTTTAAGGGACTTCAGAATCCCTTACCCTTAATTATAGGCCTTGGGAAACTGCGGTTGTGTGTGCCATGATCAGAGCTCGAGCTTCGGAGGAATAGTCTGGCAGAGTGTGAAGGCTAGACCTGCAGTGCGTGAGCTGCTCTGCGTGGGGCTGTTTGAACTCACTTGGGTGAAGGATGGAAGAGGCTAGAGCAGAGGAGCTGGAGGAGAGGAGGGTTGAGGGGTGTTTAGTGGGCACAGAGTGAAGGTTTGTGGCCTGAATCTGGGAAGGAAGGAAGGATTCCATCCTGCTGGAATCAGCTGACAGCCATAGTCGGGAGAAGCAGCCCTAACCCGCTGGGATCCCAGGGACGTGTGGGCTTCCTCAGAACCCCAAGAGCAGAATCTAAGATCCTCCTCCCAGATCCCTAAGGAAGCCAGACATCTTGGCACAACCAGGGCCACAGGTGGAAGCAGCGTTAAGTTAGAGCAGAGCCCGAGTTGGCTGAAGGTTTGGAGGGCCAACCTGCAACTGGGAAGGAGAAGGAGCGTAACAGTAGAGCTCTAAGGCCCGGCCCGGCCCCCAGCGCCGCAGGAGACGGAGCCCCCAGGCAGCCTGGTGAGCACCTGCTCTCCACGATCTTACCGAGAGGAGAGAGGCCGCTCGGGAGGATGAGTGCGGGGGCCAGGAGGCTGGCACCCACACAGGCTGTATGACCGTGTGCCCGCGTCTCACTCTCATGTGAGAACGAGAGTTATGATGTAGGAAGAGAAACCGGTTCTGTGTCGGCGTTGCTGTAGACGTTGATCTTTCTCCACATCAGTCTTTTTATCTTTAAGAGATGCTGTGCGCTTCTGTCATTTGTGTAGGTTTCCAGCCATAGTTCTCAGGCCACTAAGGACTCTGGTGTCGGGCTGAAGTATACAGCCTCAACTCCTATTAGAAAACCACAGCAGGACGGGAAGGAAGACGGTGCCCCTCCAGCTGCCTCGGGATACTGGGTTTATTCTCCTATCAGGAGCGGGTTACATAAATCGTTTCCAAATAAAGGTAAGTCAGATCACATCCGGGAAGTTGCATTTCTGTTGCCTGGTTAATGACTTTTGGTCCCCTGAAATCCATAAGGTACAGCCCAGTCTCTTCCCTTGCTCGGGAGGCCCTCTGTGACCTCGTCTTGGCCAGTGGCCCCCTTGCCTCCCTTCCCGTCGCTCTCCTGCCTGTCAGCCATGCCCAGCTGCATGCTGTGTCTCACGCCTCCGTGTTTGAGCCCCTCTGTTCAGAATGTTCTTCTCTTCTTTTCTCTCCCAAACTATTCCTGCTCATCATGACTTCAGGAAGACCCAGGTCCTCAAAAAGCACTCTTCTTCTGGACCCTTCCTCCTCACTGCCTTACCCAGGCACACTGAGCAGCTCACCTGTGCTCCTAGAACGTGGCAGTTTACATCCTTGTTTCGGGGTTAGCAAACTAGGTAGTTACTGCAACTGAAATGAAGTATTGCAGGTCTGTCTTCCAGAGCCCCAGAGGAAAGAGTCGGACCTGGGGTAAATCCCAGCTCTTTCACTAAGTAGCTGTGTCATACTAGGCAAATTATTTAGCTGCTCTCAGAGTGTTAATCTGTAAAATGGGAATATTACATTCTGAGAATTTGTTCATTCAGGAAATGGAGTGCCTGCTGTGTGCTTGGTTCTCTGTCATCAGTGATAAACACAGCTAGTTCTTGCTTCCTGGAGAGATAAGTGAGCAAACCCCCGCCGAGAGAGGCTGTGCGCCCTGACAGTGGTGGAGCTTGGCGCTGTGGGTCTCATAGCACTTCCCTGCTGGCCTCATGTAACATGAAGCAGGCACCCAAATGTTGCTGAATGATGAGTGAGTGAAGACGGGACAAAAGCGAACCAATGGATAGGTGTCGGAGAAACTCAGGTTCACCTGGTGGAAAGAATTGGAATCCCTGTTTCGATCCACTTTTCAAAACTGCTTTTGACCTTTTTTACAAAATTTTATTTTTGCATCTCTCATATCTTGGCCTGAATGCCGCTGTTCTCTGCTAAGTGTGTTTACCTAGTAAGCCAAGGGAATAAGACACACTCCTGTGTTTCTGTTTGAAGATGCAGACAGTGGAGGAGAGAGCCGGGAGGAGAGCGAGCTGGATGACCACGACGACCGCCCGTTCGTCCCTCCTTCTGGATACTTGATGTACACCGTGTTCCCCGACGGCTCTCCTGTACCGCAGGGCATGGCCCTCTACGCACCGCCGCCTCCCTTGCCCAACAGTAGCCAACCTCTCACCCCTGGCACTGTTGTGTATGGCCCGCCCCCTGCCGGTGCCCCCATTGTATACGGGCCCCCACCCCCCAGCTTCTCTGTCCCCCTCATCCCAGTGGGCGTGCTGCACTGCAACGTCCCGGAGCACCACGCCTTAGTAAGTGGGGAGATGCGCGAGCCCGGTCCACACTGCTTCCCTGGGGGCCGCCTCAGAGCCTATGTCCCAGAAGTGTGCTTTTAAGGCTGATGTGTAGAACCCAGCAAACTTTCTGTTATTAAAATACTGTTCTGGTCAGAAGTTAGGGTGCCAGTCAGAAGTTGTGGTCTAGTTTAACCATTTTATAACAAAAATGCTTTCAGCCCAGAAATTAGCCGTGTTTAAAGAAGGCTTATTGTGTGTGTTTTTGTTGATAAGCGCTGTACGAGTGTGTATGTGTGGGCATGTGCTTGCCCAGTCGCTGCGGTTGTGTCCGGCTCTGTGACCCGGCACATGCGCGTGCCTGCCTGTGCTTGTGCACACACGTGTAGACATGTGTTTACGTGTAAACACGTGTAACAGCAGCACAAAGTAATGCTTTGCTGGGGATCATCCCTCGCTGCTGAGATTGATGATTATTCTTTCTTTCCATAGCTCTCTTCTTCTTGTGCCCATAATTTTGTGTTCTGTTTTTCCTACTTAACGTTACAGGCATTTTTCCCATGGTTTTCATAGACATTTTCAAGAAGTATTTTAATGACTGCATAACACTTCTTTATTTGTAGGCAGTGTAGTTCATTTAACTTTGTATAAATTTTACTGTATTTCATATTTCTCCTCTAGGCTAAATTCAAGAAATGATTCCTTCCTAGTCCCTAGCTTACTTTTCAAGCTTTTGGCACTAAAGAAATAAAATGCATTGCAAGTACCTCCTTCAAACTCAGGACACCTGGATCCTGATGTTTTCCTGAGCTCTTGATTTTTCCCTTTTCCTCTCAGCAAACTGAGAGGAAGATAAAGGATTCGAGTACCTGGGTGTGAAGCCACGAGCCCAGTTTTAATCAGTCAGCCTAGTTCCAGAGCTGTGGATATTTGCATGGTTAAATGGCCGTTACTCTTGTTCGCCTGCCATGCTCTGGTGCACACTGTTCTTGGAACAGTTCTGTTGGCTCATTTGTTAATCTCTTAAGCTGGCTCTTTCACCCTCAACTAGTACCAGCTGTCTATATGGCTCCCCAGGTATGCCTTTATATCTCCTATATTTGTACATTACTTCTTCGGCTTAGATATTTCCTATTTCATTTCTTCTTCAAAACCAAGCAGAGCACCCCTTCCTCTAAGTAGCCTTCTCAGCCCACTCCCCTCCCATGTGTCCAGAGGAGGGGGAGACGTGTACGTCTGTGTCTCTGTCAGATGCTGAACTCTGGGACCAGACAGCACCCGCAGGAGGTGCCTGCTGACTGTTTATCAGGAAAGCATAGCTGGACTGGGGGAAGAGTCGTAGGGTCTGTCGGTCCGTCCATTGCATCTATGACCTGTGAAGACATTGGCTTGGCTTACTTTTTCTTTTCAAACTGAAGTCTTAGGAAGCTACCACTATTTTCAGGGCATAGATACCACTTTAACCACAGTTCGTTTCAGTTTGGGGCAGGAAAAAGGGGAAATGACCTAATGAGATATTTCAGTATTGCATTTTTTTCTTTATTCAGGAGAATGAGGTTTCTAGATTGGAAGACATAATACAGCATTTAAAATCAAAGAAGCAGGAACAGAGGATGAGCGTGTCCCGGCGGCAGTCTGAGAAAGAAATAGAAGAACTGCGCCATAATATTGATGAACTTTTGCAAGAGAAGAAAGACTTAGTGCGCGAAGTAGAAGGTCTGCATAGAACCATCCAGAAACATCAGCAGCGAAAGTAACTATCAGCCATTTTATTTTTATGATTCAGATGAATTAGTTATTAAGGTAACCAAAATCAGTGTTGTCCTGTAGCACTTTCTGTGATCTTGGGAATGTTCTAGATCTGTCCCATCCAGAACAGTAGCCTTAGCCATGTGTGGTTGTTGAGCACTTGAAATGTGGCTAATGAAACTGGGGAACAGAACTAAGTTGAGTTGAATAGCCACGTGGTGATTTCTAAGTTCTCGTGGCCAATAGTCCGAGCCAGCGTCTCTCGTGGTCGCCCTTGGAGAATGGCATCCCTCCCCGTCGTCCTGGCTGCAGGCTTGCTAGCTGTCCTCAGCACTGCCCGTTCCGTCTACTCCCCCAGGCGTCCAGCTGCTCTCAGCCCCGCTGACGCTATGCACAAAGGGCTCTCGCGCTGGCCCCCTTCTTTCATTGTCGCTGCCCTGGCCTTCAGGCACTCTCACCCTAGGTCAGGTTCTCCAGGCCTGGTCTCTGTCGCTCCGTCCCACCCTCGACGTGGCTGCAGCCCTGGCCGTGCGTGCCCTCATGCAGTGCTTATTCCCACCAGCGGACATTCTGCTCTCCCGGCCCTGCACCCTGCCTCTCTGCTCGTCTTTCTCTTCCCACGAAGTGCTTATTCTGGCCCTGCGCGCTTTGCCGCGGTTTCCCTGAACACCGCCTTTCCTCCTGCCGCCCCACCTTTGCTTGCGCTGTCCTCTGCCTGCCCCGTGCAGCTCCAGTGTGTCTCTCCAGGTGAAGGTCAGGGACCCCCTCTGATATAAGAGGTTTCTCACCTCAGGCTCCCACAGTTAAGAGTTGGCAACGTTGGGCATAGTGCTATTCATACTGTGTTGTGCGATACCCAGGAGGGCAGGCGGGCAGGCGCAGGGCCTCCCTCTCTGTGCCCCAGTGTCTGGCAGAGCGTTCGTCAGCTAATGCAGTATCTGCTGCATGGGTCAGTCACACAGAAGCGCATCTTCTGCACTAGGCCATGAATTATGACAGTTCCTCAGTTTTTGTCCATTTAGCCAGACTGGCCCATGTGCCAGGGTTGGAGGAAGACCTGTGGAGGACCTTGAGGTGGGTGAGATGTGGTCTCGGCCTTGTAGGAGCAAATGCAGGAGTGACTAACAGACCTGGCAGGAAAAAGCAAGGGCCACCGAGAGAAGGCTGGACTCGATGCTTGAAGGCTTACAGGAGGGTTATTTCATTTGCATAGGTGTATATGAGGGGGTAAAGTTTTTGAGGGGGATGTAGGCCAGTGGGACAGCCACTTCTTTTCCTAGTTGTAAAAATAAATTATCATTTGGGGGAATTTGGATAACACAAAAACGGTCAAAGAAGAAAGTAAGAATTGTCTGTATTCATTTAAAGACAAACTGTTAATATGTCAAGTTTACTTTCACGCTTTTCTGTACAGATAGTCCCATTTTCAAGCAGGTTTGCCTCTAGCCTTGCGTTACCAAGTCCTGTGTTATGCTTCTTGACTTGTCAGCTATCGTCACCACAATTGTACTCTAGCAGAAATGTAGAATAATTTTGAGGGAAACGGATGGTTGTCTTGGGAGTGGCTTGCTTTATTTTTATACCACAGAAGAATTGAAGTATCAGCATTGTCTTGACTAAGTGTTGATTAAAAAAAAAATCTTTATATTTAAAAGGGAAAAACAGGAGCATCATACATTATACATACTATTCACTTATTGTCAGCAATATGCCACGTTGAGTAAAAATATGGTAACATAACCTTGAACTTAGGTATACTTAGACCTTGAACCAGGGTAAACATAGGCCTTGAGCTTAATCAGATGTAGCTGTCTGTCCTATCCCTTCTCGTATTAGAAGGTCAACGTGCATCTTTTTATCACTAGGCTGTAGGTATTGATATGGTCACATTTAAAATCTCTCTATGTGTGTGTATGTGAATTTTTTTTAGAGACTTCATTGATGGAAATGTTGAGAGTCTTATGAATGAGCTAGAAATAGAAAAATCACTCAAGCACCATGAGGATATTGCAGATGAAATTGAGTGCATCGAGAAGACCCTCCTGAAACGTCGAGCGGAGCTCAGGGAGGCTGACCGACTGCTGGCGGAAGCCGAGAGCGAACTTTCATGCACAACAGAGAAAGTATGTGCTGCTGTGCTTGGATGGAGGGGCTCACTGTCCCCCGCAGGATGGGTTAGAAGGAGAGCGTGTAGGAGCGCAGTCGTCAGAGTCAGGCTGCACTCTGCTGGTTAAGGAGCTGCAAGGATTCGGGCAAGTCACTTAAGTCTCCGAGCTTTGCTTTCCTCAACTGTAAATTCAGGCTAAGAAAACCTAAGCTGGGGAACTTCCCTGGTGGGCCATTGGTTAAGAATCTGCCTTCCAGGGCAGGGGACACAGGTTCAATTCCTGATCAGGGAGCTAAGATCCAACGTGCTGCGTGGTAGCTAAGCCCACACGCTGCACCTGCAGGGAAGACCCAGCACAGCAAGAAACAGACCACCTAGGCTGCTCCGGATGAATGAAATGAAGTTGTGTATTTAAAGCTCCTGAAAGTCGTTTAGTTCCTAACACACCCCACCTCCTTATCCTGTGTGTGTTAAAAATTACTTGGGCTCTAATGTTTATTAAATGGGTTAATCTTATATTCTTATAAAATAACAATGGACCTCATAGTCAGACTCTTAGTTATTCTCCAGGTTGACAGTTGATATAAAATCAAGTATTTTTTGCCCTGAGGTAATATTCTTGAGACGTCAACACAGAGTAATTTGGGGAGAGAAAGGAACTGCCTCTTATTGAGCCCCTGTTAGGCCACACGTTGGCTGTTTTATAAATACCTCTTCATTTAATTTTCCTGGCAACCCTGTTAGATGGTCGTTAGCCCAGTTCCCAGATGTAACTCAGAGAGCCTGGTCTAGCCTGTGGTCACATGGCTGAAGTCCTGCCTCACCAAAAGAGCTTTTTAGCTAGATGGGAATTCCAGGGTTAAAAAAAAGTCCCTTATCCACATGGGGCACCTCAGGAACTACTATTTTTACATTGTTGTTTCAACATGGACCAATTTGAATGAATAGAAATCTGTTACCCAGGAGCTGAAATGAAGGGTTTATGAAAGTAATTCTGAGTGGTGGCTTTTTAAGAATGGAAAAATGTCCCCATCTTCTTTTCAGATGATCAGTTGCCTCTTCTGTCATATGGTAGATCACTGTGAGAGCAAATAGGTGTGTGAGCAGGACCAGAGAAAAACCTGTCGGTGGTGTGTAAAAGATTACTGAGACCGGTAGTTGGCAGAAAGAGGAAGTGAACCTAGGTTCAGGCTAGTAAGCTTCTCCTCCTTCACCTCCCAAAATGGCTCAGGGAGACAGCTCGCTCAGGAGGAGGAGGGAGGAGAGGGCGCTGTGTTTTGTAAGGAATGTGCCAGACTTGTTAAAACGTGACATACACGGAGATAAGAAACTGCCTGGAGACATGCTGGCTTTCCACGGTGGGTAATGAGTTTTGTCCAGTGGCTTGCTGATGAATCTGGCCGAAACTGGCCATCCAAAGTGGAAAGCAGTGTGGTGAAATATTTAGCACTTCGGGAGCCAGCCAGACCCTCTTGTGTCCACACAGAGTGTTTACCAGGTGAGCTTCACATACAGACATCTCTGACTTGCGTGCAACTGCAGTGCAAAGTGTCTCGCTGAACAGTGAGTCACTGCCCAGCCACCTTCTAACGATACTCTGTTTTTGGATCTCTCGTGACATTGTTTTTAAGCCTCTTATTTTAGACAGAAAAAGAAACCAAGCTGATAGGGAAGAAAATGCTATTTTTGCCAAATCTTGTATAGGAAGGTTTTGAAGTATTAAATATTTGATTCCCAGTCATAATTAAACTATCCTTAGAGTAATGGGATTTTACTGAAGATAGCATCGAGAGTAAAGGCGGAGGCTCTAGGAACTCCCGCGGTGGTCCCGTGGCTGAGAGTCTGCCTGCCAGTGTGTGAGAAGCAGGTGCAGTCCCTGGCCTGGGAGGATTCCAGGTGCCGCAAAGCGACTCGCCCACGCGCCGCCACCGCTGAGCCCCAGCTCTGGCGCCTGTGCTCCGCAACAAGAGAAGCCCCTGCAATGAGGAGCCTGCAGCTGCGCCTGGAGAGCAGTCCCCACTCACCGTGACTGGGGAAAGCTCACACGCAGCAGTGAGGACCAGCTCAGCTGGAGATAAATCAATAATCTTATTAACAGAAAAATCTCTATGGAGGGAATTTTGGTAAAATAACGTCTGTGCCACTTAATTGGGTAGCTATTTATTCACTTTTTTCTTCTCTTTTTAAATTTTTTTTTGAGGGGGGTGGATGTTTTGGTTTAGATAACTTTTACATGAAAAAAATAATAGTACAGAATATTTTTAAATAGAAAATCATCTACCATCTCACCACCCTCAAATTACTGTTTTTAATTTTGAAAGCCTTTCTCTTTGTTGACAAGATACAGTTTTATATAGTCGCTCTTATAGTGCTTGTACCACTTTAAATTTATTTTTTTAGTTAACATTTTATCATTAACATTCTTCCATGTTACTACCTTGTCATCTTATTTTAAAGACTACGCAATATTCCATTGTGTTGATGCATTATCACTTACCGAATCAATTATTTGTCAAGCCTTTCATTGTCTCAGTATGCAGTGAGCAGTTTTATATAGCAGTTCTGAATTCTTTTCTGAGAACTGGCAGGTGAAAGTGAATGAACATTTCTATCACTCTTTCGGTGTTGTTTTCTAAGAGTTGTGCCAAGTTACAATCCCAATAGTTGTAAGAGAATATTGCAGCTGAATTGCTTTTAATGACAGTTTCTTTTCTAGACAAAAAATGCTGTTGAAAAGTTCACTGATGCCAAGAGGAATTTGTTGCAAACTGAGAAAGATGCTGAGGAGTTAGAAAGGAGAGCTCAGGAAACAGCTGTTAACCTTGTCAAAGCTGATCAGCAGCTCAGGTAGGCAGACTCGCTCGGCCACTGATACACCCAGTGAGATGAATGGGAAGTTTGATTCTAAGAGGATGGTAATTGCTTTAGGATAAATAACACGTCATGTCGAGGTTAAGGAGTCTGGGGGAAATAAAGCGATATATTTCAGATTGTTGCAGGCTGACACAAAGGATTTGGAGCAGCACAAAACCGAGCAAGAAGAAATCTTGAAAGAGATAAACAAAGTTGTTGCAGCAAAAGACTCAGACTTCCAGTGTTTAAACAAGAAGAAGGAGAAACTAACAGAAGAGTAAGTACGGCCTCTGCCCGGCTTCGCGGGGCCTGTGCCGGGTGAGGGCCCCCGGGGCTCGGCCTCTCTACCGATTTGCTCTAGTGCTGCCGGTGCTTTGTAGGCTGCAGAAGCTGCAGAAAGACATCGAGACCGCAGAGCGCGCTGAGGGTCATCACCTGCAGGTCCTGAGGGAGTCGGAGGCCCTCCTGCAGGCCAAGAGAGCAGAGCTGGGTGAGCTGAAGAGCCAGGTATGGCAGCAGCGCCTTGAAAGCCAGCTCCTGGGGCTGGGGAGCCGCCGTTCGTGTTGCGGTTATAAACATGATATGTGTTTGATTGTGGGAAAAACTGGAAAATGCATAGTAAAGTGGGATTGAGGCCATATATCCGAGTGGATAGGGATAGAGCCCAACCCAAATTTGAATCTCAACTCAATGTCTTATTGAATGAGTGAGTGTGAAAACATGATCTTTCTGAGCTCGTTTATGTTAAGTGTGTGTGCAAATATTTGTGTTTGAATTTTTAGTCTCTGCCAAAGTGCAAACATGGTCCTCTGATAAGGGAGGGCAGTGAATGTTGTCTGTTTCCTTCCTTTCACGTGTCTGCATTTTCTGTTTGTCTGAAACTGAATATGTATTGCCCTTAAAATTGTAAGTTTTAAATTTACAAAACGAGTAAATTTCTTAAATCCCTGCCTGACTTTCATTGCCAGGGTGGTGTCAGTTGGAATGAAGCACAGATAGAGAAGCTCTTTGAAACCCTGACCTGAGGGGTGATCGTTGCTTTCCTGTCATTGTTCTCACTGTGATTTGAGCGAGCTCAGGGCCTTTATTAGGCATGTCATGCCTGCATTCCCCAGCCTGGCCTTTCTGACTCTTGCGGCCAAGATAACTAAAATTAGACTACCACCTCCACACAGCATTTGGCTGGACGAAATATCCTCCATCTCAGCACTTTGGTCAAGCTGCGTATTCTTTCCCTCTCTTTGATGCAGGTGACGGGCCAGCAGCAGGAGATGGCTGTCTTGGACAGACAGTTGGGGCATAAGAAGGAGGAGCTGCACCTGCTCCAGGGAAGCATGGTCCAGGCCAGAGCTGACCTCCAGCAAGCGCTGAGGTTGGGGGAAACTGAAGTGACTGAGAAGTGCAGCCACATCAGGGTGTGTCTCTCAGTACTTTCTAAGGGCCCTGTAGTTCTGTAGATTTATTTCTGGATGTTTCTGCTGGTCCCCCCAAGATGCAGACATGAGTCCCTGAGTCTCGCCGCCCGCCCCGCCAGCTCGCTAGTCTCGAGCCTCTGGGGCTGTCGTGTGCCGCTGGCCCTCCGTGTTTTCTGGCCATGCCTGAGGTCTTCAGCCTCTGCGTTTCTCATGCTGTTTCTTCAGGACTTTCCTTTCTGGGAATGCCCAGATCTGACCTAGTTTGCATAGTTCAGCCTCACGCCACTAAGGGACTTCCCCAGCTTTTCCTGGAAGCGATTTATCTTGCTTCTGAGTTGGTAACGCTCTGCACATTTCCTACAGAACCTCAGCCTTTCTTGATCATGGTTCTGTCCCTGGCCTTACTTCCCCAAAGGTACTAACAGCCCCTGGAGGGCAGGAGATGGACCTGAATCAGCCTTTTCTCTGTAACACACAGCCTTGCCCATAGTAATAATTGCATATACATTTTAAATGTAAATATGTTAGTGTAAATACAGCGCTATTCTTAATGTAAAACACAAGATGAGCTTATTTTCAAATGAGAATTTATATGTGAGACAGTTAATAACAATTGATTTTAAAGTATTTTCTGTTCATAACTTGGTAGAGGTGGGTTGACTTTCTTCTTTTTTTCTTTGCATAGGAACTAAAAGGTCTTCTGGAAGAACTGAGTTTTCAGAAAGGAGAACTGAATGTCCAGATTAGTGAGAAAAAAAATCAGCTTTCACTTATAAAGCAAGAAATTGAAAAAGAGGAAGAAAGTCTTCAGGCAGTTTTAGGGCAGATGTCTAAGCATAAAACTGGTGAGTTTAGGGTTTAACCTTAGTTCTGATCAAAGAAAGGCAGGTTATAAATGGAATATTTAAATTAGCTGAAAGCAAAATTTTCATTGCTACCAGAGTGTGATGAAAGATCACTTACAGGCTGTTGATTGAATTATAAAATGAAACAACCTCCCAGTGTCTTAAACTCTTAAAATACACACCTGTCAAACTTACTAGGTAGCCATTTATATTTATCTGGAGAGGGCAAGCATTTATGCACATCACAGCAATATTTATTTCTCTTTTTCAGTTTTATTAAGAAATAAGCCTTAATTTCCTTGTTTAACAAATTTAGCTGAGTTACTTATAGTAGAATTTATGACAAAATTTGGAAACAAATGACCAATTTAAAAACCATATTTTAACATTTAATGACATGCAAAAATACTGATAAGAGTGAAAAAATAGATGAAAACCAAGCATTGCATGTAGTCTTAACTTGTTTTAAAAAATATGTGGGGGGGACTCCCCTGGAAGTCCAGTGACTAAGGCCTCGCCTTCCAGTGCAGAGGGTGCAGGTTTGATCCTGGTCGGGGAGCTAAGAGCCTACATGCCTCACAGCTGAAGAACCAAAGCATAAACGAGAAGCCCTGGTGCAGCAAATTCAGTAAAGACTTTAAAATGGTCCACGTCAAAAAAAACTTAAAGAAAAACAGACCGTTAAAGTCTTAAGTGAAATGAAAGTCACTCAGTTGTGTCCGACTCTTTGCGACCCCGTGGACTGTAGCCTGCCAGGCTCCTCTGTTGATGGAATTCTCCAAACAAGAATACTAGAGTGGGTTGCCATTCCCTTCTCCAGGGGATCTTCCTGACTCAGGGATCGAACCTGAGTCTCCCACAATGCAGGCAGATTTTTTTATTGTCTGAGCCACCAAAATATTTAAAAAGTAAAATATGTGTGTGAGGGTGTGTATATGCCCACACAGAAGCTTCCGGAAGGAAATTGTCAAGGTGCTGTTGCAGTGGTGATCATCTTTGGATGGTAGGATAATGATGGGTTTCAATTTTTTTCTTTTGTACTTTTTTCAGATTTTCTATAATGAACAAATATTCTTATAATCAGAAAAAGTTGTTAATATTTAGAAATCTATATTTCAGAGGACAAAAGAATTGATATATAAATTTCAGCTGATATAGTTTGAAGTTTTTCTGTTTGATTTAAAATCTTTTAGGTAGGGTATAAGTTCTTTTAGAACTAGATCTTTTTTGAATATTTGTTTAAATTTTTTCAGCAAATTAATGTTTAGCAATACTTTTAAAGGATTTTTTCATTCAAAATGCAATTAATTAGCTCCATTAATTCAGCACAACAAATATGTATTTTATTACCTATTGTTACATCAGCCAATAGCATTATTTTCTGTTTCATTTTGTAAATGTTTCCACATTCAATTAATAGCCTGGACCATGCTTTGTTTCTGTTAGAACTTAAGAATATTCTGGACATGTTGCAACTTGAGAACAACGAGCTGCGAGCTTTGAAGCTACAGCATGACCAAAAGATGTCTGAGTTAGAGAAGACTCAGGCTGACGTGCTGGAGGTAAGACGCCAAGGCATTTCGCTGCTGGCCGACCACGCAGCCGCTCCCCATCTGTACGGCTGAGTCCTCTTTCACCTTCTTTAGGAGAAGCTGGAGCTGGAGAATTTGCAGCAGACAGCCCTGCGACAGAGAGGGGAGATCGAGTGGCAGAAGCAGCTCTTAGAGAGGGACAAGCGAGAGGCTGAGCGGACCACTGCTGAGACCCGAGCGTTGCAGTTGTGTGTTGAGTCTTTGTGCAAACAGAAGGAAGATCTCGAGGAGAAATGTGACAGCTGGGAGAAGAAGCTGGCACAGACCAAACGGTGAGAGCAGGGGCGAACAAGCTTGCAAGGCCCCTTCTGGAAGGCCAAAGCATTACAAAGACACTGTTTAAAAAATTGGAAAAGGCAAAAAAAGGAATACAAAATACACCAGAAACTCAATATCACAGTACAATTCACCAGTAGCATTTTGGGATGAATTTTCCTTTTAGGCTTTTTTCCTCCCTTAAAGCATTTTTTTTTAATAACTTGTGATTTAAGTAAAATAATGTATGCTTGGAATATGTGAGTCAGTGGAGAAATATACCTTGTTGTGGGTAGGAAGGCCCAGTAGTAACCCATTGTTAAGATTCAGTTCTCCTCAGATCGATCTGTAGATTCAAAACAATCACAATTAAAATCCCAACAGACTTTTTAAATAGAAATTGGCCATCTGATTCTGAAATTCTTATTGAAATGCAGAGGACCTAGGATATAAATGCAGAGGACCTAGGATATAAATGCAGAGGACCTAGAATATAAGACTTTTTAGATATGACGCCAAAACAACTTTAACAAAGACTAAAAGCTAGAGCCGACAGCGTGTGATTCTGAGACGGTGCGCAGCCATGGTGGTCGGAAGCACGGTGGGCTTGGCGTAAAGGTTGGGAGAGAGGCCAGTGCAGCAGAGCAGAGTCTGCAAGTGAACTCACAGAGCATGCACAGCTGGTTCTGACGAAGATGCAAAATAGAGGAGAGATGGTTCCAAAATATGTTGCTAAAAGCACTGCGAAAAAATGAACCTTGATCTATACTCACACCAAGTATGAAAATTAACTCAAAATGGGTCATAAACATAAAGGTAAAACCAAAATATAAAACTTGTAAGGGAAAAACTAGGTAAAAAAATCTTCATGGCCTTGGGTTAGGCAGAAATTCCTTAGATAAGACCCTGAAAGCGTGATCCGTAAAAAAGTAAGTTGATAAAACTGAATTTCATCAAAGTTTAAAATTTCTGTTTCTTGAGAATCCCCTGGTGATCCAGTGGTTAGGATTCCATGTTTTCACTGCCAAGAGGGCAAGTTCAATCCCTTATTGTAGAACTAAGATCCCACAAGCTTCACAGTGTGGCTGGGGGAAAAAAAAAACAAACAAAACTTGTTTCGCAGAAGACACTGTTGAGGCAATAAAAAGACATCTCAGACTGAGAGAGAAATCTTTGCAACTTGTATCTGATGAAAGACTTGTACCCAGGATGTACATACATGGATCACGAACTCTCAAAACGCAGTAATTAGAAAATGAAGAACCCAATTTGCAAATAGGCAAAAATTTGAACATTTTATTTAAGAAAATAGATTAATGGCAGATAAGCACATGAAAAGATGCTCAGTGTCATTAACAATTAAGGAAATGCAAATTAAAACCACAACTAAATATCATTACATACCTATTAGAATAGATTAAACACTGACCATACCAAATTCTATCAAGGAATTTTCATACACAATTGGTGGGAGTATAGAATGTCAGTAAGAGTACTTTGCAAAATAGTTTGGCAGTTAGACTTAAAAATGCACACGTACACCTACCAGGAGATGTGGCTTTCCCACACCTAGAGGTGAGAGCGTGTGGCGTGTGCGCACGCGGCCATGCTGAATTGCTTCCATTGTGTCCCCCTCTTCACAACCTGTGGACCGCAGCCCACCAGGCTCCTTCGTCCATGGGATTCTCCGGACAAGAAGAGTAGAGTGGGTTGGCATGCCCTCTTCCAGGGGATGTTCCCAACCCAGGGATCAAGCCCACATCTCCTGTGTCTCCTATATTGGCAGGTGGGTTCTTTACCACTGGTGCCACCTGGGAAGCCCAGAGGTTAAAGCCTGCGTCTGTATAAAAACTGTACACTGGTGTTCATAGCAGCTTTATTTGCAGTAGCCAGATACTGAAAACACCCAAAATGCCCATCAGCTGTTGGATGGGTTGGCAGATTATGGTATATGCATACCATCGAATGGGCTTCCAGCTGGCACAGTGGCGTGGAACCCACCTGCCTATGCGGGAGACACAGGTCCACTCCCTGGGTTGGAAAGAGTTCCTGGAGTAGGGAATGGCCACCCCGCCAGCATTGTTGCCTGGGAAATTCCATGGGCAGAGGAGCCTGGCAGGGTGCAGTCCATAAGGTCACCAAGAGTTGGACAGGACACAGCACACACACAGGTGCACCGTCGAATGGGCTTCCCTGGTGCCTCAGTGGCAGGGAGTCTGCCTGCTGGCGCAGGAGACGCGGGTTTGATCTCCGGGTTGGGAAGATCCCCTGGAGAAGGAAAGGACAACCCACTCCAGTGTTCTTGCTTAGGAAACCCATGGACAGAGGAGCCTGGCGGGCTACAGTCCACGGGGTCACAAAAGAGTCGGACATGACTTAGGGCTGAACAATAGCAACAGACCATAGAATACTACGAGGCAACAGAAAGCAAAGGAGTATTAATAACATGCAACTATGTGGCTGCGTCTCAGAGTAACTATGCTCAGTGAAAGAAGCCAGACAAAAACCAGTCCATAGTGTGAAAAAAAAAACAAACAGTCCCCAGTGTGACTCCTGTTCATGTAAAGGAACGCATGCTCATACGTACGTTTTTTTTTGACAAATCTTATTATACATAAAATTGCGTTTTTTGCTTTTTCACTTATAAGTTAAGTCCATTTTAATCACATGTTTGGAATTATAAGTGCTATCCATATTGTCCCTGATTTTTATAAAACTTCAATTTTAGCAAGTCACTTTTTGAAATGACAAACATTTCCAAATGTTCTATTTGGAAAGCTGAAAATAAGGGTTTTTTTTTTTTTAAGAATGGGTTGAAGAGCCTTACAGTTTGTTAATACTTATTAATGTTTGTTATGTTAGTAAATTATTAATAATTTATTAATATCATCCAGACTCCACAGCTGCATTGTGACACGTAACACTATTCGTTAGTTGTCTCATATTTGTGCTTGGACATTTTGTGTTTGACGGCCTAATAGTCTCGCTTGTATCGTAGGGTTTTAGCAGCCACAGAAGAGAGTAGCAAAGCAAAGCAATCAGACTTGGAAAAGTTGGAACTGGATATCAGAAAACTGCACCAGGAACTAGACCAGCTAAACAGAAACAAGCTCTCACTGCACAGAGACATCGCGGCTGTGCAGCAGCAGCTCCAGGGTAAGAGGCGCGGCGGGGAGGCAACTGTCTTCCTTCTGCGGGAGTCTTTGTTTAATTGTTTGCTTTCTTATTACAGAAATAGATCATGCTGGAGGGCATGGGGTTTCTTTTAGAAGTGAGAAAAATGTTCTAATATTGGGTATGGTGATGGTTGAACAACTCTGAATTTACCAGAAGCCATGAAATTATATACTTTAAATGGGTGAAATGCATTATATGTGAATTACATCTCAGTAAAGCTGGTTTGTTTTTTTTTAATGAATTCATATTCCTTAGAGAACAGTGTTAAAACATAGCAAAGTGACAAAAGTTACTTTTGACCACACTCTTCAGAGATAATTTCTACTAGCAATGTAGTAAATATCCTTCAAGATTTTTCCTTGAGGGGTAGTGTGTGTGTATAGATTTAAAAGCAAAGATGGAAATAACGTATTTATGACCAAATCTTTATAAATCCTCATGATTGTTTATTTATGTTACTAAGTAATTCCAGCCAACAGTATACTTGTTGAACACTTCCTGTGTACTGGGCATGATTGTAGATGTTTCATATGCATTTTATCATTTAATTCTTATAACATTTTTATGAGGTAGAAACTATGATTTCCCCCATTTAAAGAAGCCAGCTTAAACCCAGTTTCCTCAGGACTTGCTTAAGCGAGAAGTGACCTGCTTAAGCTCACCCAGTTAGTAAATGACAAAACCAGTACAGATAATAAAATTTATTTTCAAATTGTCTTCCTGAACGGTTGTACCAAATTTACATTTTTATCAGCAGTGTGGAAGGTACCTGTTTTTAAACCACGCACCTCATCAACACTAGGTATTGTGTGTGAGTTTTTTTAATTATGAATTTTTGAACGTGTTAATCTTTGTTTTTTTAAACATGTAAGTCTTTAAAAAACGCAAGGCCCCAAGCCCAGGTCTGGCTTGCACATGTGCCTCTCTCTCGGCCTTGAATAAGATAGGGTGGCGGAGTCGCCTGTTACACCGTGACAGAAGGAAGCATGAATGCACTGTCAGTCTACATGTTTAAGGGGACTGATGGGAAACTGGAAAACGTATGCATATGTATTTCTTACTCTATGTAAACGTTATTTCTGTAGAAAAACGAGAAGCAGTAAACTCATTACAGGAGGAACTAGCTGACGTCCAAGACCATTTGAACCTAGCGAAACAGGTGAGCCTAACAAACGTAACCTTCCAGTAGTGTCCCGCAGGTGTGCAGATAGCTGCTTGAAATAACAGGTCAGAGGCTGGTTCCTTCTCATATGAGCAGGTCCCGTAGAGCCTTATCTAACACAAATGTAATATATGCAAAACCTTTGATGCAGAGCAATAATTTTCTAGTTTATTTTAGCCCTAGAATTCTCCATTCAAACAATGTTTTGCTCAAAGCTAGTAAGTAAGGTGGCTAGAAGACCCCCGTAGTTGCTCAGCCGCCATCCTGGGGGCTTCAGGGACCAGACGGACCTCTCTTCCCCGTGGCACAGATGAGGCCTTTAGGCTTCTCAGCGTCTTCCTGCAGGGATTCAGTGTTGCCCTGTGAGAGTATTGCCGTGAGCTGAGTTCCAAAGAACCTCCGGCAAGTTTCAGGCCTTAGTCTCTGCTTTGTAAGTGGCGGGTTAGGCTGGACACCTGATGCTCTTCCTTCTGCCTTTACGATTCTGTGTTTCTAAGATGGATGAGACTTACAAAGTATTCTGTCCTTCAGAAAGTCTTACACGGCTCTTATGAACATTTTCTATGTTACTAGAAATACGGAAACTTTTCCAAAAGCGTTTAATTAGGGTTCTTTGAAGAAAGAAGTATTTATTGTTTTGTGAATTTTTTTAAACCTGTATAAATATTTCAGATGGTAACAAAACCATGACGTCAGGTTCAGTTTCAGTCAGAATTAAGGCTTGTTCACAGCTCTTCTTAATCCTAGCAATCCTGTGAGGTGGGTGGTGTTTATTCCCAGCTCAGTGACGAGATGGCTAAATTTCGGAGGAATCAAGTCTCTTGCTGAGGTTGTATCATCTTAGGTACTAAACAGAGGGAAGTCAGTGATTAGATGGAGCTCTGGGTGCCTTCGCATGTTTGCTGCAATGCTGAAGGATGTGGAGCTTCCATCTCACCGGGCTTAGGTGGCGCAGCTGTGGCACTGGCGCCCTAGTGAAGGCGGCTCTGTCCGTGGTTTGAGTTGTTCTTTGCCCTGAAGGACCTGCTCCGCACCACCAAGCGCCAGGACGTCCTGCTTGGCGAGCAGACCAGGCTGCAGGAGGACCTCCAGGAATGCATGAAGAGGTTGGAAGTCTGCCAGAAAGAAGAGGAAGCAAAGCAGCAGCACCTGCAAGCGCTTCAGAACGAGGTGGAGGAAAGCAAGACTGAACTCGCCCGCCAGGAGACGGTACCACACCCCGCGGGCGCTGCAGAAGAGAAGATGCTTCCCCGGCGGAGCGCTGCTGAGGAGCTCCCGCTCTGGGTCTCGCTCGCTGTGCCTGCCCTGTGTGACCTGAGGGGGATTTCACACCAGCTCTTTGCCTCCCTTGGTATTAATATTGTAGGACAGGCCCCATAAAGAACCGTGGTGGCCACCTGTCAGTTCCTGCGTATCCCCTCCTCACATGCTAGCCAGATCGTTTTCCGTCCCCACCTGATGTCTTTTGCAAAGAGAACTCCCTCTCTATCACCGCGGGCTATTCGCTACTTTCTGTTAGAACTGGAGTCCAACTAGTGTCCATGAAGATTCCCGTGGGACGTTGTTTGTTAGCTGGTGACTAACTGAGGGTGTTCTCTAATAAGACGTTTCAGAGACTCCAGAAAGAGAGAGAAAGTGAAGAAAAAAAGTTAGAAGCCAGTCGAGCGACCCTGCAGGAGCAGCAGCAGCAGCTGGAAAAGGAAATCGCAGACCAGAAGAGCACGCTGGACCAGGTGCTCAGCCAGGTGCTGGGGGCCGAGGAGCGCGCCAGGACTCTGCAGCAGGAGGCGAGGTGGGGTGAGACCCTGGAGAAGACGCTCTCCCAGACCCGTATGTATTCCGGAGCGCTGCCAGGGTCGGGGGGGCGGGACCCGCTGACTGTCCTACGAAGCGTGTGGAGGAGGCCCGGGCCTCGGCCGTGGCCCAGACAGGGCGCAGGACCGGTGTGGGGGACGTGCAGCCCCTCACTCGGTCCTCCGGGTCCTGCGAGAGATGAGGAGGCCGGCCCAGAGCAAACAGAGTCTGTCTTTATAGAGATGGAATTTGATCCCGACACAGTCAGGTGTTTCTCCTTGACTTTATCGCTTTCTTTGAGACTGCTTTTTCAAGGAAGTGGAATATTAAGGCAAAGAAGTGCCAAAAGGTGCCCTAAAGGCTTTCTATAAAACTACATTAATTCTGAGCTTTGGAACAATGATCCATTTCATCTCAGCCTGTTACAAAAAACAATATTAACAGTTCTATGATACAGTTGTTGGCCATTGGGTCTGTTTATTCTTTTGAGCCATACATAAATGAACTTGACTCCAGGGCAAAAGATGGTTCTTACGTCAGTAAATGAATTCTTTTTCCCTCAGACTTCAGATTTTAATAATGCTCAGAAAATGATGTTCTCCCCTGTGGAAACTTTGAGGACTTGGGTTTTGAAAGGGTTATTACTCCTTTTTCCCTGGGAACTCTTGATTCAGACCCAACCTTTCACATTCTGAAACAAGCCTGAATATGCTGAGCCCGACCCCGGCAGAGGCGTGAGAAGCGATGTCTGGGCAGGGCTGTCCGGGCAGGGCGCTGCTTTACGCAGGCCGGTCAGGAAGACCTGTGTTAGGTGTCACTGTTGCGTGTGAGCGTCATCTGTTGAGTATACTCACCATGCATCAGGTGTTTGCACGCATGGTCCCCATTAAACACCAGGAAATGGGCTCCTTCTGGAGAAAATAAGGCTCATGCCACTCCAGAGCCGCTGTTCTTTCCCTGCGCTGCCTCCCATGAAGGAAGAAATACTGTGCCCCTCCCTGTATTTGAAAGGAGGTTTATAACAAAGCATTCCAGGGCTTCCTTGGCCGCCCAGCGATTGAGACTCTGCACTTCCAACGCAGGGGCGCGGGTCCAATCCCTGGTCGGGGAGCTAAGATCCCGCGCGCCTCGTGGAGCAGCTAGAAATGTAACAGTGGAGAAGGGGCGTGAACAGACATTTAAACGGGCAAGTGAGAAAGTAACTGGCGTCTCGGCAGTCTGCTCCGTGTTCCACGCGCCTCCCAGGATTGGTGCTCTCGGGTCTCAAAGACTCAAGAGGAAATGGTGGCCGCCTGTCACACTGGAATCAGGTCCTTCAGGAACAAACTACATCAAAGGGCAGCCTTCTCTGAACCTTGCTCCGGGCTGCCGGCATGGGTCGGGGGAGGTAGACAGCTGGCTGGCGGAAGAAAGTGGCTGAGTGAGCAGCATGTCCTGTGCGGTCTGTCCTCAGCCAGCCCAGGGCCTCGGGCTAAACTACCTGAAATGCTGTTTCAGAACGCCAGCTCTCCGAACGGGAGCAGCAGTTGCTGCAAAAGTCAGCTGAGCTGCTGGCTCTTCAGAAGGAGGCCGACTCTATGAGGGCAGACTTCAGCCTCTTGCGAAACCAGTTCTTGACAGAGAGGAAGAAAGCTGAGAAGCAGGTAGCCAGCCTCAAGGAAGCGCTCAAGACCCAGCGCAGCCAGCTGGAGAAGACCCTTCTCGTGAGTACCCACTGCCCCGCCCCGGCAACTTGTGTGCTGACGCCTTTCCATTGTTAACTAGCATACGGCTGGCTTCCATGTAGAGAAAAGACTGGGCAGCCCAGTCCCTAACCCAACTGTTGCTTTGGGTACCTCTTTGCGTAGTTTGTGCCTGAAGCTAATGGTAGATTTTGCCTGTGTCTGGGCTCAGCCCTGGCGGAGTCGGCTGGCTGGCTGGAACGCTGATCACAGGCTCAGACAGCACCCTCGGCGAGCCAGCCTCTGCACACCTCTCCAGCGAGGGTGCAGGGGTTTGGGGGCGGGAAAGCTTCTGAAGACCCTCTTCCCCAGCTGCAGTCTGTGCTCCCAGGCTTTCTCACCGTGCCCTTTCTGGTCAGCGTTGGCTTTAATCATTATCCTAAAACTAGGAGGCTCAATCTGTCATGCTCTCATCCCTGAGACAAATTGTGGGTGGTGGTACTCAGATGAGTTGAAAACAGTTTCTGATGCCTCGAGACCGATGGGCAGTGATGGGGGCTGTCCCAGAAAAGGGTTTTCCTAACCCTCTGGAGGAGTTCATGTCACCCTGCAGTGTGAGTGTGGCTTTGCGTCCGGATGTATTTCCCAGAGGGCAGCACCACTCACAGTGTCGCGCAACAGGACTGCGAAGAGAGTAGGCAGGTGTCTAGGCTTTAATCCTCCCAGGGGCCCTGTGATGGTGGCTGTTGTCCACGTCTCCCAGACAGGAGAGGGTAACCTGATCCCAGTGGTAACACGGCACACCTAGGGTTCAGGCTTTCTGCTCCCGGCTCTACCACCGCTGCTGCAGAAGGCTGGTCGATCGTCCCTTTTATAGCTGGAGGCCAGACAGGAAACGAAGTCTCAGAGCTAGTGAGTGTGCCAGGCAGCCGCGCGCCCCTCCTGAGTTCCTCTCCTCCTCCCCTGCTAGGAGCAGAAGCAGGAGAACAGCTCCATGCAGAAGGAGATGGCAACCATCGAGCAGGTGGCGCAGGACAACCACGAGCGGGCCCGGCGCCTGATGCGGGAGCTCAGCCAGATGCAGCAGGAGTACGCGGAGCTCAAGGAGCAGGTGAGCCCGCAGCCCCGGGCGCAGGGCTGGTCTCAGCGGCGCTCGTGCAAGGGGCGCGGCTCTGTGGAGACTGTCAGACTAGCGATCAGATTGTTCTTCTAGTCCTGAAATTTAGAACTTTCCACAAGAAGAAAGTATTTGTTAAAGATACACTCTTAAAATGCCCCCAAGATACACTTTTGAAATGCCTCAAGTTCACCAAACTTAAGTTAGTTTTTGAAAGAAAAATGGCAGTTCTTCAGCATAAAATTTTATCAAGTCCCAAAGTGCTATGTTGAAATACTAGATTTTATGCCAGAAACCAATCTGTAAGAGACAAACTCCCAAGGAAACCTCTGATCATCTGTTGTGCAGCCAGGCCGAGGAGAGGAGGACGGTTCGTCCTCGATGGAGGGTCTCACCCTAGACCCCCCTGTGTCCCTCAGCCCGTGTCAGGGACTGGGCCGCCCCAGAACTCTCTAGTCAGCCCACTCGGGCCCCTCGACTGACCCTGCTACACTTTGTCCTTTGGATGACCCCATGTGGCCCTTTAGTTTCATCTCTTCCTATAACCACCCTCCCAAAACACACACACGCACACGCACACACACCATCCCACCCCACCCCACCCCCTGTTTGGCTCAAGAAAAAATTACTTTTAAAGGCCCCTCGGCCTCTCTAAATTTGGGAGGGCAGTTAGCAGAGAGTATGACTGTAGTTTCTCCACCGTGCTCTTTATGGAGAGAGCCCCATAGAGTGGTCTCGGGTATTTAACACAATCTGTGGCACCTGAGGAAACCTCCAGACTCCCCACCACCAGATTCTTCACATATAAAATGAAAACATTCAAGCAGACCTTTGCTAAGCCCCGTTCAGTGCTAACATTTATAACCTAGACCACCTACGGCTTCTTTCAGTAAATGCCCCTTTTCTCATTTGAAGACCACTAAGGTGCCGCATATGAATTCTCACCTAGCTGTCACGTTTCAGGACACAGGAGGTTTAGGAGTTAGCTAGCTTGCCCTGAGTTGTCCTGGTGCTGTCTATTGGAGGTGGGGCTGGAGCCCAGCTCTGTCCAGCTGCAGCGAGGCTGGCTTTGATGGTGTGGGCCACCTGCACGCAGCACCACCCTGGGCTTTTCCATACGGGAGTCGCTCCGGTTGGAAGGCCAGTAAAATCGTTCACTTGGTAGCTTAGAGATACTTGAGTAGCTGGGAAAATGGCAAATTTTTACAGTTCTAATCATAATAAGTAACATTTGTAGGTCTTTTGGTATATGATACATGTATTTAAAATGTTAAATCATTAAATAACAGTTCAGTTCCAGTACCTGGTGGTATTTGACTCTCACTCGCTCTGTAGATGGTAAACCAGAAAGATCTGGAAAGAAGACAAGTAGAAATCAGTGAAGCGATGAGGACGCTTAAGTCTGAAGTGAAAGACGAGATCAGAGCCAGCCTAAAGAACCTCAACCAGTTTCTCCCGGAGCTGCCGGCAGACCTGGAGGCCATTCTGGAAAGGAGCGAACACCTAGACGGAGGGCTGGAGAGCTTGAAGGAGAACTTTCCATTCGCCCTGAGTGAGAAGCTATCACCTTTTGAAGAGAAACTGCATTTTTCTCACGTTCACATAATGGTAAGGGCTTGTTTATCCTGCTGTTCCCTGGACTTCCTGAAAGGGCCCTTTGGTCCCCACCTCCCCCAGAGAAGTTCAGACAGACTGGAGGGTGGGAGGAGGGAAAGGTGGGTTGGTTATGACGGTGGTGCTCAGAGACTCTCTGATGGTTCCCTTTTCCTCTGAAAAAGGATGAACACTGGCGTGGAGAAGCTCTCCGGGAGAAACTGCGTCACCGTGAAGATCGACTCAAGGTTGCCCTTTTAAAAGAAAAAAAAAAAAAAGTATAAGCTGCTCAGCCTGTTGAGAGTGGGGGAACGTGCTCTGTCGCAGCTCTCGCGGCAGTTTTATAGGTTACACGTCTGAAGCTCAGAGAGGTTGGCGTCACAGTTAATCAGCGCCAGGGTCAGGGTTCAGAACCATGAGTTCTGGTGCTCAGCCCAGGGTTCCTGAACCCTCGGTAATGCTGCTTTGCCTCAGCTGAAACTGATAGGACCCGCAGACAGAAAATAGAGATGCGCTGATGAAGACGCGGTTCACAGGCCTGTGGTCGGGGGAGGGACTGGGGAAACCAGAAAAGTAGGCTTGGGTGTCAAATGAGAAGCTGTTTGGCTCAGGATATGTTGAACTTGAAGGCTTCATGAGACACACAGGGAAGGATGTCTGTCTGTAGGCAGCTGAAAATAGGTGTTTAGAATTTAGTTGTAAGTTCAGTTCAGTCGCTCAATCTTGTCCAACTCTTTGCGACCCCATGAACTGCAGCATGCCAGGCCTCCGTGTCTATTACCAACTCCCAGAGTTTATCCAAACCCATGTCCACCGAGTCGGTGATGCCATCCAGCCATCTCATCCTCTGCCGTCCCCTTCTCCTCCCGCCTTCAGTGTTTCCCAGCATCAGTGTCTTTTCAGATGAGTCAGTTCTTTGCATCAGGTGGCCAAAGTATTGGAGTTTCAGCTTCAGCATTAGTCCTTCCAATGAATATTCAGGACGGATTTCCTTTAGGATGGACTGGTTCGATCTCCTTGTAGTCCAAGGGACTCTGAAGAGTCTTCTCCAACACCACAGTTCAAAAGCATCAATTCTTCAGTGCTCAGCTTTCTTTATAGTCCAATTCTCACATCCATACATGACCACTGGAAAAACCATAGCCTTGACTAGACGGACCTTTGTTGACAAAGTAATGTCTCTGCTTTTCAATATGCTGTCTAGGTTGGTCATAACTTTCCTTCCAAAGAGCAGTTCAATTCAGCTGCTCAGTCCTGTCCGACTCTTTGTGACCCCATGAACCGCAGCATGCCAGGCCTCCCTGTCCATCACCAACTCCCAGAGTCTGCCCAAACCCATGTCCATTGTGTCGGTGATGCCATGCAACCATCTCATCCTCTGTCGTCCCCTTCTCCTCCTGCCCGCAAATTTTCCCAGCCTCAGGGTCTTTTCAAATGAGTCAGCTCTCTGCATCAGATGGCCAAAGTACTGGAGTTTCAGCTTCAACATCAGTCCCGCCAGTGAACACCCAGGACTGATCTCCTTTAGGATGGACTGGGTGGATCTCCTTGCAGTCCAAGGGACTCTCGAGAGTCTTCTCCAACACCACAGCTCAAAAGCTTCAATTCTTCAGTACTCAGCTTTCTTCACAGTCCAGCTCTCACATCCATACATGACCACTGGAAAAACCATAGCCTTGACTAGACGGACCTTTGTTGGCAAAGTATTGGCTCTGCTTTTGAATATACTATCTAGGTTGCTCATAACTTTCCCTCCAAGGAGCAAGCGTCTTTTAATTTCATAGCTGGAATCACCATCTGCAGTGATTTTGGAGCCCAGAAAAATAAAGTCAGCCACTGTTTCCAGTGTTTCCCCATCTATTTGCCATAAAGTGATGGGACCAGATGCCATGATGTTAATTTTCTGAATGTTGAGCTTTAAGCCAACTTTTTCACTCTCCTCTTTCACTTTCATCAAGAGGCTTTTTAGTTCTTCTTCACTTTCTGCCGTAAGGGTGGTGTCATCTGCATATCTGAGGTTATTGATATTTCTCCAGGCAATCTTGATTCCAGCTTGTGCTTCCTCCAGCCCAGCGTTTCTCATGATGTACTCTGCATTGAAGTTAAATAAGCAGGGTGACAATATACAGCCTTGACGTCCTCCTTTTCCTATTTGGAACCAGTCTGTTGTTCCATGTCCAGTTCTAACTGTTGCTTCCGGACCTGCATATAGGTTTTTCAAGAGGCAGGTCAGGTGGTCTGGGATTCCCATCTCTTGAAGAATTTTCCAGCTTATTGCAATCCACACGGTCAAAGGCTTTGGCATAGTCAATAAAGCAGAAATAGATGTTTTTCTGGAACTCTCTTGCTTTTTCCATGATCCAGCAGATATTGGCAATTTGATCTCTGGTCCCTCTGCCTTTTCTAAAACCAGCTTGAACATCAGGGAGTTCATGGTTCACGTATTGCTGAAGCCTGGCTTGGAGAATTTTGAGCATTACTTTGCTAGCGTGTGAGATGAGTGCAATTGTGCAGTAGTTTGAGCATTCTTTGGCATTGCCTTTCTTTGGGATTGGAATGAAAACCAACTTTTTCCAGTCCTGTGGCCACTGCTGAGTTTTCCAAATTTGCTGGCATATTGAGTGCAGCACTTTGACAGCATCATCTTTCAGGGTTTGAAATAACTCAACTGGAATTCCGTCACCTCCCCTAGCTCTGTTAGTAGCGATGCTTCCTAAGGCCTGACCTAAAAATGTGGGGGTGAAGAGTATAGTGGGGCGCTGGGAAAGGAGAGTGAGGCGGGTAGAACCAGAGAGGACAGCGTGCGTCTCTGGAGAGCGGCCACTCGCCTCGAGGCCTGGGAGGGAGCCACGTGCAGTTCCGAGGGAGTGAAGGCCCTTAACATCAGATAGCCTCCGGCCACACGTGGCTGTTTAAATGGAAATTCGCTGTCATTAAACCAGGTTAAAAATTCTGTTCAGTTAGCACACTTCACGTGCTCGGCAGCCACACATGGTTAGAGGTTACCATAGAGGGCGGCAGATTTAGAACATGGAACATTCCTGTCGCCGCAGGAAGTTCTGCGGGACAGTGCCTGCTGGCAGCGTTGACTAGAGGATCGTTTCAGAGGTGCCGTGGGGGAGCCGGGAAGCACTGTGGGTTGAGGGTTCCGTACACTGTGAGACACTCAGAAGGCCTCAGTGTGAGCCTGCCATCTGAGTCTGAGCAGGCGTCTAACGAGGAGGAAGCGGAAACCCCGAGGGTCGTGACAGTGGCGCACAGGCTGAGGGAAAGGCCCAGTTAACGAGGCCACACAGGAGACGTCTGGCACCTGCCCGCCCCACCTTCCCCCCTTTAACTTTTGAAGACAACAGGATTTTCAGCAGCCACTTCTGTGTTCTGACAGTCAGATTCGCCTTTCAAATGTTAAACGTGAGGAAGCTGCTCAGCACTAGTTCTGACGCATCCCTCTGTAAAGCCCTAAGTCTTCCCGTCACACTTTCAGGCCCAGCTCCGACACTGTATGTCCAAGCAGGCAGCAGTGTTAAGCGAAGGGAAGCGGCAGACCGAGGGCACACTACACAGCCTGAGGAGGCAGGTCGATGCCTTAGGGGAGCTGGTCACCAGCACGTCGGTGGAGTCCACGTCGTCAGCCACTCTGTCTCAGCGCGAATCTTCCCTTGCAGAGGACTCCCATCTTGGACCAAGTCAGGTAGGAGGCGGCTCTTCATAAGTGGTCTGGCTTGTACACGGAAAGTCCCTGAAAGCTTTGAGGCCCACAGCCTAGAGGAGACTCAGAAGGACACAAGACAGTGAAAGTGAGAGTCGCTCAGTCCTGCCCAGCTCTGCAGTCCTGCTGACCATACTGTCCACGGAACTCTCCAGGCCCGAATCCTGGAGTGGGTGGCTGTTCCCTTCTCCAGGGGATCTTCCCAACCCAGGGATTGAAGCCAGGTCTCCCACATTGCAAGCGAATTCTTTACCAGCTCAGCCAGCAAGGAAGCCCAAGAATACTGGAGTGGGTAGCCTATCCCTTCTCCAGTGGATCTTCCCAACCCAGGAATCGAATCGGGGTCTCCTGCATTGCAGGCAGATTCTTTACCAGCTGAGCTCCAGGGAAGCCCAAAAGGCATGAGTTTCCCCAAGATTTGAAGGTGGAAGGACACGAATGTCACCTTCAGATCTCGGGGAAACTTGTCTTAGGGAAGACTCACAAAAGTTTTCATGGTCCCTGGGAAAACTGGAATCAATTGGTTGGTAGTAGATGTGTAAAGAGGATAAGCTGATGATTTAGAAAATCAACTAGGAAACAGGGACATAGTTAATTCTCCTATGAAGGCTTTCCACTGTTTGGATTTCCTTATCATCTATTTGGTAAATATAACGAGTTTAGGTAATTCCCTGGTGGTCCAGTGGTTAAGGATTCTGTGTTCTCACCACCGAGGGCCCGGTCTGCCTCTCATTGGGGAGCTAAAATCCCATAAGCCATGTGGCACAGTCAAAAATAGAAGAGTTGAGACCTCTGAAGCCAACTTGTATCCCAGTTTAGTCTGTCCACTTGGGAAAGGTGATTGTGCCAATTGTTAGTCCTAAGTGAAGTTTGAACACAGTTTGAACTCTTAATTCAGAATCTATTTAAAAAACCACAGCACTGGATTTTACATGTTTTCTGTGTGAGACCTAGATGAGGTTAGTAATTATTTAGAAGGAACATAAAATATATTAATGGAATCCGTAAATAGGAAGACAGTATTCCTGTCAGATAATAGCTACCATGTTGCATGCCTAGTGTGGGGGTGTGGTGGCTCAGCAGTAAAGAATCTGCCTGCGATGTGGGACTTGTGGGTTCGATCCCTGGTCAGGAAGATCCCCTGGAGGAAAGCATGGCAACCCACTCCAGTATTCTTGTCTGGAGAATCCCAGGGACAGAGGAGCCTGGCGGGCTACAGTCCATACGGTCAGAGAGTCAGACACGACTGACGCGACTCAGCACGCAGCGTGTGCACACTGAGCACTGCGTGCACCGCCTCCCTTACATCCTGGGAACCAGGATTTATCCTTCTCTATAAATAAACTGGAGAGAACAAAAAATGATGTCACGGTCACAGCGAAACACGAAACCAGGATTTAGACGCTGATCTCTCTTCACTGCAGAGCAGTGTATTGCGTGTGAGCCCAAGAACATCCAAGGCCAGTTTGCGTCTTTAATAGACACACAGCTTGCTCATTAGCAGCAGAGCCACGATGTGAATGCGATCACCTTAAATCTTCCACGGTAGGACCCAAGTCAGATACAAGCCAGGACCGTCATGGGCCTCAGGGCAGGCCGTGAGGGTGAGTGTCAGAGGCACAGAGCTTTGTAGAGATGGCGACTCCGGAGGTGAGCCCTGAAGAGTGGGAGACAGGCACGCAGGGGTGTGGGTGCCAGCTGAAGTCTTCAGCTCCCGTGGCCGCGAGACCCACAGCGTCCCAGGCCCAGGAGGGCAACGGAGGCGGCGGGAGAGCTGCAGCATGTAGAGAGGGTTTTGTCAGAAGTATGTTGGGTTCCGGAGTCTCAGTCTATTGTTATGTGGGATGAAAATCTGAACTAGGTTGGAGTTGGGGGTCTGGCTTCCGAGCCGAACGCTTTATCTCCTTCTTTCCAGAGCTCCTTCCGTCAAGTTCCGCAAGGCCCGCCACGATCAGTGGACAGCCACCGACACTGATGCTGTCCTCAGCCCCTGCTCACGGGCGCCTGCGACAGAAAGCTCTGTTACCTATAAATGACTAGCACTTTCAACTGGCAGGTGTTGGATTGTAGCTTATCATACACTCTTAAGAAAAGTAACCGTCTTAACTTTTATCCTGGGTAATTTGTACGATGGGTCATCTTAAAACAATTTTCCAAAGAAGTACTCAAATATATTTACCTGTTCGCCATGATGCTATCATCTAGTTGTGTGAATTTTACTGTTGCAGGAATTCACCCTTAGTACTTTCTCATCCTGTTGTAGGACAAGTGGCTCAACCAGATGGAGGAAGATTCTCTTGCCTAAATATGAGGAAACAGCTTTCTCCACTACCTCACTAACTTCATTAGAATGTCACTTGGTTTTTGTCGAGAGCCAGTCAGTCCAGATGCTGAAAACCCCACCGCGGTTCATCCCACTGCTGCTGCGGCTGTCAGCGGTTTGGAAGTCCCCTGCACATACGGGAATATTGTATACTGTTTGAACCAGGGCCGTATATGGCTGAGGGTTTTCTTTTTTAAACCTTTGAAATGCATTATTATGAAACCAGTGCTGATCTGAATCTATAAACTGGTAAAATCTGTAGTTAGAAATGTTAAGAACAACATACTTAGGCTCCTCTTTATTTATAGTGCCAGAAGTTATTTTTGGATTTTGTTTAAAATCTATTTTCATATGAAAATAAAAGATAAAATGTGGGTCTGACATCTGACTTTACATTTCACACATCTTCAGTAAAGCCATATATTTTTTACCCTAATTCCAAGAGAATGTCAAATCTTTGAGATGGCTTTCCATCTCTGTCTGCAGGTTGAAGTATGTTGTATCCATCAGTGATTTGAAAATGCCTGTCATAAAACCATAATACATACTTCAGATGCCTTTCCTCAGCAAGAAACATTCTTTGGTGCAAAATTAGAATTTTGGAAAATCCACGTGCATTTTCAGTCGTTCAGTCACGTCCGACTCTTTGTGACCCCCACGGACTGTGACCTACCAGGCTCTTCTGTCCATTTGACTATTCGGACAAGAATGCTGGAGTGGGTTGCCATTTCCTCTTCCAGGGGATCTTCCTAACCCAGGGATCGAACCCGT
The DNA here is from genome assembly GCF_042477335.2 of Ovis canadensis. Taxonomy (NCBI): domain Eukaryota; kingdom Metazoa; phylum Chordata; class Mammalia; order Artiodactyla; family Bovidae; genus Ovis; species Ovis canadensis. The sequence continues at coordinate 2,455,208 of NC_091246.1, read as the reverse complement.
GTCTCTTGCTCTGGCGGCTAGATTCCTTACCACTGATCCACCTGGGAAGCCCTTGGAGAATCCGACTCAGTGGTAAATTCAAACTGTGTTCAGACTTTAGGGTTGTTTTAAAATATTCCCAGGAACTATTTTGTAGGTTCCTAGACAGCTTTTGAACCAGAATAGGTATTATATACCATGTTACTATATATAGTATAGCACTATTCTCTGACCACCTGCTGAGGTTTATATTCCTAAGTTGTTTGCCTAGAGCTGGACCATTAAGGTCTGGGATAGGGACTGACATGGGATAAATGATTAAAGACAGTGAAAATGGCATAAAACTAACACCCAGTAAGTTCTAGAAAACATCTACCTCCAATGTAAAGCTGATTTGGTGTCTTTTTTACTTACATTGTTTCATTTTCACAAGTCTTGGCAAGATGCTTAAAAGCCTGGCCTATTCAACAATTACTGAAATCCTTCAAGGACAGTTTCCTGGTCTGTCCATGTGCTGAATGGGGGTAAAATACTTTCTTCCTAAGCTGCCACGTGAACAGGAATCATTTGTCTTCCGTTAAGGTTGCGAACTGAGCCACACGTTTATAATAAAAGTGAAAGCGAAGTCGCTCAGTTGTGTCCGACTCTTTGCAACCTCGTGGACTGTGGCCTACCAGGCTCCTCTGTCCATGGGATTCTCCAGGCAAGAATACTGGAGTGGATTGCCATTTCCTTCTCCAGGGGATCTTCCCAAGCCAGGGATCGAACCTGGGCCTCCCGCATTGGAGGCAGACTCTTTAACCTCTGAGCCAAGAGAGCACACTTAAAACAGGGGTGTGGAGAACTTCCTGAAACTACAGTGTTATTGATTTAGAAGGTGATTTGTGTATGAAACCAAACACCTGGTCTCAAAAGACGTCTTTCCAAAGAAACTACTCCCTCCAACTACGATTATGTAAAAATCACCAGCCACCACCCCGCCCCCCCCAAAAAAAAATCAAAATCACTGCATCAAACACTTTATTGTCCATGAAAAATACTTGAACATCATACTGGAATGTCAAACGCATAGAGTACTGAGCACCAATTACTACTCAGGAGGGCCTCATAGGTGCAAGGGCAACAAGGAACCCAGAAAAGCAGGTGACCACACAAGTAATAAGCTCTCCATGGGTTAAAAATTAAAAGAATTTCACATTCTCCCCAAGGTGTACTTGCCCAATATCTGGCACACAGATGCTTACAACGGTCTGCCCCTCTCTCTCGGAGCACCCAAGTTTATTACAGGGGATTACACATGCAAGTAACAGAACCTGGTCCCAGGCAGCAGGGAACAGTGTCCGCCACCAGACGTGCTGGTCTCACACTGGAGGAGGCCAGACACCACTGAGTGTGTTCTGAATGCACGGGTCGGCCCGGAGCTCCGTTACCGAGTGACGTGGATTTATGTGCTACTGACGCAGACGTCTCTTTTTAAACAAGGGCAAGTTCTGCAGTAAAAACTGGCAACTTAATGCCAAACAGCTATTTGCCTGAAGAAAATATGAAATCCTGGCATAATTTAGAAAATAAGGCAAACAATTTTACTTTAATCTAGATACAGGTACTTTATTTACAAATATTTAGATTAATAGCATTTTGTTACATCAAATGAAGAGCACAGCAGTCTGAGTAAATCCTGTCACAGAACAATTAAGACCCACTGTGACGAGCTCTGGGAACCAGGGTGTGCACCTAAACACGCCACAGGCTTCTGTCTGTGATGGCTGCCCTGCACCCCGGCGGGTGGGTGGGTGGTTTTGTTTTTGTGAATATATACACACATACCAGCAAGTCATGGTCCCTGGGTGAGCCCCTTGTGATCCAACAGTGTAAGCAAAACGGATCACTGTGCGTCCTTAACAGCACATTCCCGATACACTCCAGGTATCTTGTTTTTTAAAAAAGTTAAACAAAGACAAAAATAAGATGAGTCCACAAATTAACCAAATCCTATTTTCTGCACATTCCAGTTTTGGCTTTTATTTAACATTGACTATACAATACTCTGGTACTACCACGTGTTTACAACCCAGAAAGCAGTATTTTTTACTTTAGTGTCTGTAAATAGGGATTTTAAATGTGTATTTTAAACACAGCAGTTGAGCTGAGGGTGCATTTTATATAACATACTGAGGTTTTACCTATCCTACTTCAAATAACTTCTCAATTCCCAGCCTGAACCATAAACTCAATTAGGAATCAATCAACAGACGTAGAGAGCTTGGTAAAACGTAAGTTTGCTGTCTACAGACATGAGATCGTTTCCTTGCAATACAGTATTCAGTGGCCACACCGCCTAGTGCAAAGTAGTAACTTACTTTCTATCAGTACAAAGACTGCAACACCATGAGAAACACTTTCCCCTTCACAGACAATTTATGCCAACATGACATAAATACACTAAGAATACAAGGGGTATCTTAAATTATTTCACTGTAGTGTTAAAAATGCACTATTTAAAATCCCTTAACAGCAGACCTGCAGTTCTGGCTGTCTGGTTCAGAATCTCACCATTCCGAGATACAGGTATAAAAGCTTAAAATGTGCAATAAGAAACCCAGCCTTTTTTCTTCTTCTATACAGTAAGGCAAGAAATGCAGCCTGTGATGCAAAATGTTTACAGAAAGAGAAAAGCAGGTTAGCACATTGTTGACTGCACGAGAACAGTTAAGAAAACCAGCAGGGAAGCCGCAGTGCAAAGATGGAGCAGAATCTGCTAGTGTTAATCCTCTGACGCCAGGAGCTCTTTCCAGCATAACGTCCCCAAACACTGCCAGCACCAAAGGGTGGAGCCAGTATATCATGTGAACAGAAGTTGTGTCTATTTCCTCGTGTGAAATGGAAGGGAGTAACATAGGTCACATATAGGTCCTACTGTACAAACTGGTATTTTATACTGTTCCAAGGCCAGTAATCAATTTATTTTCTTCATTAAAATAATATACACAGAATGTATTGTTAGTTCGGTTCCTTCAAATTTTATACATATTTACTTTCTGCTAAAGAGAAAAAGATAAAATGGTGTAAAAAAAAAGGATAAAGCTATTAATTAAGCATAAGAAAAAAGATAAATGGATATTTCCCCTGTGCAAGGCTAAGACAGAAGCAAACCGCCTTAAGAAAAATGCCACCCACACAACAGGGAATTTATCCGACAAAAACAAAAGGCTTTGAAGAACGCTTTCTCTATCATCAGAAGTCATTTCACAGCAATAAATTTATGGGTTACAACAGACATACCTGAACAGTTAAAGATGGGAAGAAAGCTTAAGATATCATCAAATTAAACCGTACAATAGACAAAGCCTTGCCAAAAAGAGGGAGGGGTAAACAATCGAGTCCAGCATCAGTGCTCCGTCTAGTCATGGACTCTGGTGGCCACACACCTGTCAGGAGGACAGTCGGGGGGAAAGTCTCGATTTACCATGCAGGAGAGATTTATTACTCTACTTGCCTTTGATAACCTGATTACATCTAATTGTTTAGCAGTTTAGTATTGTGTTAAACTGTTTTTACAATAGAGTTGTTTTTTTCTTTTTAATTAAACCCAGTAAGATGTACAGAAGACAGTGAGGCAGTAAAAAGTACTGCTTCCAACAGACAAGAGGTGAAAGGTCGAGTGAGAGCCACGGCGAGGAGGTCACTAGCAGCCGCAGCCTTCCCTCTGGGGCTGGGGCTCGCTGGTTAGCCGGCCCCCCTGCGGGGCTGAAGGTTTGTGCTGTACACCAGACTCGGCGGCGTTCAGATCCAAGCTTCCATCCTGAATGTTCTGATAGATCTTCTTGGCAGCCTCAAGGAAAGCATCTTCTACGTTCTCTCCCCTAAGAGGCAATCGACAACTTTATTGGCAAACCATAGCTTTCTCCAAAATGTAAGACATTACACACTGACCTTTTGCTAACCTTTAGTCAACTGCCATGATGTCTTCAACTCAGCCACTGTCATCTAATAAGGGATTACCCGAAGACTGAGCTGAGAGTACAGCATGGGGAATACTTTCTGTGGAAAGCGTACAAACAATACCAAGAGCTCTTTGTGCAAACCTATCTGAAACTGTACAGTGCTCTAATCATTAAAATGTTATATAGTAATATATAACAATAATTAAGCAGGCCATAATGGGGGGTGTTCTACATAGAGATAGAATTGTCTCCAAACAGTATTCCAGGTCTTGAATGGCCTGATTAGCCAAGCATAAACTGTACTGTTCTTACCACGCTTAGCCATGTTCACGTTTGATATTGGCCCTTTTAGCACCAACAGCATAGATTGAGGCTAAACACCTTTTGTTTAGGAGTGGAAAATTTTATAGGAGTGCTGGGGTTCAATAATGAACGTGGAATAACAATTAGAAATGTTAATTATGCTTCTAATTCCTCTTAAGACATTGAATATTTCCTAAAGTCATGCTTTTACTAAAATGAGAAGTATTAAATCAACAGGTTGAACAACCTTGAGTCCAAGATGCCAAATTCAGCCTTGGTTGTAAAGGTCACTGTTAAGCCTTTACACAATTTGTGTTAACACAATTTCATTTATTAACCTGTATTACCAATGGGTATAATCAAGGTATAATATTTTAGGGAAAGTAACAAAAAACATTATTTTGAAAAGTGAAACAAAGGGATTTTTGCTGTTTTCCCTGTCATAAGCATTACACATTTACATATTATACACTATATGTATATATACATTATACATTTATATATATATGGTTCTACTTTCAGAAATTTGAATATAATTAAAAATGATCTACTAATTTTAGTCATACTTACGTTTTTGCACTTGCTTCAAGGAACAACAAACCTAAAAATAAAATTCAGACTATGAAGAACATTTCAAATTAACTCACAAGGACATTCTCTTCAGTGACTTCTGAGTAAAACTTTCCCATCAGCTTTCAGTACTACCACCACAGTATTTTATGAAAGACTATGAGTTTGAAATGGAGGGAATCTTTATGTCATTAAATAATTCTACTGCCCTCGAAATGAATCTCAAATACAAACGCATTTTGTTATTTCCTCATTCTTCGATTTGAGCAATTTGCACTTAAAAAAAGAAAAAACTGTCCAATCATCTGCACGGTCAAAACCCCATTTCTCCTTAGAAATTCTCCCAGTGTGACCCAAAAAGCCATGAAGTCTCAAAAGAAACCCACCATTTTCTTCAGCAAACTGTTTGGCTTCCTCATACGTCACATCCCTCTGAGCCTCCAGATCTGCTTTATTCCCTATGAGGATTATCACCTGGATTGTAACCGAAAGAGAGACGTCTTACACAAAAGCAACCTTTAAATCAGACATGAAAACTCTAAAATCCAAAAATCTGGAGGAAAAAACACGCAGGTCTAAAAAAGAAACTAAATACTAGCAATTACCCATCAGACAATGGCTACAGAATCATGAAGGTGTAACTATGAAGAGGGACAGAGGATGTCTCCCAGGGCACTGCCTGCAAGAGATGGTTTCTGCCTTTCATTAGATTTTCTAAAGTTCCTGGAATCCACAGAAAGCTTTAAAACTACTAGTTCAACTTCTGAGGCTATAAGTAAGGAAATTAATACTCAAATAAAGCAAACAAGGACTTGTTAAAAGATCACTCCAGAGTCTGTGGTAGGCAGACATTAGAATCAGGCAGAAAACCCAAACTGTGGCCTTCCAATCCTGCCCTCCCCTGCACCATCCGCAGGCTGGGCCAGGTCTGTAGCAACTGGTGACAATGATGCATCCACGATGGGGGACAGCGGGGGTGGGAGAGCGTATGTACAGTGAGTTCAAATTGAAGGCAAAATACGTTCCCCTTCAAAACTGATGTGGTAAATCGAGATACTTCAGAAACGGATGGTTTCAACTAAAAGGGCTGTCCATCACTGACTTCTTTTCATGTGAAATTTCAGCCCCTGGCCGTCCTTTCAAAACATGGTGTCCATGAACTGTAACTATTTTGACCCAAATGTCCACCTTTAGCATTCTTCAATCAGTGTGGACAAGTGCCCACTGAGGATGGGAAAACATTTTCACAGTCAGCCCACCAATCCAGTACAGAATAAGGCAAGAACACTTGAAAAATGAAACCAAGGTTTTAAAAAAATCAAAGTTGGTAAAGTCACGATGGCTAAGTAGTACAGGGCCATTATAACACAGGCACTCAGTACAAGAAATGTTTGCTTAACGGAGACAACACTGCCTGCTCTCCATTCCTTAAGCATTTCCAAACCACGCTTCCCATCTTCGGGAGATCGGAGGCATAACGTGGCGTGCTAACGAGACCGAGGTGCAGCATACACTATCAACAAATCAGAAAGCACGTGACTTCCACACAGAAACCAAAGGCAAAGTTACAGAAAACGCAACGTTTCCATTGGACCTTGAGAGTTTTTCTTTCTTCTATAATAAGATCTGGTAAGATTTTAAGAGGCATAAAGGAAACAAGAAGGACATGGCTAATTTTTTTTATTATGCTCCTCTAACGACTCTCTACAATAAATTGTTTTCTTGCTGTCTTTAATGTTTTACTTGAACATAACAAAAGAATCACAGAAGTTTACTGAAGAGAAGAGCTCTTATATATCCCTTTCACCAAGTGTCCCCGATACTAGGATCCTACACACTCACTGCGCACACTCAACACCAGGGAACTGACACCGGCAGAACCCGCCATCCTCGCTGAGCGCCCAGTTCTCCTGCGTGCAGTTCTGGGCAGTTTTACTGCAGGGACAGACCTGTGTCACCACGATCGGCTTCTTGACTAAAAACAGGCTACGCTGCGCTGCCCTCTCCACAGTCAGCTCACACCTTCACCCCGTCACTAACCCCTGGCAACCACAAACCTGCTCTCCAACTCAGTAACTTTTCTTTTTGAGAATGTTTTATATAAATGGAATCATACAGTATGTACTCTTTCGAGACTGGCTGTTTTCATTCAGCACAACACCCATGAGATCTATGTATCTACAGGTGACTCCCTTGTATGGCTGGAGAGCATGCCCCAGAGCAGATGCACCAGACTGTTTCACTGTTTACCTACTGACAGCCATCTAGGTCGCTTCCAGTTTTTGACTACTGCAAACAAGGCTGTATGAACATTCACCTATACATTGGCATGTATACCTACAGTGGGTTTACTGTGATAATGAATAGGAAAGTTCCAGACACAGTCCCTGGCATAAAAGGCAAACCATGTTAACTGACTCTTAAAATAATTAAGTCGCTGTTCCCTCATGAAAGCCAATCTCACCACTGATTACATATTTACTAAATCAGGCCACTGCCAGGCTCTGGGGTACAAAGCTAAGTCAGACACAGGCCTTACTCTCACAAAGCTCAGTCAGTCCCAGCTCAGGGCCTTTCCTCACTTGTCCTGGAATACGCTCCACAGAATCCACCAAAACCTTTTTACTCCTAAGTCCCAGCTCAAACACCACCTCCTCTGTCAACCTGGTTTCTCCAGACGGCACTGTTCATACTGGCTGCCCCTAAACACACCACCAGCAAGCGCTACCCCAGCCAGGCTGTGTCCAGCCTTCACTCTGCTTTCCAGTAGCCATCTCCCCACAGGTGATCTCCCTGCTGGACTACAACCTTTCACTGGCCAAAGACCCACATTCTGTTTTGTATACTGCAGAGCCTACCATAGTAGCTAGTCTTTAAAATCTCAGATAAATAACTATCTTTTCAGACTGGCTAATTTTTTATAATATGCAGAACTGTTTTTATTTTTAATTGAAATTTTATTGAGACTCATGTAGTAAGAAATTATAGAGATCCCTAGCACACTTTGCCCAGCTTCCTCTAATGGTACCATTTTACGAAATTAATGCAGACTGAAGTGCAAGTTTCAGATTTCACAGTCTCCACCTGACATGAGATCACCACCCCACTTGTCACTTTCATTTTTCTTAAACCACAAACATGAACAAAAACCAAGTGTAAGCGCAAAACCTGGCATAATCCATATTCGAAAAGAGGGTCTAAGTTTTCTTCAGTTTAAGAATAAAGATTCTCTCGTTCCTAGTACCCAAATACAAAAAGAGTCCACTTAGCAAATGGCTTTGCTTTCTGGGTCAACTTAGATCCTAAGCGTTTTGTACAGCAGACGTCGTCTAACTCACAGTGTTTGGGTTGGTGAGGTTCCTGGCGTCCGTCAGCCAGCTGCTCAGGTGATTATATGTGCTTCTCCTGCAAAAGTTAAGAGTTTCGTTTTGTGACTGCCACATACCGTTGCCATTTCAATAGGGAAGAAAAGAAACTTCATCAAATATATTTTAAACATATACTTAAAAAGTATTTTTGATTTGACTAGATTGCTGCCCTAGAGAATTGTGGGATGTAAACATACACTTTTCAAATATCCAGCCAAACCTTTTGTTTTAAATAAACAACTCAATAGTCAACAACTTTGCTAATCACTTACACGTTAGGAGTAAATTATTTACATTTAAAAACATAAACAGACCAATGAGCAAGCAAGAACAAGATAAAAAATTGATGGAAAATAATTCTGAACTCTGAATTTTAAAAATTGGCTTTAAGAAGATTAATACATTTGACTAGAAACTGAAGTCCCCGGGGATATCAGAGAGTGAGTTTATCCTAACTGTACACTCTCGTTTACCAGCAGCTAGATCATTTGGGGACTCAGAACGCCGTATTTCTCCATTTCCTCCAAATCTGAGAGTTTAAAATCTCCTGGCTCCTTTGCATTAGTCAAGTAGGACCTAAGACAGCAAACAAATCCAAATAATTTAAAATAATACATAATATACTATTAGTATCAGTTAGACTTTACCAAAAAGGTCAAAACATTTTTTAAATTTTGATGGTTAAAAATATTTCTAATTTATACAGACTCATAGGACATTAATCTATCAGGTGAGGCAACAGAGCCCCATCAAGAGGCAGGAATGATTTCGCAGCAGGTGCAGGGCCTTCCACAGACACTGTGTCCTGAAGTGTCTCGAGTTCAGTCTAGTGAATAATGTTCCATCATCTCCAGCTGCCAGTGTTCACACAGAATCTGATATACTCCTTTCCCAGAGAGAACGGAGAAGAATTCCTTACTCAGAATTTCTTTTTACTGTGCTATATCATATTATACACAAACCACCACCTACATGTCAAAAAAGTCACATAAAGTTTTTTCCCAGTGTTTTCAACTTGTCCAAGTAAACAATGATCAAATATAAATTTTAAAAAGCACAAGCCTTATCACTCATATCTCAATAGGCTGGAATTAAAAAAAGAACACACAAAGAAAAAGCAAAACAATCTACAATACTATAGATACACTTAAGAACACATCACTGTAGTTAAATTTTATTAATAATGAATGCAGTTTTCAACTATGCAGCGCCTTCAGGAATGCATCCCTCACAGAAGGATGTCTGTACAAATGGCCAGGTGCTTTACCTGTCTTCCCACAAAACCACTTACCAGTTGCCTGGCTCCAGTGAAGAGCCTTAAAGCTGTTCCCTCTGTTTTGCCCTGAGACCACCTAATTCGAAAATTTAGTAAAACTTCAAGCACTATAATCATAATGATCCACTATCTTTATTCTAAATAAATAAAATAACCTTGCTGCTACTGCTGCTGCTAAGTTGCTTCAGTCGTGTCCGACTCTGTGTGACCCCACAGACGGCAGCCCACCAGGCTCCCTGTCCCTGGGATTCTCCAGGCAAGATACTGGAGTGGGTTGCCATTTCCTTCTCCAATGCATGAAAGTGAAAAGTGTCGTGACCCCCATGGACTGCAGCCTACCAGACTCCTCCATCCATGGGATTTTCCAGGCAAGAGTACTGGAGTGGGGTGCCATTGCCTTCTCTGAAAATAACCTTAGGAAACCCCAAATTAAACAAACTTACGACTGAAGCGACTTAGCAGCAACAGCAGCAGCAGGAAAGAGTCCCTTTACTACAGAACTTCTCAGTGTGCCTCTTTGGGAGCAGTGTGAAGCACTTCCCAGAAGGACACACATGTGCCAAGTCTACCACTTGGCCCCCCTTACTGATTCCTACCCGCTCAAAGGTGAGGCGAGAGTCACTCTGCTTTAGACACTCTGCATTGATACGGAAGGTGGTCTAGTCCATTTCCTAGCTTACAGCAGACAAACAGCACAGCGTTTAATGAAGCGGCACAATTTTCCCAAATTAAACATTTAAGGTCCAGTTTTGTTATTCTCCATCAATTTCTTTTGAGTTTCCATAAATAGCAGAGCTGAAATAAATTTAATCTTGCAGCACGGAGTATCATGAGCTACTTCAATCCATTTTAGGACACAAAAAAATTTTAATAAATATTTCAGATTCAAGTATGAGAATTTTTTATAATCTACCACGTTGGATTAGCAAAACTACTTAATTCCTTTGCTTGGCCTTATTTTGAAGACGTGAACTTTTAACACTGCTGCTGCTAAGTCGCTTCAGTCATGTCCGACTCTGTGCGACCCTATGGACGGCAGCCCACCAGGCTCCTCCATCCACAGGATTCTCTAGGCAAGAAGCTGAACAGAGTAACTCTTAAAGATTTGCTTGCTTTCTACTGAAGTGAAAATATTTGGTGTGAAATATTTCACCTCAAGTAATTCAACTAATACTGCTTTTCAGAAGAGTATTCTTTCACTAGCTCCACCAGCATCTCCCAAAGTTTTCTTTAGTCTTACCCACTTTCAGATAAGGAAATCAACATGTTATCAATGTATCAAATCTCACACACAGCAATTTAGAGAGAAAAACCCTAAAACCCAAATAATAAGTCATTTAACAGATACACAATTACAAACTATAGAATGCCGAACAATTTTTAAAAAATCACACTGCCTAAAGTAGATGTCCTTTCTCAAGTACGAAGGTTGGAAATTATTGACCTCTCACCTAGTGATGTCATACACCATCAGCGCTCCCGCGGCTCCTCTGTAGTAGCTCCGTGTGACAGCTCTGAACCTCTCCTGTCCTGCTGTATCCCAGATCTGCAATTTGATTTTTTGGCCACTAACTTCAATTATTCTTGTACCAAATTCAACACCAATTGTGTGAGGACAGTCAGCCATAACTGTTAGGGAAGAAAGGAAATACAATATTCCAACTTGCAGAAAGCTTCA